>NC_052156.1:97901579-98201579 GCF_902713615.1 Scyliorhinus canicula
TTGAAAAATGGAGGGTTGATGAAAGTGGAGTGACTTGTGTGTTTATGAACTTAAAAAAGGTATTTGATAAATTACTACATAGCAGACTTGTCATAAATGGTCACAGACCTCAAATATTTTGGACTTCCGGTGGTGGCCATTGTGTGAGTGGTTGCACAAAGGGCAGCTCCTGCTTGAAGGCATAGAAAAGAGCTCTTTTTACCCACTATTGGGTGCAATTTTGACAGAAAGGTGGATTGGATTTGTTTATTGTCACGTGTACCAAGGTACAGTGAAAAGTATTTTTCTGCAAGCAGCTCAACAGATCATTCAGTACATGGAAGAAAAGGGAATTAAACAAAATTCAAGAAAATACATAATTGGGCAACACAAGATATACAATGTAACTACATAAGCATTGGCATCGGATGAAGCATACAGGGTGTAGTGTTAATGAGGTTAGTCAATAAGAGGGTCATTTAGGAGTCTAGTAGCAGTGGGGAAGAAGCTGTTTTTGAGTCTGTTCGTGCGTGTTCTCAGACTTCTGTATCGCCTGCCCGATGGAAGAAGTTGGAAAAGTGAGTAAGCCGGGTGGGAGGGATCCTTGAATATGCTGCCCGCTTTCCCCCGGCAGCGGGAGGTGTAGATGGAGTCCATGGATGGGAGGCAGGTTTGTGTGATGGACTGGGCGGTATTCACGACTCTCTGAAGTTCCTTGCGGTCCTGGGCCGAGCAGTTGCCATACCAGGCTGTGATGCAGCCCGATAGGATGCTTTCTATAGTACATCTGTAAAAGTTGGTAAGGGTTAATGTGGACATGCCCAGGGCAGCACGGTGGCACAGTGGTTAGCATTGCTGCCTACGGCGCTGAGGACCTGGGTTCGAATCTCGGCCCTGGGTCACTGTCCGTGTGGAGTTTGCACATTCTCCCCGTGTCTGCGTGGGTTTCACCCCCACAACCCAAAGATGTGCAGGGTAGGCGGATTGGCCACGCTAAATTGCCCCTTAATTGGAAAAAAATAATTGGGTTTTCTAAATTTATAAAAATAATAAATAAAAAGTTTTTTAAAAATATGGACATGCCGAATTTCCTTAGTTTCCTGAGGAAGTATAGGCGCTTTTGTGCTTTCTTAGTGATTGCGTCGACGTGAGTGGACCAGGACAGATTTTTGGTGATGTGCACCCCTAGGAATTTGAAACTGCTAACCATCTCCACCTCGGCCCCGTTGATGCTGACAGGGGTGTGTACAGTACTTTGCTTCCTGAAGACTTTGTTTCCTGAAGGTGTAGCTGAAGGTCGGAGGAGTAGATCCCCCGGGAGTGGTATGTTCGCTGGTTACCAAACCCGGCAGAAGAGGGTGAAAGACCTGGTCAAGGAATTGGAGGAGACCTGTGGCACAGCAACCAGTGAAAGGATGGCAGAGGAGTAAGGGCTTGTGCAAGTCGGAAAGCCCCAGATGGAGCAGTTGATGGCCTTCATCAAGGATGAGTTCCACCAGCAGAGGAAGGAGATGCAGGAGGATCAATCGAAAGCGGTTGAAGGGGCTGCGGCACCCCTGAAGAGCTTGGGAAGGTTGGAGAAATGTTTGGAGGCGCAGGGGTCGCAGATCCAAGAGATTGAGAGGGTGATTTGGGGTCGTAGTGATTGGGTGGGTGACATTGGAAGCGGTGGTGGGGCTCCTAGGAGACCTCTGCAAGGCATTGAGAGCAAAGGTGGAGGAGCAGGAGAACAGTTTGAGAAGGCAGAACCTGCGGATAGTGGGCCTGCCTGAAGGAGTGGAAGGTGTGAGTGCCACGAGGTACATGTCAAGGATGCTGGTGGCAGAGGGGGTGCCGGATAAGGTCCCTGAAGTGGACAGAGCGCATAGGTCTCTGAGGCAGAAGCCCAGAGCAGAGAGCCACTGCGAGCGGTGATCGTGAGACTCCATTAGATCGTGGAGAAGGAGAAGATTCTGCAGTGGGCCAGGGAGAAGGCAACTGTGTATGGGAGGGGAACAAAGTCCGAATATATCAGGACATTGGAGGCGAGCTGGCGAAACGGCATGCAGGGTTCAATAGGGCCAAGGCAGTGTTATATCAGCAGCAGATTGGGGTGCTCTACCCGGTGAAATTATGGGTGACGTTTGAAGGCCGTGAATATTACGTTGAGACCCCAGAAGCGGCCGAGGACTTCATCAAGGAGCATCAACTGGGGGAGAACTGAATTGAAAAATTCAGGGGGACTGAGTTGCTGGCACTTTGAAATGATTGGGAATACGGGTGGAGTTGGGGTAGGGAGTGGGGGGTTTACTTTTCCTCCGATCTGGAGGGGGTTCCGTTTCTGGTTTTTTATTTACTGTTGGGTTGACAAAGGGCAACAGGGGTGTAACATTTATATGGGGGTGGCTGTCTTCAACACCCCTCCTGTTTTCTGGGGCTGTGTGTGTTTTATCTCTTGTTTGTTTACTCTTGGGGGAGGTGAGCTGGGGTTCGAGATGAGTCTTTGTTTGGATGGGGGAGGTCAGGGTCAGCAGGGAGCCTATTTCACTGAGCAGAGGAGAGGGGGTCGGGGGGGGGGGATTTCAGTGGGAGGAGCATTTGGTCAGGGGCTGCCACGTGAGCAAGTAATGCTGGTGAACGGAAGCGAGGTGGGGGAGAAGGCTGAGAATGGTGGCTGTGGGGGATGGGTGGGGGCGGGAGCAGGATGGAGGAGGGGTGGGGGTGTAGGGAGGGTGACTCAATGAGGTAAGGTGGGAGAAATGGCGGAGAAGTCAGGGGCAGATACAGGGTGGAATTAATGGGGCTGGTCATAAAAGGGGAGGATGACTGGCAGTAGAGAGGAATGGAGGTGTATGCCTCCAGTAAGGCTGAAAATGTGGTACATGCAAGGGATCAATGGACCAGTTAAAAGATCTCAGGTTTTTGCGCACCTTAGGAGCTTCAAAGCGGAGGTGATCTGTCTGCAGGAGACACACCTTATAGAACATAGAACATAGAACATTACAGCGCAGGACAGGCCTTTCGGCCCTCGATGTTGCGCCGACCTGTGAAACCACTCTAAAGCCCATCTACACTATTCCATTATCATCCATGTTTATCCAATGACCATTTAAATACCAACAAAAAGGAAGGACGGTAGAAAGAGGGAAAATCGACCGTGGATATCGAAGGAAATAAGGGAGAGTATCAAATTGAAGTAAAAAGCATATAAAGTGGCAAAGATTGCTGGGAGATTAGAGGACTGGGAAATCTTTAGGGGGCAAAAGAAATCTACTAAAAAAGCTATAAAGAAGAGTAAGATAGAGTAAAAGAGTAAACTTGCTCAGAATATAAAACAGACAGTAAACGTTTTTACAAATATATAAAACAAAAAAGAGTGGCTAAGGTCCTTTAGAGGATGAGACGGGAGTTTTAATAATGGGAAATGAGGAAATGGCTGAGGAACTGAACAGGTTTTGTGGGTCGGTCTTCACAGTGGAAGACACAAATAACATGCCAGCGACTGATAGAAATGAGGCTATGACAGGTGAGGACCTTGAGAGGATTGTTATCACTAAGGAGGTAGTGATGGGCAAGCTAATGGGGCTAAAGGTAGACAATTCTCCTGGCCCTGATGGAATGCATCCCAGAGTGCTAAAAGAGATGGCATGGGAAATTGCAGATGCACTAGTGATAATTTACCAAAATTCACTAGACTCTGGGGTGGTCCCGGTGGATTGGAAATTAGCAAACGTGACGCCACTGTTTAAAAAAGGAGGTAGGCAGAAAGCAGGAAATTATAGACCAGTGAGCTTAACTTCGGTAGTAGGGAAGATGCTGGAATCTATCATCAAGGAAGAAATAGCGAGGCATCTGGATAGAAATTGTCCCATTGGGCAGACGCAGCATGGGTTCATAAAGGGCAGGTCATGCCTAACTAATTTAGTGGAATGTTTTGAGGACATTACCAGTGCAGTAGATAACGGGGAGCTGATGGATGTGGTATATCTGGATTTCCAGAAAGCCTTTGACAAGGTGCCACACAAAAGGTTGCTGCATAAGATAAAGATGCATGGCATTAAGGGTAAAGTAGTAGCATGGATAGAGGATTGGTTAATTAATAGAAAGCAAAGAGTGGGGATTAATGGGTGTTTCTCTGGTTGGCAATCAGTAGCTAGTGGTGTCCCTCAGGGATCCGTGTTGGGCCCACAATTGTTCACAATTTACATAGATGATTTGGAGTTGGGGACCAAGGGCAATGTGTCCAAGTTTGCAGATGACACTAAGATGAGTGGTAAAGTGAAAAGTGCAGAGGATACTGGAAGTCTGCAGAGGGATTTGGATAGGTTAAGTGAATGGGCTCGGGTCTGGCAGATGGAATACAATGTTGACAAATGTGAGGTTATCCATTTTGGTAGGAATAACAGCAAACGGGATTATTATTTAAACGATAAAATATTAAAGCATGCCGCTGTGCAGAGAGACTTGGGTGTGCTAGTGCATGAGTCACAGAAGGTTGGTTTACAAGTGCAACAGGTGATTAAGAAGGCAAATGGAATTTTGTCCTTCATTGCTAGAGGGATGGAGTTTAAGACTAGGGAGGTTATGTTGCAATTGTATAAGGTGTTAGTGAGGCCACACCTGGAGTATTGTGTTCAGTTTTGGTCTCCTTACTTGAGAAAGGACATACTGGCACTGGAGGGTGTGCAGAGGAGATTCACTAGGTTAATCCCAGAGCTGAAGGGGTTGGATTATGAGGAGAGGTTGAGTAGACTGGGACTGTATTCGTTGGAATTTAGAAGGATGAGGGGGGATCTTATAGAAACATTTAAAATTATGAAGGGAATAGATAGGATAGATGCGGGCAGGTTGTTTCCACTGGCGGGTGAAAGCAGAACTAGGGGACATAGCCTCAAAATAAGGGAAGTAGATTTAGGACTGAGTTTAGGAGGAACTTCTTCACCCAAAGGGTTGTGAATCTATGAAATTCCTTGCCCAGTGAAGCAGTTGAGGCTCCTTCATTACATGTTTTTAAGGTAAAGATAGATAGTTGTTTGAAGAATAAAGGGATTAAGGGTTATGGTGTTCGGGCCGGAAAGTGGAGCTGAGTCCACAAAAGATCAGCCATGATCTCATTGAATGGCGGAGCAGGCTCGAGGGGCCAGATGGCCTACTCCTGCTCCTAGTTCTTATGTTCTTATGTTCTTAATGTTGGTGAGTCTACTACTGTTGCAGGCAGGGAATTCCACGCCCTTACTAATCTCTCAGTAAAGAACCTACCTCTGACATCTGTCCTATATCTATCGCCCCTCAATTTAAAGCTATGTCCCCTCGTGCTAGCCATCACCATCCGAGGAAAAAGGCTCTCAATGCCCACCCTATCTAATCCTCTGATCATCTTGTATGCCTCAATTAAGTCACCTTTTAACCTTCTCTCTAACGAAAACAGCCTCAAGTCCCTCAGCCTTTCCTCGTAAGATCTTCCCTCCATGCCAGGCAACATCCTGGTAAATCTCCTCTGTACCCGTTCCAATGTTTCCACATCCTTCCTATAATGCGGTGACCAGAATTGCATGCAATACTCCAAATGCAGCCGCACCATAGTTTTGTACATCTACAACATTACCTCATGGCTCCGAAACTCAATCCCTTTACCAATAAAAGCTAACACACCGTACGCCTTCTTAACAACCGTCTCAATCTGGGTGGCGTGAAGGACCAGGTTAGACTAAGAAAGGGATGGGTTGGTCAGGTTTCCCACTCGGGGTTCGATTCAAAGTCGCGGGGAGTGCCAATTTTAATGAGTAAGAAAACCAGGGTTTGTGAGCGCAAAGGAAGTGAGAGACCCGGTGGGAGATAAGTGATTGTGAGCGGAGTATTCGAAGGTATGCCTGTGGTGTTGGTGAATGCGCATGCACCGAATTAGGATGATGTAGGTTTTATGAAGGAGTTGCTGGCAGAAATCCCAGACTTGTCCATGCGCCAGTTAATTATGGAGAAGATTTTAACTGTATCTGAGAGCCAAGGGTAGATAGGTCGAGCCCCAGGTCAATGGTTAGGATTCAAATGGCAAAGGAGTTCGGCGGATTTATGGAAAAGATGGGTATCGTGGACCCATGGTGCTTTAAGAACCCAGGGGGAGGGCGTATTCCTTTTTTCACATGTGTATATTCAAGAAGGGTGTATTCAAGAATCAACTTTTTTGTGGTGAGCCGGGAGATTTTGGTTGGGGTGGAGGGGGCCGAATACACAAGGATAGTAATCTCAGACCGTGCGCCCCACTGGCTGGAGATTCGGCTTAGATCGGGACGGGAGCAGAGGCCAGGGTGGAGGCTTGATTCAGGGTTGTTGGCAGATCCAAAGGCCTTTTTTCGGAAACTGGACACAATCATCTCGGACTTTGTATGGACGGGAAAGGTGCCAAGGGTTAGAAGGACCCTGCTACAGAGGCAAAGACAGCAGGGAGGGTTGGCATTGCTGAACCTGCTTCATTACTATTAGGCGGCGAATGTGGAGAAGGTGAGGCGAGGGTGGAAGGAGAGGTGGTAGAATGGGTTAGGATGGAGGAAGAATCCTTGAAGGGGTCCAGTCGAAGGGCTATAGTGACGGCAGCAGGTACTCAGGGAGCATGGTGGTTCAGTCCACGGTGAAGATCTGGAACCAGTTGAGGAAGCACTTTAGGATGGAGGGAATGTCAGTGTTAACGCCGTTGTGTGAGAATCATGGGTTTGAGCCGGAGGTGGATGGATGACATGTATAGGAGGTGGAGAGAAGCGGGGCTGGTCAGGGTGAGGGATTTGTATCTGGAGGAAGGGTTACACGTCTGGAAGAATTTAGGGAGAGGATAGAGCTCCGAGAGGGAGTGAGTTTAGGTACCTGCAGGTGAGGACCTTGCGCAGAAGGTTTGGAAGGAGTTCCTAGGTTGCCAAGGTATATGCTGCTGGGTGACAGTTGCTTCCGGATGTGGAAAGGGAAGGTAGAATTGGAGATATATACAGGTTGCTGGGAGAGCAGGGAGGTGAGTGGGTGGTGAAGATTAAGGAAAAATGGGAAGGGGAGCTGGGCGGAGAGATAAATTGGGGCGTGTGGAGTGAGGCACTGCAAAGGGTAAATGCAATCTCCTTGTGCACAAGGATGAGCCTGATACAGTTCAAGGTCATACACAGGGTACATATGACTCAAGCAAGAATGAGTGGATTCTTCCAGGGGATGGCAGATGAGAGGTGTGGGTGGGGGCCACCGAATCATGTGCACATGTTCTGGGGCTGCGAAATGTTGGAGAGATTCTGAGCGGGAGTGTTTGCGGTTCTAGCAAGGATAGTGAAGGAGGAGGGGGTGGAGCAGGATCTTTTCGCCGCGATATTTGGGGTTTCGGAGAAGCCGGAGCTCATGGAGAGGAGGAAGTCCGATGTTGTGACCCTCACCTCTCCGATTGCTTGGCGACGGATCTTATTGGAGTGGGGGTCAACAATGCCACCGGGGTAACGGCCTCGTTGGGTGACCTGTATGATTTCCTTTGGCTGGAAAAGATAAAGTATGAGTTAAGGAGTTCAGTGGAGATATTTGAGTCAAGGTGGGGGATGTTCCACCACCGTGATGAACAACTCCTCAAACACGGTCACGAACATAGAACATAGAACATCGTTCTATGTTCTATGTTCTATGTTCTATATTCGTGACCGTGTTTGAGGAGTTGTTCATCACGGTGGTGGGGGGTGGGGGTTGAGAAAGGGGGAAAATTTGTACAAACTGTATAGTTATTTGTTGGGAAGCTCATTTCCTGAATTGTTTATGTGTTGTAACTTTTTATATACGTTTGCAATAAAATATATTTAAATTTAGCATGGCCAATCCACCTACCCTGCACATCTTTGGGTTGTGGGGGTGAGACCCACGCAGACACAGGGAGAATGTGCAAACCCTACATGGACAGTGACCTGGGGCCAGGATCAAACCTGGGTCCTTGGCACCATGAGGCAGCGGTGCTAACCACTGTGCCACCGTGTCGCCTGCAGTCTTGAAACATAATTCTGTTTCTCTCTCCACAGCTGCCACCTGATCTACTGAATGTTTCCATTTTTCTTGGTTTTATCATAGATTATCATAGAATTTACAGTGCAGAAGGAGGCCATTCGGCCCATCAAGTCTGCACTGGCTCTTGGAAAGAGCACCCTACCCAAGCCCACACCCCCACCCTATCCCCATAACCCAGTAACCCCACCCAACACTAAGGGAAATTTTGGACACTAAGGGCAATTTATCATGGCCAATCCACCTAACCTGCACATCTTTGGAGTGTGGGAGGAAACCGGAGCACCCGGAGGAAACCCACGCACACACGGGGAGGATGTGCAGACTCCACACAGACAGTGACCCAAGCCGGAATCGAACCTGGGACCCTGGAGCTGTGAAGCAATTGTGCTATCCACAATGCTACCGTGTTGCCCTTTAGTTCAGATTTCCAACATCTGCAGTGTTATGGATTTAGATGATTGCTCTTTTAGATATCTTTTAAAAACCTGGACAAACAATGGGAATAATTGCAGCGTTTGTGGGTGATATGAAACTTAGAAATAGAGCAAGCAGCGAGGAGTATAATGACATGTTCCAGGAGGATTGGTGAAGAGGGCAGACCATAAGACAGATGATTCTATGGCAAAATTCACTTTCAAAAGAGAAGTAGATAAATATTGGGAAAGGTTAATTTGGGCTAATCGGAATGTAAAGGGAAGTGGGCCTAATTGGCTTTACTGAAGAGTTGGTATAGGGAGGATGGGTCAAATGGTTTCCTGTGCTGTGTCACTCTTAGTTCTATGAAAGATTACCGATTTTTGTCCTAGCGATGGATTTCTAATTTGGTGTACTGTCTTCATTCCATTGAGTGCTCCTTTCACACTTCTTCACTGTGTCTTTTGTGCGAAACAAAATCCTTACTTTTTGTCTGAGGAGTGATATTGAAGATCTGCAGCCTTTCGCTGAAAAAAACAAATTGCTAAGTAAAGCTGCCTTGTGAACCTAGGTAATCACAAACTTCCAGGAACTGAAAGGGAACTGACCTGCACGGTGACACAACAGCAATATTTACTCAAGCCCAGCACTGTAGAGCCCCGGAGCCAAGGGACTGACCAGTGGCAAATCAACAAAGTGGAAAGACAGAGATTGGCAGCCTGCCTAGGATCCTTGTCAAACTCAGGATCTGGTGACAACAATACAACAGTAACTTAAAGACATTCAGACTTACTTCAATCATGTTACTTTTGCTACTATAAGTAAAATAGTCACAAAATAGTTACAGATTTAAAGTTGGCTTGTGTAAGATTCTTACATAATGTTACATTCCATATTTGGGTAACTGAAAACGATAGGAGCTGGACCTCAGCCAGAAAGCAGTCATGTTACAGGGAGCAGCAGCACCAAGTCTGTACCACCTGATCCAAGCGTTACAGACTGAGGATTTAAATCTCTTGGAGCTTCTCACTTTGACACCCAATACCTGAATGACTTGTCATCTGCAAGCCAGCCTTTTCTTGTACCAGTGTCCTGCCAGATTGAAATAATACTGTATCAGGATCTCTTCAATTAGTTGTATTCATTTCAATCACTATAAATTGGAGGAACAATTAAAATATAAAGGGCACAATCTACCAGCCACGTTGTGCCTGAAAGTTAGTGCAACGTGGCTGGCAGATGCTGGGAGGCCTCGCTCCCAGGATCTGCCCAGCTCACTACGCCTTGCAAGATCCAACGCAATCTCGCAAAATGTCGCAGTGTGAATCCTGTCCATTGTGGGCGGGATGTCTTTTTGGCAAATCTGCATATTAGAACGCGACAGCTAGTCTCACTCTAATATGCAGTTCCCTATGGTAAATGAGGCATTGGTATCTAGCCCCTTCACCTTGGAACCTCCGGCAAACGCCATTCGGTACTGGCCTCCACAGGTGGAGCAGCACTCATGGGGACTCCCAGGGGATTGGAGGCCAGCAGGTGTTTGCCCTCTGGGCAGGGTGGTACCAAAAAACAATAAAGCACAGGAATAGGCCCTTCAGCCCTCCAAGCCTGTACCACCCTCAGATCATGGTACCACCCTCGGGTAAAACCCTCAACACTTCTTCATGCCGCCTCTCTTTATACCCATCCTATCTATGTATTTGTTGAGATGCCCTTTGAACGCAGTTAATGTATTTGCATCCACAACATCCACTGGCAACTCATTCCAGGCACTCACCACCCTCTGTGTCAAAAACCTACCTCGTACATGTCCTCTAAACATTGTCCCTCAGACCTTAAACCTATGCCCACTGGTGACTGATCGCTCCAGCCTGAGAAAGAATGCCTGTCCATCCACTCTATTCATGCCCCTCATAATCTTGTAGACCTCTATCAGGTCACCCCTCAACCTTCATCATTCTAGTACCCTGGAATTGCTGGTGCCACCTGGGCATGCTGGCAGTGTCATGTGGGTGGCAGCCTGGCACTGTCAAGGTGCCCAGGTGGCAATGCCAGGGTGCCAGGCTGGCACTGCCAAGATGCCAAACTGGCATTTTTTGCAATATGGTAATTGGGTTGGGGGTGCCCTGCGCGGTGGGAGGGGGTCCTAGGTCTATTGTGAGTCGGGGCTTGGGGGGGGATTTGGGGGTCACATTGGGGGCTTGAGAGATTGGAACGCCATTCTTAAATACCCCCTCAAAAAGTCGGCTTAGCCTTGCCCTTGTGAGGTGTTCTCTACACACCACCTTCAACTGTATCAGCCCCAACCTGGGACGTGAAGTTGACGCATTCGCCCTCCGTAGCACCTCACACTGCATCCCCTCCCCCATATCCTCCCCCAACTCTTCCTCCCACTTTGCCTTAATCCCATCCAGTAATACTTTATCTTCTCCCAGAATAACCCCATAAATCGCTGCCACCTACCCCTGCCCCAACCCATATTTCTCCCCCATCTTCCAACTTCGCAAACCGGTCCACCAGAAACAAATCCTTTAATACCCTAACTCCCCTCTCCTCCCATCTCTGAAAATTCCCATCCCACCTCCCTGGTTCAAATCTATGATTCCCTCGTATCAGCATTTCCCATGACTCCACCCACAACCTAAGGTGCTAGCGCAGCTGCCTCCAGATCTTGAGTGTCGCCACCTTAACCGAACTCCATGAGTATTTCCATGGGGCCATCGGGAGCGGCGCTGTTTAAAAAAAAATATTTTTATTAGGTATTTGAAAGTTTTTATAATAATAACAATAACAATGACATAAACATGGCATAATGAGCATTTCCACCCCCATCCCAATCTTCACACAGCCCAACCATAAAACAACAATCCGGCCCTCTCCCCCCCCCCCCCCTTTGAGATACTGCATCTGCTGAATTTTAATTTTCTCTGTGAAAGTCGACGAACGGCTGCCGCCTCCGGGTGACCCCAACCATTTACCCTCTTAGTGCAAATTTTATCTTCTCGAGACTGAGAAACCCAGCCATGTCACCAACCCAGGTCTCTGCACTCGGGGGCTTCGAGTCTCTCCACATTACCAAGATCCGTTTCCGGGCTACCAGGGAGGCAAAGGCCAAGACGTCGGCCTCTTTCGCCCCCTGAACTCACGGCTCTTCCGATACTCCAAAGATCACTGCCTGCAGACTCGGCACCACCTGTGTTTCTAGTACCGTGGACATTCCCTTAGCAATTCCCTGCCAAAACCCTCTAAACTTCAGACATGCCCAAAACATGTGGACATGATTTGCTGGGCTTTCCGCGCACCTCGCACACCTGTCCTCTATCCCGAAAAACTTGCTCATCCGAGCCACTGTCATGTGTGCCTGGTGGACTACTTTAAATTGTATCAGGCTAAGCCTGGGCCATGATGAGGATGTATTAACCCTGTTTAGGACATCCGCCCACAGACCAGCCGCTATCTCTCCTCCTAGCTCGTCCTCCCACTTGCCCTTAAGCTCCTCCACTGGAGTTTCCTCCGCCTCCGAAAGCTCCTGGTAAATATCCGATATCTTCCCCTCTCCCACCCAGGTAATGGAGATTACTCTATCCTGTATCCCTCGTGGCGGCAGCAGCGGAAAGGCCTGGACCTGCTTTCTCAGGCAGTCTCGCACCTGCAAATTCCTCAACCGATTCCCTGCTGGCAATTCAAATTTATCGTCCAAGGCTTTCAAGCTGGGGAAGCTCCTGTCTGTAAATAGATCCCCCATCCTTCTAATTCCTGCCTTTTGCCATCTCCGGAACCCACCATCCAGTCTACTCGGTACAAACCGATGATCATTATAAATGGGGGTCCAAACCGATGCTCCCTCCACTCTCTTCTATCTCCTCCATTGCCCCTAGATTCTCAGAGCTGCCACCACCACCGGACTTGTGGAGTATCGGGCCGGCGAGAATGGAAGAGGTGGTGTTATCAGTGCCCCCAAGCTTGTGTCTTTGCATGATGCCGCATCGATCCACTCCCACACTGACACCGCCCCGCCCCCCCACTACCCACTTCCTAATCATGGCTATATTAGCCTCCCAGCAGTAATTGCAGAAGTTCGGCAGCGCCAACCCACCCTCCTCCCCAACTGGGCTCCAGCAACACTTTCTTCACTCGCAGGGTTTTACCCGCCCACACAAAGCCCGAAATAACCTTATTCATCCGCTTGAAAACGGCCCTTGGGATGAAGATGGATGCACTGTAAGACAAACAGAAATCGGGGAGGAGTGCCAAGAGTACAGGGAGCTCGGCAGAAAGTTAAAAGACAGGACCTCAAGGGTTGTAATCGCGGGATTACTCCCTATGCCACGTGACAGTGAGGCTAGAAATAGGAAGATAGAGCAGCTAAACACATGGCTAAACAGCTGGTGTAGGAGGGTGGATTTCCGTTATCTGGACAACTGGGATCTCTTCCGGGGCAGGTGTGTCCTGTATAAGAAGGGCGGGTTGCATGTAAACTAGAGAGGCATAAATATCCTGGCCGCGAGATTTGCCAGTGTCACACGGGAGGGTTTAAACTAGTATGGCGGGGGGTGGGCACCGGAGCAATAGGTCAGAAGGTGAAAGCATTGAGGGAGAACTAGGGAATAGGGCCACTATGGCTCTGAGGCAGAGCAGACGGGGGGATGTTGCTGAAAACAGCGGGTCTGGTGGCCTGAAGTGCAAATGTTTTAATGCCATAAGTATTGTGGGTGAGGCAGATTAATTTAGAGCTTGGATTAGTACTTGGAACTATGATGTTGTTGCCATTACAGAAACCTGGTTGAGGGAAGGACAGGATTGGCAGCTAAATGTTCCAGGATTTAGATGTTTCAGGTGGGATAGAGGGGGATGTAAAAGGGGTGGCGGAGTTGTGCTACTGGTTAGGGAGAATATCACAGCTGTACTACGGGAGGACACCTCAGAGGGCAGTGAGGTTATATGGGTAGAGATCAGGAATAAGAAGGGTGCAGTCACAATATTGGGGGTTTTCTACAGGCCTCCCAACAGCTAGCGGGAGATAGAGGAGCAGATAGGTAGACAGATTTTGGAAAAGAGTAAAAACAACATTTGTTGTGATGGGAGACTTCAACTTTCCCAATATTGACTGGGACTCACTTAGTGCTGGGGGCTTAGACGGGGCAGAGTTTGTAAGGAGCATCCAGGAGGGCTTCTCAAAACAATATGTAGACAGTCCAACTAGGGAAGGGGCTGTACTGGAGCTGGTGCTGGGGAATGAACCCGGCTAGGTGATAGAAGTTTCAGTAGGGGAGCATTTCGGGAACAGTGACCACAATTCAGTGAGTTTTAAAGTGCTGGTGGACAAGGATAAGAGTGGTCCTAGGGTGAATGTGCTAATTTGAGGGTAGGCTAATTATAACAGTGTTAGGCGAGAACTGAAGAACTTAGATTGGGGGCGGATGTTTGAGGGTAAATCAACATCTGACATGTGGGAGGCTTTCAAGTGTTAGTTGAAAGGAATTCAGGACCGGTATGTTCCTGTGAGGAAGAAGGATAAATACGGCAAATTTCAGGAACCTTGGATAACGGGAGATATTGTAGGCCTCGTCAAAAAGAAAAAGGAGGCATTTGTCAGGGCTAGAAGGCTGGGAACAGACAAAGCTTGTGTGGAATATAAGGAAAGTAGGAAGGAACTTAAGCAAGGAGCCAGGAGGGCTAGAAGGAGTCACAAAAAGGCATTGGCAAATAGGATTAAGGAAAGTCCCAAGGCTTTTTACACGTACATAAAAAGCAAGAGGGTAGCCAGGGAAAGGGTTGGCCCACTGAAAGATAGACAAGGGAATTTATGTGTGGAGCCAGAGGAAATGGGCGAGGTACTAAATGAATACTTTGTATCAGTATTCACCAAAGAGAAGGAATTGGTGGATGTTGAGTCTGGCGAAGGGTGTGTAGATAACCTGGGTCACATTGAGATCCAAAAAGATGAGGGCATCTTGAAAAATATTAAGGTAGATAAGTCCCCAGGGCCTGATGGGATCTACCCCAGAATACTGAAGGAGGCTAGAGAGGAAATTGCTGAGGCCTTGACAAAAAAACTTTAGATCCTCACTGTCTTCAGGTGATGTCCCGAAGGACTGGAGAATAGCCAATGTTTGTTTAAGAAGGGTAGCAAGGATAATCCAGGGAACTACAGGCCGGTGAGCCTTATGTCAGTGGTCGGTAAATTACTGGAGAGAATTCTTCGAGACGGGATATACTCCCATTTGGAAGCAAATGGACGTATTAGTGAGAGGCAGCATGGTTTTGTGAAGGGGAGGTCGTGTCTCACTAACTTGATAGAGTTTTTTGAAGAGGTCACAAAGATGATTGATGCAGGTAGGGCAGTGGGTGTTGTCTATATGGACTTCAGTAAGGCCTTTGACAAGGTCCCTCATGGTAGACTGGAACAAAAGGTGAAGTCACACGGGATCAGGGGTGAGCTGGCAAGGTAGATACAGAACTGGCTAGGTCATAGAAGGCAGAGAGTAGCAATGGAAGGGTGCTTTTCTAATTGGAGGGCTGTGACTAGTGGTGTTCCGCAGGGATCAGTGCTGGGACCTTTGCTGTTCGTAGTATATATAAATGATTTGGAGGAAAATGTAACTGGTCTGATTAGTAAGTTTGCAGATGACACAAAGGTTGGTGGAATTGCGGATAGCGGTGAGGACTGTCAGAGGATACAGCAGGATTTAGATCGTTTGGAGACTTGGGCGGAGAGATGGTAGATGGAGTTTAATCCGGACAAATGTGAGGGAATGCATTTTGGAAGGTCTAATGCAGGTAGGGAATATATAGTGAATGGTAGAACCCTAAAGAGTATTGAAAGTCAGAGAGCTCTTGGTGTACAGGTCCACCTTTCACTGAAAGGGGCAACACAGGTGGAGAAGGTAGTCAAGAAGGCATACGGCATGCTTGCCTTCATTGGCCGGGGCATTGAGTATAAGAATTGGCAAGTCATGTTGCAGCTGTATAGCACATTAGTTAGGTCACACTTGGAGTATAGTGTTCAATTCTGGTCGCCACACTACCAGAAGGATGTGGAGGATTTAGAGAGAGTGCAGAAGAGATTTACCAGGATGTTGCCTGGTATGGAGGGCATTCGCTATGAGGAGCGGTTGAATAAACTCAGTTTGTTCTCACTGGAACGACGGAGGTTGAGGGGCGACCTGATAGAGGTCTACAAAATTATGAGGCGCATAGACAGAGTGGATAGTCAGAGGCTTTTCCCCAGGGTAGAGGGGTCAATTACTAGGGGGCATAGGTTTAAGGTGCGAGTGGCAAGGTTTAGAGTAGATGTACGAGGCAAGTTTTTTACACAGAGGGTAGTGGGTGCCTGGAACTCGCTGCCAGAGGAGGTGGTGGAAGCAGGGACGATAGTGACATTTAAGGGGCATCTTGACAAATACATGAATATGATGGGAAGAGAGGGATATGGACCGAGGAAGTGTTGAAGATTGTAAATTAGCCGGGCAGCATTGCCAGCATGGGCTTGGAGGACCAAAGGGCCTGTTCCTGTGCTGTATTTTTCTTTGTTCTTTGACCGTCATTTTCTCAGTCTGCACCTTCCCCGCCAGTGATAGCGGGAGCATGTCCCATCTCTTTTTTTAAAAAATAATTTTTATTAAGATTTTCACAAAATATAAACAACAAAACAATATTAACAAGACAACCATAGTAAAAACCAAAGAACAAAATCCAACACCCCATCCCCCCAGCAACTACAAAAACAAAAAAGAAAACAACAAAAAGGAAAGAGATAACACCCGCCATATCCAACAAACCCATGTACACAATCCCCCCCCCCCCCCCCGCCCCCGCGGGTTGCTGCTGCTGCCGGCCTATTTCCCTACCATTCCGCCAGGAAGTCCAGGAAAGGTTGCCACCGCCTAAAGAACCCTTGCACCGACCCTCTCAGGGCGAATTTCACCCTCTCCAATTTAATGAACCCCGCTATGTCATTGATCCAGGCCTCCACGCTTGGGGGCCTCGCATCCTTCCACTGAAGCAAAATCCTACGCCGGGCTACTAGGGACGCAAAGGCCAAGGAACACCGGCCCCTTTCGCCTCCTGCACTCCCGGCTCCGCTGCTACCCCAAATATCGTGAGTCCCCAGCCTGGCTCAACCCTGGATCCTACCACCCTCGACACCGTGCTTGCTACCCCCTTCCAAAAGTCCCCCAGCGCTGGGCATGCCCAGAACATAAGGGCATGGTTTGCTGGGCTCCCCGAGCACCTAGTACACCTATCCTCGCCTCCAAAGAACCTGCTCATCCTCGTCCAGGTCATATGAGCCCTATGCAGCACCTTGAACTGTATGAGGCTAAGCCTCGCAACATGTCCCATCTCTTGATGGCCCATTTCATCTGTTCTACCAGCCGGGATAGGTTTAACTTGTGCAGTGCCTCCCATTCCCGGGCCACCTGGATTCCCAGATACCAAAAGCTCTTTCCTCCCATTCTAAGTGGCAGCTCTCCCAGTATCCTCTCCTGTCCACTTGCCTGGATCGCGAACATCTCACTTTTCCCCATGTTCAATTTATACTCCGAAAAATTGCCAGATTCCCCCAAGATTCGCATTACTTCCCTCCAACGGGTCTGAAATATACAAGAGCAGGTCATCTGCGTAAAGTGAGACCCATTGCTCCCCCCCCCCCCCCCCGAACCAGCCCTTTCCAGTTCCTAGAGGCTCTTAACGCCATGGCCAACGGCTCTATGGCCAGAGCAAACAGCAACGGAGAGAGGGGCACCCTTGCCTCGTCCCTCGGTGTAGTTTTAAATACCCCGACCTCAGCCGGTTTGTACGCACACTCGCTACTGGTGCCTGATTGAGCAACTGCACCCAGTCACAAAACCCAAACCTTCCCAACGCCTCCCACAGGTAATTCCACTCCACTCGATCAAAAGCCTTCTCCGCATCCATCACTACCAATTAATCCAAAAATTGCCTCATCCCCTCCACCCCAGCCAAGGGTCCCGACTCATATAATTTACTATAAAAGTCTTTAAACACTTCATTCACGCTCACTGGGTCCAGGACAGTATTCCCGCCGCTAATCTTTACTTTCCCTATCTCCCTGGCTACCTCCCTTTTCCTGAGCTGGTGCGTTAATATTCTGCTTGCCTTTTCCCCGTACTCATAAATTGCCCCTTGCCTTCCTCAACAGTTCCACTGCTTTCCCTGTAGTCAACAGCCCAAACTCCGCCTGTAACCTCCGCTGCTCCCTAAATAGCCCGCGTCCAGGGCCTCCAAGTATCTCCTGTCCGCCTGGAGTATCTCCTCCACTAATCTATCCCTCTCAGCCGTTCCACCTTTTCTCTGTGGGCCCGTATCGAAATTAATTCCCCTCTGACTACTGCCTTCAAAGCTTCCCAAACCGTCACTGCAGAGACCTCCCCCATATCATTTGTTTCCAGGTAGTTCTGGATGGACTTGTTAACCCGCCCACAGATCGCTTCGTCCGCTAGCAACCCCACATCCAGTCTCCACAGCGGGCGTTGCCCTCTCTCCACAATAATCCGTAGTTCCACCCAGTGCGGGGCATGATCCGACACTGCGATTGCCGAGTACTCAGTATCCACCACCCCAGGTATTAGCGCCCTGCTCAGAACAAAAAAGTCGTGCGAGACTATACCTTGTCGACATGCGAGAAAAAAGAAAACTCATTCGCCCTTGGCCGTGCAAACCTCCATGGGTCTACTCCCCCCATCTGTTCCATAAACCCCTTCAATTCCTTTGCTATGGCCACTGATGGAACCATCAATTCACCAGACACGTGTTTCCGATATGAATCTAGGCTTTAATCGACTTACTTCAGAGCCAGCCTGTTACCAGTTGATGAACTCTTAGTGAACTCAGGCTGACTCTGGACAAGGGTATTTATACAGCTGCACTAGGGGGAGGAGTCGTGGGCGGAGCCAAGGGTGGAGCCCAGTACAAGTTCCTGAGTACTCCCAGAGCTACTCCCCCTAGTGGTAGGATAGCGCTACTGCGCTTACAAAGACAGTGTGAATTATCATATATATATATATATATATATATATTACATTCACCACATTCACCCCCTGCAAAAAAATCAAGTCCGGCGGGGGTGGTGGCCTACAACGTCAGTCTGTCCGGTGGTCGGATTCTTCATTGTGATCTGCGGAGCACCGGGGTTGCAGCCTCTTGCGGTGGCTGGATGGGTGTTGTGTGCTGGGGTACGATGGCGGACTCCAGGGAGGGTTGTATCGAGCTTCATACTCTCCTGGTTAGACCGGGGACTGGGGGCACTGGGGGCTGGCCGGTGCGGGGGCGCGGAACTGGTGGAGCGAGCTCGTGGGCTCGGGAGCACAAGGGGGCGGCAGCATGGGGTGTAGGGTGAGAGGTCCTTCTGTGGGGGTAGAGGGGGCGCTGGATCCGGCGGGTGCTAGATCCCGGAGGGATACCGTGTCCTGACGGCCGTCAGGGAACTCGACGAATGAGTACTGGGGGTTGGAGTGGAGCAGGCGCACATTTTCAACAAGGGGGTCGGTTTTGTGCGCCCTGACGTGTTTCCTCAGCAGTATGGGGCCCGGGGTCCTCAGCCATGCCGGAAGTGAGACCCCGTGGTAGTGCCCCTGGAAAAGATGAAGAGCCTCTCGTGAGGGGTCTGGTTGGTCGCCATGCACAAAAGGGACCTAATAGCGTGGAGCGCGTCTGGGAGGACTTCCTGCCACTGGGAGACTTGGATCTTTCTAGACCGGAGGGTCAGTAGGATGGTCTTCCAGACCGTCGCGTTCTCCCTTTCCACCTGCCCGTTCCCCTGGGGTTGTAGCTGGTAGTCCTGCTCGAGGCAATGCCCTTGTCGAGCAGGTACTGACGCAGCTCGTCGCTCATGAAGGACGAACCCCGGTCGCTGTGTACGTAGCTGGGGAAACCAAACAGGGTGATATGCAGGGCCCTAATGACTATGTGGGAGGTCATGTCGGGGCACGGGATAGCGAATGGGAAACGGGAGAACTCGTCTACGACGTTTAGAAAGTAAACGTTCTTGTTAGTTGAGGGGAGTGGCCCTTTGAAATCAATCGTGAGGTGTTCAAAGGGCCTAGAAGCCTTGACCAGGTGGGCCCTGTCTGGTCTATAGAAGTGCGGTTTGCACTCCGCACAGATCGGGCAGTCCCTGGTGACCGCTTTTACCGCCACGTTGGAGAAAGGCAGGTTTCGGGCCCTGATGTAGTGGGCGAGCCAGGTGACCCCCGGGTGGCAGAGGTCATTGTGGATGACTTTTAATCGGTCGATCTGTGCGCTGGCGCATGTCCCGCGGGATAGGGCTCCGGAGGCTCGTTGAGCTTCCCGGTCGATATTTGATATCGTAATTGGAGGTGGAGAGTTCGATCCTCCACCTCAGAATTTTGTCGAATTTTTAATTTTGCCCCTTTCCGGGTTGTCGAACATGAAGGCAACCGATCTTTGGTCGGTGACGAGGGTGAACCTCCTACCTGCGAGGTAGTGCCTCCAGTGACAGATAGCCTCCACAATGGCTTGTGCTTCTTTCTCGACTGAAGAGTGTCGGAGTTCTGAAGCGGAGAGGGTACGGGAGAAAAATGCAACTAGTCTTCCTGCCTGATTTAACGTGACTGCAAGAGCTACCTCTGAGGCCTCGCTCTCTACCTGAAATGGGGTGGATTCATCCACCGCCAGCATGACCGCTTTGGTGATGTCCTCCTTGATGCCGTCGAAGGCCTGCATGCCTCGGCTGACAGGGGAAATCGTGTGGCCTTAAAGAGTGGGCGGGCATTGTCTGCATATTGAGGGACTCACTGGGCGTAGTAGGAAAAGAAGCCCAAGCACCGTTTGAGGGCCTTGGGGAAATGGGGGAAGGGGAGTTCTAAGAGAGTCCGGGTCTGGGCCCAGGACTCCGTTTTCCATGACATAGACGAGGATGGCTAGTCTGGTTGTGCAGAAAATGCATTTCTCCTTGTTGTACGTGAGATTCAGTTTCTGTGCCGTCTGGAGAAAACGGTGGAGGTTGGCGTCGTGGTCCTGCTGGTCATAGCCGCAGATGGTGACATTGTCCAAGTACGGAAACATGGCCCGCAGCCGTACTGGTCCACCATTCGGTCCATTGCTCGTTGGAACACCGAGACCCCATTAGCCGAAAGGGACCCGGAGGAAATGGAAGAGGCGGCCATCGACCTCGAATGCCGTGTAGTGGCGGTCCTCCGGGCGGATTGGGAGCTAGTGGTATGCAAACCTCAGATCCACCGTGGAAAAGAGCCGGTACTGGCCAATCTGGTTTACCATGTCTGCAATCCTGGGGAGGGGATACGTGTCGAGGAGCGTAAATCTATTTATGGTCTGACTGTAGTCGACCACCATACGGAATTTTTCCCCGGTCTTAACGACCACCACCTGAGCTCTCTAGGGACTATTGCTGGCCTCGATATCCCCCTCACTGAGTAGCCTTTGGACCTCTGCTCTGACAAATACCCTATCCTGCAGGCTGTACCGCCTGCTACGAGTGGCTATGGGTTTACAGTCCTTAGTGAGATTGGCAAAGAGAGGAGGGGGGGGGGGAATTCGCAGCGTAGCGAGGCTGCAGATCGTGAGTGGGGGCAGGGGCCCTCCGAAGCTGAGGTTGAGGCTCTTGAGGTTACATTGGAAGTCTAGGCCTAATAAGAGTGGCACGCAGAGTTCGGACAAAACGTAGAGTTTTAATTTTGAGCAGCTAGCGCCTCGGATTGTGAGTGTTGCGGCGGTGCGCCCCTGGATCTGGACCGAATGGGAGCCTGAAGCGAGCGAGATAGTTTGCTGCACGGGGAAAATGGGGAGCGAACAGCGTCTTACCAGGTCTGGATGTATGAAGCTCTCCGTGCTCCCGGAGTCGAAGAGGCATGGCGTTTTGTACCCGTTGATATGGACCTCTTCCATCGAGTTTCGTAGATTCTTTGGTCGTGATTGGTCCAGGGTGACGGCGCTGAGTTGCGGGTAGTCGGCGGCTCGATCAGCTGTGCTGGAGTGGCCCTGTGATGACTGCCCTCTGAGTTCATAGTCAAATTTGAATTCTTCCGCAGAGTTGTTCGAGCGCGGAGATGCCGATCGGGCCTGTGGATCGCACGTGGCGGGCGGCGAGGAAGATGGCCTCATGGTAGGGCATGTCCGGAGGAAGAATTGTGTGAGGCGGGACATCACGGATGGGTGGCGGTCGTGGAACTCTGCGCAGCGCCCGTCTGTTGCGTAGTAGGAAGGAGCCATCAGCCATGCAGATGAGGAACGATCTCGGGGCCACTTGCTTGACCACCACAGCTGTGGAGGACCAGCCGCCGTCAGACAACTGGACACGAACACGATCAGTTGGGACCAGCATGGGGAGATCTGTGGCATGAGCATTGTATGCTAATTTCTGTTGGGCCCGAGACTGCTGCATCTTTGTATGACCGTGAGGTGGTCAAGGTCTGGAACATGGATGGCTGGAACCGTGGTTCGCAGAGTGCGATACATGAGCATCTGCGCTGGAGACAACCCAGTGGACAGCTCTGTATGCCAGCAGCGCCACGTTGAAGTTGGAGTTGAGTCTGCAGCCTTGCATAGTAATGTCTTGACAATATGTGCCCTTTCTCGGCCTTCCCGTTTGATTGCGGGTAATGGGGGCTGGGGGTGACGTGACGAAAGTTGTATAGCCGGGCAAAATCAGACCACTCCTGGTTGTAAAAACAGGGATCGTTGTCACTCATCACCGTGAGCGGTATCCCATGCCTGACAAATGTTTCTTTGCATGCTTTAATCACCGCCTTCGACGTGAGGTCGGACAGTTTCACCACTTGGGGTAATTGGAGAAGACGTCGACCAGGAGGACATGGTCACGTCCCTGGAAAAGGTCGACACCGACTTTGGACCATGGGGAGGTCACTGTCTCATGTTGCTGCAAAGTTTCTTTGGGTTGAGCTGGCTGAAATTTCTGACATGTAGGGCAGTTGAGGACCGTGTTGGCAACGTCCTGGCTGATGCCCGGCCAATAGACTGCCTCCCGAGCTCTGCGTCGACATTTCTCGACCCCCAAGTGACCCTCATGGAGTTGGCCGAGCACCATAGCTTGCATGCTTTGCGGAATCACAATTCTATTGAGCTTCATGAGGATGCCGTCCACCACCGTCAGGTCGTCCTTGACGTTGTAAAACTGGGGGCACTGTCCCTTCTGCCAGCCATTCGTGAGGTGCTGCATCACATGCTGTAGCAGAGGATCCTTGGCCATTTCCTCACGAATTTGAATGACCCTCTCATCAGAGGCCGGAAGGTTGGAGGCACACAATTGCACGTGCGCGTCGATTTGGCAGACAAAGTCAGTTTGCTCACACGGTGTCGTGATAGACCTGGAAAGGGCATCTGCAACAATGATTACTTTGCCTGGCGTGTAGACAAGTTCAAAGTCATAGCAGCGTAGTGTAAGGACAATTTTAATACTTAATATTGAATAACTGCTTAATAGTGTGATTAACTAAAGCTGCAGGCGTTTGTGTGTGTATGTGTGTGGAAGGTTAGAGAGAGAGAAACTGTAAAACTGATATCCCAGCTGTCTGAAGGTCGAGATAGTAAAGCTAGGAGAAAAACAACTCCATTTATGGAATGGAGATTTACTTGTATCTTTTGAATGTATAAAGACTGAATGTTGCGGCGCTCGGCGCGCTTTCCTCTCCTATAGAGAGAGGAGGGTGTCCTCTGCAGAGTTAAGAAATAAACTAACTTGCTCTTATTCATGACTGATTGTTTCTGAGTTTTCCTTTTTCCCACCACAGTTCTTGGCGACGAGGATGGGATCCCGTGCTTGAGATAGACACTGGGAGATTCTGGGGAGGCGTTAGCGCTGACACCTTGAGGGCTTTTCACTTCATCTCAAACGCTTCAATTGGCCATCAGCGTGAGAGGACCAGGAATTACTGTGTCACCTCAGCACCGGGATCCGAAATGAAATCTGTGGTAAGGAATTGCTCTATTATTAATTATAGACAGTGGGACTTCCGGTAGCGGCAATGACCAGCTGAGCCGCACGTTCGGAGGGTCCCGAAAAAAACGGACTTCGGGGCTTTTTTAAAGGCCCCCAACGGAGCTTAAGAGGCAAATCCCGACGGGGGAAGAGGCCAGGAGTTTCCCCAGAGGTCCCATGGTGCAGACCAGGAGCGGAGCAGGGAGAGAATCGGGAGGAAAAAACTTTTGAAAAAAATCGGGACCCACAGGACAAAATGGCGGCCGGCGAAAGTTTTGAAGAACTGAAGAAGTGGGTCCAGACGACTCTGCTGAGCCTCTTCCAGGATCTGAAAGTGGAGCTGCTGGAGTCCATCAAGGTAACCAACAGGGAACTGATGGAGACCCAGACAGCCCAGGGGGCTGCGATCCGGGAGCTGCAGCAGCAGGCCGCCGAAAGGGAGGACGAGGTCGTGGCCGTGGCGGGGAAGGTGGAAATGCACGAGGCGCTCCATAAAGGATGGCAGGAGCGGTTCGAGGAGCTGGACAACCGGTCGAGGAGGAAGAATTTGCGGATCCTGGGCCTCACAGAGGGGCTGGAGGGGTCGGACGTAGCGGCCTATGTGGTGATGATGCTGAACACGCTGATGGGGGCTGGGTCCTTCCAGGGGCCCCTGGAGTTGGAGGAGGTCCACAGAATTCTGGCTAGGAGGCCCAAGCCGAACGAGCCGCCGCGGGCGGTGTTGGTAAGGTTCCACCGGTTCGTGGATCGTGAGTGTGTGCTCCGGTGGGCCAAGAAGGAGCGGAGCAGCAAATGGGAGAACACGGAGGTGCGGATCTTCCAGGACTGGAGTGCGGAGGTGGCGAGGCGGAGGGCCGGGTTTAACCGGACGAAGGCGGTGCTCCACAGACGGAAGGTGAAGTTTGGAATGCTGCAGCCGGCGCGTCTGTGGGTCACCTACCAGGATCGGCACCACTATTTTGAGTCCCCGGAGGGGGCGTGGGCCTTTGTGCAAGCCGAGAAACTGGACACAAACTGAGGGTCCCCCGGATGGGGGATGCTGTGGAATACTGTAATTATTTATACCGGGTTGCTGCTGAAACGGTCAGGAAGGAGCTGGAGGACGCAGGGTGTGCTGGAGGGGGGGAGGTGCCGCCGTGGGAAACTGGCAGAGCGTGGGACGCTGGCCGGGGGTGGGCAAGGGATGGGGTATGGTTAATCGGCAGGGGAAGGGGGCAGGGAGCCCTCGGATCCGGCTGATAACCTGGAATGTGAGGGGGCTGAATGGACCGGTCAAAAGGGCCCGAGTAGTTGCGCACCTGAAAGGACTGAAGGCGGATGTGGCCATGCTCCAGGAGACACACCTGAGAGTGGTGGACCAGGTCCGGCTGAGAAAGGGGTGGCTGGGCCAGGTATTCCACTCAGGGCTGGACGAGAAGAGTAAAGGGGTGGCGATCCTGGTGGGGAAGAAGGTGTCGTTTGAGGCGTTGAAGGTGGTGGCTGACAGTGGCGGGAGGTACGTGATGGTGAGTGGCAAGCTGCAGGGGGAGCGGGTAGTGTTGGTGAATGTTTATGCCCCAAATTGGGACAATGCAGGGTTCATGCGGCATATGCTGGGCCGCATTCCGGACCTGGAGGTGGGGGGCCTGATCATGGGGGGAGACTTTAACACTGTGCTGGATCCCCCATTGGATCGATCCAAGTCCCGGACGGGTAGTAGGTCGGCGGCGGCTAAGGTGCTGAGGGGATTTATGGACCAGATTGGGGGGGGGGGGGTGGACCCTTGGAGGTTTGAGAGGCCAAGGGCCAGGGAATACTCGTTTTTCTCCCATGTACATAAGGCCTACTCGAGGATTGACTTTTTTGTCCTGAGCAGGGGGCTGGTGCCGAGGGTGGAGGAAGTGGAATACTCCGCCATTGCCATTTCGGACCATGCCCCGCACTGGATGGACCTCGGGCTGGGGGAAGAGAGGGACCACCGTCCGCTCTGGCACATGGAGGTGGGGCTGCTGGCAGAGGCGGAAGTGGCCGGGAGGGTCCGGGGGTGTATTGAGAGATACCTCGAGGCCAATGATAACGGGGAGGGTCGGGTGGGGACGGTCTGGGAGGCATTGAAGGCGGTGATGAGGGGGGAATTGATCTCCATCCGAGCCCATAGGGAGAGGGGGGAGCAGAGGGAAAGGGAAAGACTGATAGGGGAGATGGTGCAGGTGGATAGGAGATATGCGGAGGCCCCGGAGGAGGGATTGCTGGGGGAGAGGCGTAGCCTACAGGCCAGATTTGACCTACTGACGACCAGAAAGGCGGAAGCCCAGTGGAGGAAAGCACAGGGGGCGGTGTATGAACACGGGGAGAAGGCGAGCAGGATGCTGGCGCACCAGCTCCGGAAGCGAGACGCGGCCAGGGAGATTGGGGGAGTGAGGGATAGCGCTGGGAAGGTGGTGCGGAGGGGGGTAGAGGTCAATGGGGTCTTCAGGGACTTTTATGGGGAACTGTACCGCTCTGAGCCCCCGGTGGAGGAGGGTGGAATGGGGCGCTTCCTGGACAGGTAGCGTTTCCCGAGGGTGGAAGAGGAGCGGGTGGATGGACTAGGGGCACCGATCGAGTTGGAGGAGGTTGTCAAAGGGATGGGGAGCATGCAGTCGGGGAAGGCGCCGGGGCCGGACGGGTTTCCGGCGGAATTTTATACAAAGTATTTGGACCTGTTGGGCCCCCTGTTGGTCCGGACCTTTAACGAGGCATGGGAGGGGGGGGCTTTGCCCCCAACTATGTCGCGGGCGCTGATTTCCTTGATCCTGAAGCGGGACAAGGACCCTCTGCAGCGTGGATCATATAGGCCGATTTCGTTGCTGAACGCCGATGCCAAGCTGCTGGGAAAGATCCTGGCCACTAGGATAGAGGATTGTGTGCCGGGGGTCATTCATGAGGACCAGACGGGGTTTGTGAAGGGAAGGCAGCTGAACACAAATGTGCGAAGACTCCTCAATGTCATTATGATACCGGCGGTGGAAGGGAGGCGGAGATAGTGGTGGCGTTGGACGCGGAGAAGGCCTTCGATAGGGTGGAGTGGGAGCACTTGTGGGAGGTGTTGGAGAGGTTTGGGTTTGGGGAGGGGTTTATTCGGTGGGTGAGGCTGCTCTACGAGGCCCCGATGGCAACTGTAGCCACGAATAGGAGGAGGTCGGAGTACTTTCGGCTGCATCGGGGGACGATGTCCCCCTTGCTCTTCGCGTAGGCAATTGAGCCCCTGGCCATGGCATTGAGGGAGTCAGGGAACTGGAGGGGCATGGTGCGGGGTGGGGAGGAGCATCGAGTGTCACTGTACGCGGACGACCTGCTGCTGTATGTGGCGGACCCGGTGGGGGGGATGCCGGAGGTGATGAGGATCCTTGGGGAATTCGGGGGTTTCTCGGGGTATAAGCTGAACCTGGGCAAGAGCGAGGTGTTTGTGGTGCATCCAGGGGATCAAGACGAGGGGATTGGTAGGCTCCCACTGAAGCAGGCAGGGAAGAGCTTCAGGTAGGGGTCCAGGTGGCTGGGAGTTGGGAGGCCCTGCACAAGCTCAACCTCACAAGGTTGGTGGAGCAGATGGAGGAGGAGTTTAAGAGATGGGATATGTTACCGCTGTCACTGGCGGGGAGGGTGCAGTCCGTCAAGATGACGGTGCTCCCGAGGTTTTTGTTCTTGTTCCAGTGCCTCCCCATATTTATCCCAAAGGCCTTTTTCAGGAGGGTCAACAGCAGTATCACGGGTTTTGTGTGGGCGCATGGGACTCCAAGGGTTCGAAGAGTGTTCCTGGAACGAGGCAGGGATAGGGGGGGGCTGGCGTTGCCCAACCTCTGTGGGTACTACTGGGCGGCCAACGCAGCGATGGTGCGTAAGTGGGTAATGGACGAGGAGGGGGCAGCGTGGAAGAGGATGGAGGCGGCGTATTGTGTGGGCACTGTGTACCCAGGAGTGGCTTCAGACGCTTACTACAGGACAACTCAGTGGCAGACACAGAAAGAACAAAATGGCATGGAAATCTCCTACTGGACATTCGACTTGGGAAGACATCGCTGATGGGAGGATGTGCCTTGGATTCCCACTTCAGCTGGACACGACTGGAAATGTAAGAAGTGTCTGGAAAATGTTTAAACAATGGTTCGATTTCGGTATCATAGCAAATGATGCAGCAGCAGCCTCAGACGAAATTAAAATAGCAATGCTCATCGTAGGACATGAAGCTAGGAAAGTTTATAATGGATTTAAATACTCAAAAGGTGAAGACAGAAACAGCTTACAAACAATACTAAACAAATTTGAAGAGTACTGTAAGGAATTTGAACAGCAAGGCATGCTCAGAGGCCAAACTGCACAGAGACTGAGTGATGCAAAACTTAAAAAATCACGAAAAGAACAAGAAATCGCGAATGAAAAGTACAGATCAAAAAGAAGAAATAACATGAATTTTTCACAAAGCCAAAACGCTGAAATCCAGTCCAGATCGGAAAGAAAAGGTAACTTACAACTTTTAGAAAGAAAAAACGCTGAAATCCGCGATAAAATGGCGTCGGAGCACATTTTGCAGTCTCGGGCAAGCAAAAAACTACAAATTGCGTCTGCGCATGCTCCGGAACCGGAAGCCGCGCATGCGCAGTTAAAAAAAGGTCGCGTTGCCGATCGTTATATGCATGCGCACGCCGCGCATGCGCAGTCTAAAAAAGTTTTGGTCGCGTATCGTTATGCGCATGCGCGACACAAAACCGCACAGTGAAGGAGGAAGGCCGATTTGCGCGTGCGCAATTCATTCCTACGCGTGACGTCATGACGTCTGAGCATCCCGACCACGCCTACTTAAAAGGGAAATGCCCGAAAATTGAAAACAAGACACTTAAAGTGGTAAAAGCAAATTTTCTTGCCTCAGAACACAGAAAAACGCCTGAACTTAAACCAGCAGTTAAAAATAACTCACACAACACCCTGGAAAAAGCAGTTTGCACCACCCAAAGTGAAGAGAACAAAAAGAATTCCGAAACAACAAAAGATGATTTGTTTTTCGAAGATTACCTCTCAGACACGGCTGAGTCAGTCGGATATGCTTATCACAGCATCAGCGACACGGTCGCAAAGTTCAACACGAATCAACTCGTGGTAGAAGAATCCAACCAAGATGATTTGGTTTTCGAAGAATACTACTCAGACATAGCTGAGTCAGTCGGATATGCTAATCACAGCATCAGCGACACGGTCGCAAAGTTCAACACGAACCAACTCGTGGTAGAAGAAGCCAACCAAGATGATTTGGGTTTCAAAGAATACTACTCAGAGATGGCTGAGTTATTTGGATATGCTGATCACAGCATCAGCGACACCGTTGCAAAGCTCAACACGAATCTACTCGTGGTAGATGAATCCAACACCATGATGCCATGGCAGCTCATGCCATGACGAAGACGACGCCACACAGAGAGCACAGAAAGACTCCACAGAGCGAGCGATGACAGGCTCCACAGTGCGAGTGATGAAAGACTCCAACAGGGATGCAAACAAACACTCCCTGGCGAACACCATGCATGAACAAGACCATGAAGGTAAACCCGCTGTATCTGAGCAACCACAAGCAGACTATGAAAGTCTACCAAGCTCACATGAACAAGAAGAAGACAACGTACATCTAACCACTGACACCATGCATGAACAAGACCATGAAGGTCAACCCGCTGTATCTGAGCAACCACAAGCAGACTATGAAAGTCTAACAAGCTCACATGAACAAGAAGAAGACAATGTACCTCTACCTACTGCATGCGAAAACAGTGACAAGGTGATCACACTCGACGTACAGGATCACAGCGAGACTGACAGTTCTCAGCTTGTCTGTACAGAAGCACAGAGCGAAAACAGTGACAAGGTGATCACACTCGACGTACAGGATCACAGCGAGACTGACAGTTCTCAGCTTGTCTGTACAGAAGCACAGAGTCGGGCCACCCAACAGTCCAGAGAGACAACGCCGAAAGAAAACATGCAGATTTTGACTCCAGAAGAGGAGCACCTGGAGTCCAGAGAGACCACGCCAACAGAATCCATGCAGATTTTGACTCCAGAAGAGGAGCACCTGGAGTCCAGTGAGACCACGCCAAAAGAAACCATGCAGATTTTGACTCCAGAAGAGGAGCACCTGGAGTCCAGTGAGACAACATCAACAGAAATCATGAAGATTTGGACTCCAGAAGAGGAGCGCCAAGAGTCCAGAGACACCACGTCAACTGAAATCATGCAGATTTTGACTCCAGAAGAGGAGCGCCAAGAGTCCACAGACACCACGTCAATTGTAATCATGAAGTTTTTGACTCCAGACGAGGAGCGCCAAGAATCCAGAGAGACCGCGTCAAATGAAATCGAGAAGAAGTTGACTCCAGAAGAGGAGCACCAAGAAAGCAAAGATGAGGAATCAAATCCTCCACAAATGATTGATGTCACCAGCACCGATGCAACATCAGATCAGTCTCACCATTCTCGAGACGAAATGTTCAATGACTCAAATTATCCACACCGGGACAGGATGTACATTTTTCTTTAACGATGTACAGAAAATATGTAAAGAGAAAAAGGGGGATGTGGTGATCACAAGTTAACTAGATGCAATACAACTGAGCAAACACTAGAGGGAGCACGGGAGAGCCATATAAATAGACCGGGACAGGAAGTGAGGACACACTTCACAGAAGGCAGAACTCGTAGCAGGGCACAGACACACCAGCTACTAGCACTTGAGGTAGCCGTAGGTTAAGGTCTGAAGAGAGAACGAATCCACAATAAAGCATCTTCTCCACATTTGAGACTACGAGCTTTATTAAGACACGAGGAACAACACAGGCACGAGCCTGGAAGCGCTAGTAACGGCGCCGTTGCCGCTCCCTCCAACGAGGTATACCACGAGCCCGGTGGTGGCGGCTACCCTCAAAATTTGGGGGCAATGGAGACGGCACAGGGGAGAAATGGGGGGCTCGATGGAGGCCCCGATACGGGGGAACCATTGGTTCATCCCAGGGAGCATTGATGGCGGATTTCTGGGCTGGCACAGGGCAGGGGTTAGGAGGTTGAGGGACCTGTTTGTGGATGGGAGGTTCGCGAGCTTGGGGGAGTTAGAGGGGACGTTTGGGCTCCCCCCGGGGAACATGTTTAGGTACATCCAGGTGAGGGCGTTTGCCAGGCAGCAGGTGGAGGGGTTCCCCTTGCTGCCCCCACGAGGGGTGCGGGATAGCGTGCTCTCGGGGGTGTGGGTCGGAGGAGGGAGGATCTCGGACATATACCGAGTAATGCAGGAGGTAGACGAGACCTCGGTGGAGGAACTGAAGGGGAAGTGGGAAGAGGAGCTGGGGGAGGAGATTGAGGAGGGGACGTGGGCGGATGCCCTGGAGAGAGTGAATTCCTCCTCTTCCTGTGCAAGGCTTAGCCTCATACAGTTCAAGGTGCTGCATAGGGCCCACATGACTGGGACAAGGATGAGTAGGTTTTTTGGGGGCGAGGACAGGTGTGCTAGGTGCTCGGGGAGCCCAGCGAACCACGCCCATATGTTTTGGGCATGCCCAGCGTTGGGGGAGTTTTGGAAGTGGGTAGCAAAGACGGTGTCGAGGGTGGTGGGACCCAGGGTCGAGCCAGGCTGGGGACCCGCAATTTTTGGGGTTGCAGTGGAGCCGGGAGTGCAGGAGGCGATAGAGGCCGGGGTCCTGGCCTTTGCGTCCCTAGTAGCCCGGCGGAGGATCTTGCTCCAATGGAAGGATGCGAGGCCCCCAAGCATGGAGGCCTGGATCTCGGATATGGCGGGGTTCATTAAATTGGAGAGGGTGAAATTTGCCCTGAGGGGATCAGTACAAGGGTTTTTCAGGCGGTGGCAGCCTTTCCTGGACTTTCTGGCGGAACGGTAGGGAAACAGGCCGACAGCAGCAGCAACCCGGGAGGGGGGGGGAGGGGGAGGGGGGGGGGGGGGGGGGTAAGGATTGGGGGGAGGGAGAATTGTGCACAAGGGTTTGTGGAGGGTGCTATCTCTCTCCTTTGTTTTTTTTTTCTTTTCTCTTTTTCTTTGTTTTTGTTTCTTCCTTTTGTTTGAAGTTGCTCTTGAAGCTGGGGGGCATTGTTTATGGGGTGTTACCGTGGTTGTACGTTAATAGAGTTAAGATGTTTATATTTTGTATTTTGTAAAAATATCAATAAAAATTATTTATAAAAAAAATTAATTATAGACAGTGGTGAACAGTCTCACAGTGACGGGTGGATTTAGACTTGGATCTATCAAACAGGTTGGACCTGTAAAATACCTAAACGATAGGTATTGGTTTGCTGGTTCAGGAAAACCAAGCCACATAAGCAGACACGCTTACGTGCGGGAGCCTCCGGAGGAAAATCAAGTCACAAGGGATAAGGTCGCTGTGAGTCTGGGTCACAAGTAAGAGACCGGTCATGGGTAATAGCAATGGGAAAAAACAAACAAATGCTGCAAGTTTAAATAGCCCTAATATACAATACTAATTATGGACAAGACTCGGTGAGCCAAGTTAAAATGTGGGTGAAGGAGTGTGGTTTTCCTGAAGGAGGAAGTTTTAGTTTAAGATAATTGGAATTATTAAAAACTCAGTTAGAACAGAGGGCAAAAGAAAGTGGAAAGAAAAGCAAAAGGAAAAGAGAAACAATAAATTGGGCGGCTTACGGTATGTGGAAAACAGAGGCAGAAATAAGAAATAGACGATCACAGGCGAAACCCAAAGAAACTGCAAATAAAACCAACTCTCTTCAGTGTGTTTAGTCTATTTCAGGTCACCCCATTCCGGATGATCCCGACCTGGATGGCTGCCTCCCGCGCCCAACGGCTCCTCCACAAGTGGCCCCCACGAACCCAGGCCAACAGTCGCGACCGAGCCCTCCACCATATAGTGAACCCCCTCTGGGAACGCCTGAGACGTCCATGGGAACTCTACCGTCAGGAGCTGACCGTCACCCCCTTTACCCAGATATCAGTACCATGACTACATCTGACTCCCCAGTAGCTCACCATACCCGGAGTAAGGCGTCGTGCAGACCTAAATCTGCCCTTCCAGATGCACCAGAACCGTTTAATTATCACAAAGGCGACAAAGGATTTTCTCGGCAGTGTCCTCAATGCTCCAATGAAAGAGGTGGCGGGCCCGGAAGGACAACCGATACTTGTCCACAGACCGTGGACAATGAAAGACATTGAATGTGCCTATGAACAACTCCCGGATCCCAGAGAAGCGGGAGGCCAGAAATTTGCAGGCGAGGTACGCAAGTTCTGCCTCGAGTTTCGCCCCACGTCTCATGAGATGCGGCGATTATTGGGGAGGAAATTGGGCGCAGATATCTCCTAGATCCGATACAATTGGCCAGATGATAATGTACGAGCTCGCTAAGTTCAACCAGACCATTCAGATAATGTGCCTTATAACGCCTTTGTTACAGGTCTGGTGGACGCCTGTCAAACTGCCTTTCAGGTAAGAATGGACATGACAAAAATTGCCATGTGTAAGCAGCATGACAGTGAAACTGTGTCCCAGTACCTGACCCGGCTCACAGAAGTCCATAATGCTCATAGTGGACTTACACCACCAGCTGACATGAATACAGCTGAAGCGACTCCGTATGGGGCACATCTGCGGAACAGTTTTATGAATGGATTAAGTGAGGACATCGCTAAGAAGGTGAAAAATACATGTATTACATGGGACACAGGGAAACTCAACTTAATCGAACAACACGCCATACACGCTGAAAAGCTACTGACACAAGAAAAGGCGAAGTGGAACAAAAGGAGGGAGGATCAGAGTCACCAAGCACAGCTAACTATGATGCAGATGGTGACACAGGTTGCAGAAGGTCAGCAACGAGGAAGAGGTAGAGGACGGACAAGAGGAAGAGGGCGAGGACGTGGTAAGACGGATGGGTGTTTCACGTGCGGAAGCAAGGACCACTGGGCAAGAGACTGCCCAACAAAGACACAAGAAGGGCCAAGAGACGATGATAACAATGGTAATTGACAAAGGGGAGGAGAGGACGATGGAGGTATGCCTGAAGGAGAGGGTGAGTCCAAAACCTTGATGCTTTGCAATGAAGAACCGCTTAAGCTAACCTCTTGTACTAACGTTCTTGAAAACTTTACACAGACTATAGGGAGTGTGATGCACGAATCTAAACCGCGAGGCACTTATGTTAAGTATAATGAAGAATTCGATCGACGAATGCCAGTGTACGTATTAACTGTGGAAGGGGAAAGGCTTACGTTTTTAGTTGACTCCGGTGCGGGAAACTCTGTGATACAGATTAGTCAATTAAAGGCATCGATTAAGACGAGTGGGAGGTACCTGAACTCCATTGGGGCATCTGGCATCATAGTACAAGAACTATTTACTGCACCCTTAAGGTGTGAGACTAATTATGAAGAAAGGTTTAAATTTGCATTTTTACTCTCTAGGTGTTGCCCGATTAATCTCATGGGACGGGATTTGATAGGAAAATTGGGACTTAGCCTAATCAGCACCCCAGAGGGACTAAGGTTTATGGAAGGAGAGGAAATAGCATTCTAAGGAGTTAAATTTGACGCCAGACCTCTGATGTATATTTCTGAATGGAGATTGACTCCAGCGGCAGTGAGTTTAGTAAACCGAGCACTCATGGGAGAAGCACCGAACGCGTTAACCCTATTAACACTGACTTTAGGTCCGAAGAGAATCTGCACTGCACCGCACACATTCACTTGGGGGGACCAGATAATCGATATGAGAATGAATGGCTCGGGAAGTTGCAAAAGTCTGAGGTGCTGCTGATACGGGAATTATATTGGGATGAGGGGCAGCAGGGTAGCATGGTGGTTAGCATAAATGCTTCACAGCTCCAGGGTCCCAGGTTCGATTCCCGGCTGGGTCACTGTCTGTGTGGAGTTTGCACGTCCTCCCCCTGTGTGCGTGGGTTTCCTCCGGGTGCTCCAGTTTCCTCCCACAGTCCAAAGATGTGCGGGTTAGGTGGATTGGCCATGCTAAATTGCCCGTAGTGTCGTACAAAAAGTAAGGTTAAGGGGCGGGTTGTTGGGTTATGGGTATAGGGTGGATACGTGGGTTTGAGTAGGGTGATCATGGCTCGGCACAACATTGAGGGCCGAAGGGCCTGTTCTGTGCTGTACTGTTCTATGTTCTATGAGCATAGGTGCGCTGCCAGTATAGACCTGTCTAGAATACGTCTGAGATCGGGAGTACCACACCCCTTTACAATAGAAGGGTCAAACCCCCATGTATCGTTAGCGAAAGGGCGCAATAGACAATGGAAAGATTTGGGACCGTGGGTCCTTAAAAATCTCAAAGTCAATGATTGGACACTGCTTTCAGACACAACTGTGTGGTTCAGTACGAGTTTGCGAGCTTATAAAAAGAATCTTAACTGGCTATCTCAGGCAGAGAGAGTGGTGGAACCACTCGGACCAGAGCCATAGGGGAACAACCTGGAGTTTTGTACAGATTACTGCCGATGACCCGCGACTGCAGATAGTTCCGGGGAAACTTTGGGCAAAGGGAAAACATGATGTGGGTCTAATATGCGATTGTGAGCCCGTAAAGATTATATCAAAGTCTGATTATAGACCATGCAGAACACAGTATCCGCTAAAACCCGAAGCGGTAGAAGGGATCACCCCCGTATTCAATTCACTATTAAAGGCGGGAGTCATAGTACCCTGCGAAAACTCACCAGTGTGTACACCGATTTTCCCTGTAAAAAAGGCGACTCTCCCGGGAGAACCCGAGGGATGGAGGTTTGTACAGGACTTGCCGGCAGTCAATGATGCTGTTATGGCCAGAGCCCCTAATGTTCTGAATCCATATACCATTTTGGCACAGATCCCACCCGGGAGCAGGTGGTTCTCCATAGTAGACCTCGCTAATGCATTCTTTAGCATTCCTGTTCACCCAGACAGTCAGTACTGGTTTGCTTTTTCATTTAAGGGAAGTTCTTATACATTTACAAGGTTATGTCAGGGACATTGTGAATCGCCCACCATCTACAACGAAACGTTAAAAAAGAGTTTGGAGCCACTAACCCTGTCCCCGGGATCAGCCCTCCTACAGTATGTAGACAATTGTCTAATCGCAGCTCCAACCAAGGAGCAGTGTGAGCAAGACACAGTGGTACTATTATGCCACCTAGCTGAGGAAGGACACAAGGCAAGCCTTTCAAAATTGCAGTTTGTGCAAGAACAAGTAAAGTTTCTGGGACATTTAATATCAGCCCAGGGTAAACCTTAGGACAAAGCAGAATGAAAGCAATCCAAGAAATCCCTAAACCCAGGACTAAAAAACAGTTGATGTCCTTCTTGGGGGTGTGCTCATACTGTAGGATGTTTATTCCCAACTATGCCGTCCTCGAAGCCCCTCTGAGTGACATAGCCCACGAGAAGGGGCTTGCAAGCCCACAGTACACTCAGCTGGACCCCAGAAGCAGAAAAGGCGTTCAGCGACTTGAAATTGGCTTTACAATCTACACCGACCCTAGGAATTCCCAACCCAGATAAACCTTTTACCCAAACGGTAGATGAAAAACGAGGCTGCATGACGTCCGTGCTGTTACAAGAGCACGGAGGGAAACTTCGGCCAGTGGCATATTTCTCTGCTAAATTGGACCCAGTAGCAGCGGGGCTGCCTACTTGCCAGAGAGCAGTCGCAGCTGCCGAGAAAGCAATAGCAGTCTCTAGAGATATCGTGGGATACAGTGAATTTACTTTGTTGGTACCACATGCAGTCTCACTACTTCTCCTAGAGCAAAAAACAGCTCATATGTCTGCGGCAAGGTGGTTAAGATATAACACGGTCCTGCTGGAAATGCCAAACATTACAGTGAAAAGGTGTACCATACTTAACCCCGCCACTCTTCTTCCCACTGCAGGTGATGGGGAACCACATGATTGTGTTGCTCTAACTAATGAAGTTTGTAGTCCGCGACCTGACTTGCAGGATACCCCCCTACAAAATCCTGACATGGAACTGTTTGTGGATGGGTCTGCGTTCGGAGATCGAGAAGCGGGCCAGAACTGTGTGGGGTATGCCATAGTCACATCACACAACATACTAAAAGCAGAGCCGCTTCCTAGACACCTCTCCGCACAAGCTGCGGAACTGATAACCCTTACAGAAGCATGTAAACTTGCAGAAGGCAAGTCCGTTACTATCTCCACAGACAGTAGATACGCCTTTGGGGTGACTCATGATTTCGGAACCTTGTGGAAACATAGGGGATTCTTAACATCAACAGGCAAACCAATCACGCACCATGGGCTGATTTCTGATCTCTTGGACGCAGTCCTCTTCCCTAAGTGTATTGCAGCTGTAAGTGTGACGCACATACAGGGAAAACCGATCCAGTCTCACAGGGAAATGCAAGGGCGGATGCGGCAGCGAAAGCAGCAGCGCGAAAACCTATCAGTGATAATGTAAACATGCCAATGCTAACAGTTCCTATCCCAACAGCGGACATACAAGGCCTGCAAACACAAGCCTCATGGGAAGAAAAGAAAGAATGGTCAAAGGCAGGGGGTAAGGTAAAAGAAGGGGTATGGTACGGCCCCAATGATAAGCCATGTGTGACTTCCGGTGGCGGCGATGCGCAGTTGAGCCGCACACTCGGCGGCTCCCGCGAATAACAGACTTTGGGGCTCTTTTCAGGGCCCCCAACGGAGCTGAGGCGGCGAATCCCAACAGGGGAAGTGGCCAGGAGTCGACCCCAACGGTCCCATGGTCCGGACCAGGAGTGGGGCAGTGAGAAAACCGTCGAAAACACCTAGGAAAAATCGGGGGCAGAAAAACAAAATGGCGGCCGGCGAAGGCCTCGAGGAGCTGAGGAAGTGGGTCCAGGAGCAGCAGGCAACTCTGCTGCGCTGCTTCCAGGAGCTGAAGTTGGAGCTGCTGGAGTCCCTGAAGGTAACCAACAGGGAACTGATGGAGACCCAGACAGCCCAGGGGGCTGCGATCCGGGAGCTGCAGCAGCAGGCCGCCGAAAGGGAGGACGAGGTTGTGGCCGTGGCGGGGAAGGTGGAAATGCACGAGGCGCTCCATAAAAGATGGCAGGAGCGGTTCGAGGAGCTGGACAACCGGTCGAGGAGGAAGAATTTGCGGATCCTGGGCCTCACGGAGGGGCTGGAGGGGTCGGACGTAGCGGCCTATGTGGTGATGATGCTAAACTCGCTGATGGGGGCTGGGTCCTTCCAGGGGCCCCTGGAGTTGGAGGGGGCCCACAGAATTCTGGCTAGGAGGCCCAAGCCGAACGAGCCGCCGCGGGCGGTGTTGGTGGTTCCACAGGTTCGTGGATCGTGAGTGTGTGCTCCGGTAGGCCAAGAAGGAGCGGAGCAGCAAATGGGAGAACACGGAGGTGCGGATCTTCCAGGACTGGAGTGCGGAGGTGGCGAGGCGGAGGGCCGGGTTTAACCAGACGAAGGCGGTGCTCCACAGACGGAGGGTGAAGTTTGGAATGTTGCAGCCGGCGCGTCTGTGGGTCACCTATAAGGATCGGCACCATTATTTTGAGTCCCCGGAGGAGGCGTGGGCATTTGTGCAGGCCGAGAAGCTGGACTCAAACTGAGGGTCTAAGATGGGGGATGCTGTATAATACTGTATTTGTATTTGCTTGGTTTAGTGTAAGATGTGGAGTGCCTTTAGGGTGGGTGGGGTGATGTCGTACGGTTTTTTCTATATGGGTTTTTAAGCAGGGGTCGGGTGGACGGGTTCGGGCAGAGGGGTAAACGGGGAGTTCGGGGAGCTGGTGGGGGGGACTAACAATGGGAGTGGCCCTGGAGGAGGCGGGGCCCGGCAGGGCGAAAGCGCGGGCTTTCTGCGGGGTTCCCGCGCTGTGAGAGGGTGGGGGCGTATTTTCTTTTCCCGCGTAGGAGCAGGGGGAGGGTGGACTGGTTGATGGGCACTATGGGGGAGGGGCAGTCCCACGTTGGGAGGAGCCGAAAGGAGGGCGGGAGTCGCCGGGGTCAGCAGAAGTTAGCTGGCTCACGGGAGTGCTGTAGAGGGGGGGGGGGGGGGCGCGGCTAGGAGGGGTCCTAGCCTGGGGGGGTGGTGGGGGGGGAGGGTGGGGGGGGGTACCAGGTTGCTGCTGAAGCGGTCAGGAAGGAGCTGGTAGACGCAGGGCGTGCTGGAGGGAAGGAGTTGCCGCCGTGGAAAACTGGCAGAGCGTGGGACGCTGGCCGGGGGTGGGCAAGGAATGGGGTATGGCTAATCGGCAGGGGAAGGGGGCAGGGAGCCCTCGGATCCGGCTGATAACTTGGAATGTGAGGGGGCTGAATGGGCCGGTCAAGCGGGCCCGAGTATTTGCGCACCTGAAGGGACTGAAGGCGGATGTGGCCATGCTCCAGGAGACACACCTGAGAGTGGTGGACCAGGTCCGGCTGAGGAAGGGGTGGGTGGGCCAAGTGTTCCGTGGGCTGGATGAGAAGAGTAAGGGGGTGGTGATCCTGGTGGGGAAGAAGGTGTCGTTTGAGGCGTTGAAGGTGGTGGCTGATAGTGGCGGGAGGTACGTGATGGTGAGTGGCAAGCTGCAGGGGGAGCGGGTGGTGTTGGTGAATGTCTATGCCCCAAATTGGGACGATGCGGGGTTTATGCAGCGTATGTTGGGCCGCATTCCGGACCTGGAGGCGGGGGGCCTGATCATGGGGGGGGGACTTTAACACAGTACTGGATCCCCCATTGGATCGATCCAAGTCCCAGACGGGTAGGAGGTTGGCGGCGGCTAAGGGGCTGAGGGGATTCATGGACCAGATTGGGGGGGGGGGTGGACCCCTGGATGTTTGCGAGGCCAAGGGCCAGGGAATACTCGTTTTTCTCCCATGTACCTAAGGCCTACTCGAGGATTGATTTTTTGTCCTGAGCAGGGGGCTGGTGTCGAGGGTGGAGGATGTGGAATACTCCGCCATTGCCATTTCGGATCATGCCCCGCACTGGATGGACCTCGGGCTGGGGGAAGAGAGGGACCAACGTCCGCTCTGGCGCATGGAGGTGGGGCTGCTGGCAGATGAGGAGGTGGCCGGGAGGGTTCGGAGGTGTATCGAGAGGTACCTCGAGGCCAATGATAATGGGGAGGTTCGAGTGGGGACGGTCTGGGAGGCATTGAAGGCGGTGATGAGGGGGGAATTGAGCTCCGTCCGAACCCATAGGGAGAGGGGGGAGCAGAGGGAGAGGGAGAGACTGATAGGGGAGATGGTGAGGGTGGATAGGAGATATGCGGAGGCCCCAGAGGAGGGATTGCTGGGGGAGAGGCGTAGCCCTCAGGCCAGATTTGACCTACTGACGACCAGAAAGGCGGAAGCTCAGTGGAGGAAAGCACAGGCGGCGGTGTATGAGTAAGGGGGGAAGGCGAGCAGGATGCTGGCGCACCAGCTCCGGAAGCGAGATGCGGCCGGGGAGATTGGGGGAGTGAGGGATAGAGCTGGGAAGGTGGTGCGGAGGGGGGTAGATGTCAATGGGGTCTTCAGGAACTTCTATGGGGAACTGTACCGGTCTGAACCCCCGGTGGAGGGGGGTGGAATGGGGCGCTTCTTGGACAAGCTGCGATTCCCGAGGGTGGAAGAGGAGCAGGTGGAGGGACTTGGGGCGCCGATCGAGCTGGAGGAGGTGGTCAAAGGGATAGGGAGCATGTAGTCGGGGAAGGCGCCGGGGCAGGACGGGTTTCTGGTGGAATTTTATAAAAAGTATTTGGACCTGTTGGGCCCCCTGTTGGTCCGGACCTTTAACGAGGCATGGGAGGGGGGAGCTTTGCCCCCAACTATGTCACAGGGGGGCTGATTTCCTTGATCCTGAAGCGGGACAAGGACCCTCTGCAGTGTGGATCATATAGGCCGATTTCGCTGCTGAACGCCGATGCTAAGCTGCTGGCAAAGATCCTGGCCACTAGGATAGAGGATTGTCTGCCTGGGGTCATTCATGAGGACCAGACGGGGTTTGTGAAGGGAAGGCAGCTGAACACAAACGTACGAAGGCTCCTCAACGTCATTATGATGCCGGCTGTGGAAGGGGAGGCGGAGATAGTGGTGGCATTAGATGCGGAGAAGGCCTTCGATAGGGTTGACTGGGAGTATTTGTGGGAGGTGTTGGAGAGGTTTGGGTTTGGGGAGGGGTTTATCCGGTGGGTGAGGCTGCTCTACGAGGCCCCGATGGCGAGTGTAGCCACAAATAGGAGGAGGTCGGAGTACCGGGGGACGAGACAGGGGTGCCCCCTGCCCCCTTGCTCTTCGCGTTGGCGATTGAGCTCCTGGCCATGGCATTGAGAGAGTCAGGGAACTGGAGGGGCATGGTGCGGGGTGGGGAGGAGCATCGAGTGTCGCTGTACGCCAATGACCTGTTGCTGTATGTGGCGGACCCGGTGGGGGGGGGATGCCGGAGGTGATGAGGATTCTTAGGGAATTCGGGGGTTTCTCGGGGTATAAGTTGAACCTGGGCAAGAGTGAGGTGTTTGTGGTGCATCCGGGGGATCAAGAGGAGGGGATTGGTAGGCTCCCATTGAAGCAGGCAGGGAAGAGCTTCAGGTACCTAGGGGTCCAGGTGGCGGGGAGCTGGGGGGCCCTGCACAAGCTCAACCTCACAAGATTGGTGGAGCAGTTGGAGGAGGAGTTTAAGAGGTAGGATATGTTACCGCTGTCACTGGCGGGGAGGGTGCAGTCCATCAAGATGACGGTGCTCCCGAGGTTTTTGTTCCTGTTCCAGTGCCTCCCCATCCTTATCCCGAAGGCCTTTTTTTGGAGGGTCAACAGGAGTATCACAGGATTTGTGTGGGCGCATGGGACTCCGAGGGTTCAAAGAGTGTTCCTGGAACGAGGCAGGGATAGGGGGGGCTGGCATTGCCCAACCTCTGTGGGTACTACTGGGCTGCCAACGCAGCGATGGTGCGTAAGTGGGTAATGGACGAGGAAGGGGCAGCATGGAGGAGGATGGAGGCGGCGTCTTGTGTGGGCACGAGCTTGGAGGCGCTAGTAACGGCGCCGTTGCCGCTCCCTCCAACGAGGTATACCACGAGCCCGGTGGTGGCGGTTACCCTCAAAATTTGGGGGCAATGGAGACGGCACAGGGGAGAAATGGGGGGCTCGATGGAGACCCCGATACGGGGGAACCATCGGTTTGTCCCAGGGAGCATTGATGGCGGATTTCTGGGCTGGCACAGGGCAGGGGTTAGGAGGTTGAGGGACCTGTTTGTGGAGGGGAGGTTCGCGAGTTTGGGGGAGTTAGAGGGGAAGTTTGGGCTCCCCCCGAGGAACATGTTTCGGTACATGCAGGTTAGGGCGTTTGCCAGGCGGCAGATGGCGGGGTTCCCCTTGTTGCCCCCACGTGGGGTACGGGACAGGGTGCTCTCGGGGTGTGGGTCGGAGGAGGGAGGATTTCGGACATATACCGGGTAATGCAGGAGGTAGACGAGGCCTCGGTGGAGGAACTGAAGGGTAAATGGGAAGAGGAACTGGGTGAGGAGATTGAGGAGGGGACGTGGGCGGATGCCCTGGAGAGAGTGAATTCCTCCTCTTCCTGTGCGAGGCTTAGCCTCATACAGTTCAAGGTGCTGCATAGGGCCCACATGACTGGGTCGGGGATGAGCAGGTTTTTCGGGGGAGAGGACAGGTGTGCTAGGTGTTCGGGGAGCCCAGCGAACCACGCCCATATGTTTTGGGCGTGCCCAGCGTTGGGGGAGTTTTGGGAGGGGGTAGCAAGGACGGTGTCGAGGGTGGTGGGATCCAGGGTCGAGCCAGGCTGGGGACTCGCAATCTTTGGGGTTGCAGTGGAGCCAGGAGTGCAGGAGGCGATAGAGGCCGGTGTTCTGGCCTTTGCATCCCTAGTAGCCCGGCGGAGGATCTTGCTCCAATGGAAGAATGCGAGGCCCCCAAGCGTGGAGGCCTGGATCTCTGATATGGCGGGGTTGATTAAATTGGAGAGGGTGAAATGTGCCCTGAGGGGATCAGTGCAAGGGTTTTTCAGGCAGTGGCAGCCTTTTCTGGACTTTCTGGCGGAACGGTAGGGAAATAGGCCGACTGCAGCAGCAACCCGGGAGGGGGGGGGGGGGGGGGGGGGAGGGGAGGGGAGGGGGTAAGGATTGGGGGGAGGGAGAACTGTGCACATGGGTTTGGGGAGGGTGCTACCTCTTTCCCTTTCGTTGTCTGGGTGTTCTTTTGTTTTTTTTTGTTCTTTGTTTTTGTTCTTTCCTTTTTTTGAAGTTGCTCTTTAAGCTGGGGGGGTATTGTTCATGGGGTGTTACCGCGGTTGTTTGTTAATAGAGTTAAGGTGTTTATATTTTGTATTTTGTAAAAATTTCAATAAAAATTATTTTAAAAAAAAATGATAAGCCATATCTACCGAGAGCGCTAGTTCCTCATTATGCTAAGTTGACACACGGCAAGGACCATGTGTCAAAAGGAGGGATGTTCAAGAGTATCGCTGCACATTGGTACACCAGAGGCTTTACTAGTTACTCCCAGAAATTTTGTGAGTGATGTGTTATTTGTGCTACCAATAATGTGGGGAGAGGAATTAAAATAAGCCCAGGGGCGCACCCAGAACCACTGAGACCCTTTGAGCATATTCAAATGGACTTTATTGAGCTAACCCCAAGTGAAGGGAAGAAATACTGCCTAGTAATGGTTGACATGTTCTCTAAGTGGGTAGAGGTGTTCCCTACAGCCAAACAAGATGCTAGTGCAGTAACCAAGGCTCTGTTAACTGAAATTATTCCACGATGGGGCTTCCCAGAGAAAATCAGCAGTGATAATGGCACGCCATTTGTAAACCAGGCTCTTAAGCAGGTAGGAGAATACCTAGGCATTGATCTAAGGCAACACTGTGCATACCATCCAGCGAGTGGAGGAGCGGTAGAAAGGGAAAATGCCACTCTGAAAAATAAGCTAGCAAAGTGTTGCGATGAAATGGGAATACCATGGACGAAAGCCCTGCCCATAGTACGAATGTACATGAGGACTAGGGTCAGAGGTAGAGCCAATTTAATTCCATTTGAAATATTATTCGGCAGACCACCCAACACTGGAATTGGGCCAAAACCCGTCGCGAGGACCCTGACTAGCCATTGTGAGGAGGAAATGTTACGTTACTGTACAAAACTCTCTGCGATTTTATCTCAGGTGCAAGCTCAAGTGAAGGAAGCCCTGCCACAACCGGCTGAGGGGAAGTTGCACGACCTGCAGCCAGGCAACTGGGTAGTGGTGAAAGACTGCAGGAGGACGAGCTGGAGAGCTAGACAGTGGCTGGGACCATTCGAGGTGCTCCTTGTGACGCAGACAGCGATAAAGGTAGCAGAAAGAGCAACGTGGATTCACGCTAGTCATTGTAAGCGGGTGCCGGAGCCCCAGCTCACACCGGACAAGTCAACATGAAAGGGGTAATGTCGCTTATCATGATGCTTATGCTGGAACTGGTAATGGGAAAAGAGTATTGGGCTGGAGAGGTTACAGTGACATTAACCAGAGGAGAGACAGGCACATTTACGTGTGACCCGTGGCCCTATGACTCTAAATACTTGCGAGATGATAAGTACTTATGCCGAGACCCTTGTGGCTCATACAACTGGAACCTGGTGGTGGCGACCACGGCGAAAGGACTCCCCAAAACTGGACCATGCATCTGCCAATGCCTACAGAAAGCAACTATAGCAAACCTGTCCCGCAGTTACCGGATGTTGAAACTATCTGACCCAACAGCAGCAAGGGAATAAGTTGACTTAGAGGAGGCTAACCAGTGGATACCTCCATTCGAGAATGAACTGTCAATAGACTAATCTTCTGTATCATATAGCTATAATGAGAACCTGTTTCCCATTTTATGTACCAAAGATTAATGATGGTATTATTGAAAAATCTACAGGAGTACGATAATACCTGATGTATGTTCTTTGAGCAAACATTTGTTTAACAATAAGGGAATGTAGATACTGCTTAGGTGACTGGCTGCGATTAAAATTTTGATAGATGTTGTCATTAGGATGACAAAAAGGAGGGAATTGTAATGGACAACTTTAATACTTAATATTGAATAACTACTTAATAGTGTGATTAACTAAAGCTGCAGGCGTTTGTGTGTGTATGTGTGTGGAAGGTTAGAGAGAGAGAAACTGCGAAACTGATATCCCAGCTGTCTAAAGGTCGAGATAGTAAAGCTAGGAGAAAAACAACTCCTTAGGGGGCAGCAGGGTAGCAGGGGGCAGCAGGGTAGCAGGGGGCAGCAGGGTAGCATGGTGGTTAGCATAAATGCTTCACAGCTCCAGGGTCCCAGGTTCGATTCCCGGCTGGGTCACTGTCTGTGTGGAGTCTGTAAGGTTAAGGGGGGGGGTTGTTGGGTTACAGGTATAGGGTGGATATGTGGGTTTGAGTAGGGTGATCATGGCTCGGCACAACATTGAGGGCCGAAGGGCCTGTTCTGTGCTGTACTGTTCTATGTTCTATGTTCTATGTTATATGGAATGGAGATTTACTTGTATCTTTTGAATGTATAAAGACTGAAGGTTGCGCGCTTTCCTCTCTCTCTCCTATAGAGAAAGGAAGGTGTCCTCTGCAGAGTTAAGAAATAAACTAACTTGCTCTTATTCATGACTGATTGTTTCTGAGTTTTCCTTTTTCCCACACAGTAGCTTGAGAAGGATTCGTTGTAACCAAGGTGTCATGTCGTTTAAATCCTTCTGGATTATGTGGACGAATGGCCAGTGGTCCGTCTGGACCGTGAATTTTGGGAGGCCATACACATGGTCGTGCAACTTGTCGATTCCCGTTAGGAGGCCCAGGCATTCCTTCTCAATCTGAGTGTACCATTGCTCAGTGGGCGTCATAGCTCTGGAGGCATATGCAACTGGGGCCCAGGAGGAGGAGTCATCCCGTTGGAGGAGCACCACCCCAATACCATCCTGGCTCGCGTCAGTGGATATTTTGGTCTCCTTGGTAGGGTCGAAAAATGCCAGAACCGGGGCTGTGGTGAGTTTCGCCCACAGCTCATGCCATTCCTTGCCATGAGCGGGCAGCCACTGGAATTCCGTCGACTTTCTGACGAGATGGCGGAGGGCTGTGGTGTGGGACGCCGTGTTGGGAATGAACTTCCCGAGGAAGTTGGCCATCCCTAGAAAGCGGAGGACCACCTTCTTGTCCTTTGGGGTCTTCATGGCATTGATCGCCGAAACGTTGTCAGCATCTGGCTGCACGCCTTGCTGCGAGATGTGGTCGCCAAGGAATTTGGTTTCTGATTGACCGAACGAGCACTTGACCCTGTTGAGTTGGAGGCCATGCTCGTAGATTCTGTGGAATACCTGCTTGAGGCGATCGATGTGTTCTTGAGGAGTTGTGGACCAGATTATGACATCGTCAACATACACGCGCACCCCCTCGATACCCTCCATCATCTGTTCCATGATGCGGTGAAATACCTCTGAGGCAGAGATGATGCCAAAAGGCATTCGGTTGTAGCAGTAGCGACCGAACGGGGTATTGAATGTGCACAGCTTGCGACTGGATGCGTCCAGCTGTATTTGCCAAAACCCCTCGGAGGCGCCAGCTTCATAAAGAATTTGGCATGAGCCATCTCGTTGGTCAACTCTTCTTGTTTTGGTATCGGGTAATGTTCCCTCATGATGCTGCGGTTTAGATCCTTGGGGTCGATGCAGGTTCGAAGCTCCCCTGACGGCTTCTTGACGCAGACCATGGAGCTGACCCAGTCGGTGGGTTCTGTGACCTTTGATATGATGCCCTGGTCCTGGAGGTCCTGCAACTGTTGCTTGAGGCGGTCCTTGAGGGGTGCCGGCACCCGGCGTGGTGCGTGAACCACAGGGCGTTGGTTTGAGCAGGATTTTGTATCGGTATGGGAGTGTGCCCATTCTGTCGAACACGCTGTCATCAATTTGGGCCTGGAAGTTTTCATCAGGTGATGCCGTCGCCCATGAGGATGACATGGTGTGGACTCGCTGAACCAGGTTCAGGTGTTTGCAGGCCCGAGCACTGAGCAGGGATGCTCTGTCAGATCCTACGATCTCAAATCGCAGTGTCACTTTCAATGATTTATTGGAAACTCCGAGTTGGCATGAGCCACTGGCAGCTATGGCATTGCCATTGTAGTCAAGGAGCTGGCAGGCCGGTGGAAGAATACTTGGTCTGACGCAGATGGTGTCGAGATCGGATTTCGAGATGAGGTTCATCGATGCGCCGGTGTCCAGTTTGAACCGGATGCGAGCCTTGTTGACTGTGAGGACAGCACACCATTCATCGTCGGGATCCACGCTGAGGACCGGGAGGTGCTTCACTATCTTGGAGAAAGGCAGCCCATGCTTCGTAATGATGCCCACCCGGTATGGGGATTTGAGGCACTCAGCATCAGGATCTGCGGGGCTGTCGGAGTCTGGCACGGCCTGCTGTATTGAACGGATGTTTCTGCGCCGTGGCTGGGATCACTGGCTGCTGGGCAGTGGAGCAGATCTGCAGAGGGCTGCGTAGTGGCCAAGCTTGCCACGCTAGACACCATCGTGATTTTGCCAGAAATTGCCGCTTTAAATGGGCGGAGCCACAATTCGGGCACGTCATGACGCCAATGTCAGCGCGTTCCATGCGCCAACGCGCATGCGCAGTGCGGTCGAACGACGTACGCACCTGCGCTGGCTGGTCGTCGGTTTCGCCGTCCCTCGGTTGTGGCGCGCATGCGCAGGGGCCCGGGAAAAACGTGCAAAATGGCCGCTCTCATCAATTAGGCCCTGCACTTGAGCGATAGAATGCACCCATTCCACCTCGTGGGAGGCTAGCTTTGCCGTTTCTGCCAACCTGATGTGGGAGTGCCGATTGTTTGCAGGTTCGTGGAGAACGCATGTTTCGATGGTGAGGGTGAGCTGCTTGACTTTCAGGAGCTGCTGGTGAAGGGAATCGGAGTGGACCCCAAAAATGGTCTGATCCCGGATCATGGAATCAGTTGTCGAATCATAGATACATTACTGCGCGAGGATGCGGAAGGATTGAAAAGGTTCATCCTTACCTTGAAGCCTCTGCTGGAAAATGTACCGTTCAAAGCTCTCATTCACCTCAATGTCGCAGTGGCTGTCGAACTTCAGCAGGACTGTTTTAAATTTCATCTTGTCTTCGCTTTCAGCGAATGTAAGGGAGTTGTAGATGTGGATGGCATGGTCCCCGTCTGTGGAGAGGAATAGTGCGATCTTCCTGGGGCAGCAGGGTAGCATGGTTGTTAGCATAAATGCTTCACAGCTCCAGGGTCCCAGGTTCGATTCCCGGCTGGGTCACTGTCTGTGTGGAGTCTGCACGTCCTCCCCCTGTGTGCGTGGGTTTCCTCCGGGTGCTCCGGTTTCCTCCCACAGTCCAAAGATGTGCGGGTTAGGTGGATTGGCCATGCTAAATTGCCCGTAGTGTCCTAATAAAAAAGTAATGTTAAGGGGGGGTTGTTGGGTTACGGGTATAGGGTGGATACGTGGGTTTGAGTAGGGTGATCATTGCTCGGCATAACATTGAGGGCCGAAGGGCCTGTTCTGTGCTGTACTGTTCTATGTTCTATGTTCTATGTCTGATGCGGCCTCAAGGTCGGTGGCTTCGAGATAGAGTTGGAACTTTTGTTTGAAAATCTTCCAATTTGCACCGAGGTTTCCGGCGATGCAGAGCTGCAGAGGTGGGCGGACGTTTTCCATGCCCCGGACGGTTGTTTGCTGGTCTACGCTGATTCACCCAAGGTAGGTCCGTCAATTTTCAGCATTGCTCACTGGTACCATGATGTGTTGGGCTGGCTGGGTCGATGTGGACTGCACTTGATGCAGTGTAGCGAGAGACAGACTTCCAACACTCGATGAGATGCAACACGATTTTATATAACTATAATACATGTTCAACTGTGGTTGACACTCTGCTGACTTGACTGGAGATCTAATACCAGCCTGACCAGACATACTAGCTACCGCATGGTGTTTGCACTGGCTAGCTCATGAACTCTGAGTGTCTCAGAGGCTGGATCCCGAGAGGGCGGGAAAACTGGTGCCCTCTGGCTCATTAGTGGTCGTGTCCTGTCTGGTGATTGGCTGCTCTGTTCTGTGTGCTTACTGGTCATCATGTGTGTCAATCACTGCCTGTCTGCACTCCATTATATACATAGATGTATATTATGACAGACACCAGCCAACATCCTGGTGAACCTTTTTTGCATTCTCCAAAGCTTCCACGTCCTTCTGATAATGTGGTGACCAGAACTGCACATAATACTTCAGATCTGGCCTAACCAAGGTTTATGTATGCAACATAATTTCCCAACTCCTGTACTCAATGCCCTGGCTGATGAAGGCAAGTGTGCCATATACTTTCTTAATCACCTTGGCCACCCGTGTCTCCACTTTTAGGGAACTGTGTACCTGCACGCTCAGAACCCTCTGTATGTTAATGTTTCTAAGGGTTCTGCTATTTACAGTATAATGCATATCTAGATTTGATCCTCCAAAATGCATCACCTCGCATTTGTCTGGCTTAAACTCCATCTGCCATTTCTGTGTCCCAGTCTATCTATATCCTGTTGTCTCCTCTGACAATTCTTGGCACTATCAGCAACTCCGCCAATCTTCGTGTCATCCGCAAACTTAATAATCAGACCACCCACATTTTCCTCCAGATCATTTATACATACAACAAACAACAGAGGTCCCAGCACTGATCCCAGCAGACCTTAGTTTGGCCACACTTGGAATTGTAGCCATCTAAGATGGCCACCTGCAAAGGACCATGGGAATTGTGGCCAACCCAGGACTCTAAAACACAGGTAACCAGACCTGACTAAAATCCCCACTCGTTTACATTTCAATGGCCCATTTTCCCAGGACAATAGAACTCCAATCAAGCAACCGGTACACCCACAGACTGATCGGCGCCACTCCCTTACTCAGAAAGCACAACTGCCAAGGACAATGACCGCTAAGGACCCACCCAGCTATTGACCGAAATCGAAGAGAGTGATCAGAGCCCTGTCGAACTATTGGGTCCAAGGTTAAGGACCGCCGCAAAGAGCGCAAAATCCCAGGGGGATAAAAGAGAGCGCAGCCATGTGTTCTGTCTACCCAATTGCAGCAGGAACAGCCAGCTACCTGATGGATTAGTCCAGCAGAGACAAAGCCACTTTCTTCGAACCAGCCAAGTCAAATCCAGATAAAGGCCTTTATCCATTTGCACAGTGCCGGTCACCCTGAAGTTAAGTATAGGTTATTGTAGCTGATAGGTGTAGTTTAACTTATTGTAGATATTGTGTTTGCATGTTGAGATAACTCTTGTGTATGTAAATAAACGATCTTTTGAACTAACTAACTGGGTGTGTGGTCATTTGATCGATATAAGAGAAGGCTTGTGGTTCACTGAGATAAATAGAAATACCCACAGTATTGGCGACGCTGTTGGGACCAAAACAGAGCAACAGAATATAGTGTTCAATTCTGGTCGGCAGAAGGAGAGGGTACAGAAGAGGTTTATCAGGATGTTGCCTGGTATCATAGAATCATAGAATGTATAGTGCAGAAGGAGGCTATTCAGCCCATTGAGTCTGCACTGGCCCTTGGAAAGAGCCCCCTACCAGGCCAACGCCTGGTCCCAGTAATCCCACATAACCTCTTTGGACACTAAGGGCAATTTAGCATGGCCAATCCACCTAACCTGCACATCTTTGGACTGTGGGAGGAAACCGGAGAACCCAGAGGAAACACACGCAGACACAGGGAGAACGTGCAGACTCCGCACAGACAGCGACCCAAGCTGGGAATCGAACCAGGGATCCTGGAGCTGTGAGGCTAACCACTGTGCTACCATGCTGCCCACGGTTTGGAGGGCATTAGCTATGAGGAGAGGTTAGGTAAAATCAGTTTGTTCTCACTGGAAGTTTTTTTTTTACTTCATCTGAGTTACAAAGCCAGGGCTCAGAGTGTGAACAGAGGCGAACCCGTAATCCAGCTCCTTGCCTGCTCCAAAAACCAATTCAAATTGAATCCAATTCATGGTCCCCATAAAGGAGACACACCAGATCTGAGCCAAAAAGCTCAATCTACGCTCGATCTTAGACAAAAGGCCGAGAAGCGATTTCTCACTGGAAGTTGAGGGGCGACCTGATTCATTAATAATACAAAGTGTAGCCTTGAACAGGCAACATGAAATTAATGATGAACCAGTTGGCCTTGAAGGTTCTGTCTTTGTGAACATAAATAATTAAAATGCTGTATGACAAAGAGCACTAAAAATTCAGATGGTGAAAACAGCGGACGTGTGGACGACACCACTCAAAATAAACAAGGCCATTGTAAAAGTAAAGTTAGACACCGGAGTTCGTGCAAACCACACTGTGCCGCCATTGAGAAAATAATAAGTAGATTTCCCCAAGTATTCTAGGGAATTGGAATGTTGCCATTCCAATGCAAAATCCAGCTCAAAGAAGATGATGCATGTCCAGTAATTCACTCGCCAAGAATAGTGCCTGTGCCACTTCAAGAATGCCTCAAGACCAAGCTTGATAAGATGCAGAGGTTAAGCATCAGAGAGAAAGTAGAAGAGCCAATCGATGGTATGTGTGAAGAAGCGGAACAGAGAGCTGTGTATTTGCATAGATCCCAAGGATCTGAATTAAAACATTTAATGGGAACGCTACCAAAAGAGAGAAAATAGCTGTGAGATGAAAAATGCCACAGTTTTTATCAAACTTGATGCTTCCAGGGGATTCTGACAGCCGGGATTGGACAAGGACAGCATACGTTTGTGCACCTTTAATACACCGTTCGGTCGTTACTGTTTTTTAAGAATGCCGTTTGGCATTATCTCTGCATCGGAGATTTTCCACAGAGCGCTGGAACAGATCATAGACAACCTTCTTGGAGTTTGCATTTATGGGGCTGGTTTAGCACAGGGGTAAATAGCTGGCTTTTAGAACATAAGAACTAGGAGCAGGAGTAGGCCATATGGCCCCTCGAGCCTGCTCCGCCATTCAATTAGATCATGGCTGATCTTTTGTGGACTCAGCTCCACTTTCCGGCCCGAACACCATAACCCTTAATCCCTTTATTCTTCAAAAAACTATCTATCTTTACCTTAAAAACATGTAATGAAGGAGCCTCAACTGCTTCACTGGGCAAGGAATTCCATAGATTCACAACCCTTTGGGTGAAGAAGTTCCTCCTAAACTCAGTCCTAAATCTACTTCCCCTTATTTTGAGGCTATGTCCCCTAGTTCTGCTGTCACCCGCCAGTGGAAACAACCTGCCCGCATCTATCCTATCTATTCCCTTCATAATTTTAAATGTTTCTATAAGATCCCCCCTCATCCTTCTAAATTCCAACAGTCCCAGTCTACTCAACCTCTCCTCATAATCCAACCCCTTCAGCTCTGGGATTAACCTAGTGAATCTCCTCTGCACACCCTCCAGCGCCAGTACGTCCTTTCTCAAGTAAGGAGACCAAAACTGAACACAATACTCCAGGTGTGGCCGCACTAACACCTTATACAATTGCAACATAACCTCCCTAGTCTTAAACTCCATCCCTCTAGCAATGAAGGACAAAATTCCATTTGCCTTCTTAATCACCTGTTGCACTTGTAAACCAACCTTCTGTGACTCATGCACTAGCACACCCAAGTCTCTCTGAACAGCGGCATGCTTTAATATTTTATCGTTCAAATAATAATCCCGTTTGCTGTTATTCCTACCAAAATGGATAACCTCACATTTGTCAAAATTGTATTCCATCTGCCAGACCCTAGCCCATTCACTTAACCTATCCAAATCCCTCTGCAGACTTCCAGTATCCTCTGCACTTTTCGCTTTACCACTCATCTTAGTGTCATCTGCAAACTTGGACACATTGCCCTTGGTCCCCAACTCCAAATCATCTATGTAAATTGTGAACAATTGTGGGCCCAACACGGATCCCTGAGGGACACCACTAGCTACTGATTGCCAACCAGAGAAACACCCATTTATCCCAACTCTTTGCTTTCTATTAATTAACCAATCCTCTAGCCATGCTACTACTTTACCCTTAATGCCATGCATCTTTATCTTATGCAGCAACCTTTTGTGTGGCACCTTGTCAAAGGCTTTCTGGAAATCCAGATATACCACATCCATCGGCTCCCCGTTATCTACTGCACTGGTAATGTCCTCAAAAAATTCCACTAAATTAGTTAGGCATGACCTGCCCTTTATGAACCCATGCTGCGTCTGCCCAATGGGACAATTTCTATCCAGATGCCTCGCAATTTCTTCCTTGATGATAGATTCCAGCAACTTCCCTACTACCGAAGTTAAGCTCACTGGCCTATGATTTCCTGCTTTCTGCCTACCTCCTTTTAAAAACAGTGGCGTCACGTTTGCTAATTTCCAATCCACCGGGACCACCCCAGAGTCTAGTGAATTCCGGTAAATTATCACTAGTGCATCTGCAATTTCCCTAGCCATCTCTTTTAGTACTCTGGGATGCATTCCATCAGGGCCAGGAGACTTGTCTACCTTTAGCCCCATTAGCTTGCCCATCACTCCCTCCTTAGTGATAACAATCCTCTCAAGGTCCTCACCTGTCATAGCCTCATTTCTATCAGTTGCTGGCATGTTATTTGTGTCTTCCACTGTGAAGACCGACCCAAAAAACCTGTTCAGTTCCTCAGCCATTTCCTCATTTCCCATTATTAAAACTCCCTTCTCATCCTCTAAAGGACCAATATTTACCTTAGCCACTCTTTCTTGTCTTATATATTTGTAAAAACTTTTACTGTCTGTTTTATATTCTGAGCAAGTTTACTCTCATACTCTATCTTACTCTTCTTTATAGCTTTTTTAGTAGCTTTCTGTTGCCCCCTAAAGATTTCCCAGTCCTCTAATCTCCCAGCAATCTTTGCCACTTTATATGCTTTTTCCTTCAATTTGATACTCTCCCTTATTTCCTTAGATATCCACGGTCGATTTTCCCTCTTTCTTCCGTCCTTCCTTTTTGTTGGTATAAACCTTTGCTGAGCACTGTGAAAAATCGCTTGGAAGGTTCTCCACTGTTCCTCAACTGTTCCACCATAAAGTCTTAGCTCCCAGTCTACCTTAGCTAGCTCTTCTCTCATCCCCTTGTAATCTCCTTTGTTTAAACACAAAACACTAGTATTTGATTTTACTTTCTCACCCTCCATCTGTATTTTAAATTCCACCATATTGTGATTGCTCCTTCCGAGAGGATCCCTAATAATGAGATCATGAATCAATCCTGTCTCATTACACAGGACAAGATCTAAGACCGCTTGTTCCCTCGTAGGTTCCATTACATACTGTTCAAGGAAACTATCGCGGATACATTCTATAAACTTCTCCTCAAGGTTGCCTTGACCGACCTGGTTAAACCAATCGACATGTAGATTAAAATCCCCCATGATAACTGCTGTACCATTTCTACATGCGTCAGTTATTTCTTTGTTTATTGCCTGCCCCACCATATCGTTACTATTTGGTGGCCGATAGACTACTCCTATCAGTGACTTTTTCGCTTTACAATTCCTGATTTCCACCCAAATGGATTCAACCTTATCCTCCATAGCACCGATGTCATCCCTTACTATTGCCCGCATGTCATCCTTAAATAACAGAGCAACACCACCTCCCTTACCATCCACTCTGTCCTTCCGAATAGTTTGATACCCTCGGATATTTAACTCCCAGTCGTGACCATCCTTTAACCATGTTTCAATAATGGCCACTAAATCATAGTCATTTACGATGATTTGTGCCATCAACTCATTTACTTTATTCCGAATACTACGAGCATTCAGGTAAAGTACACTTATGTTGGTTTTTTTACCTCTGTTTTGAATCTTAACATCTCCAGTTTTATTCCTTTTGTTATTACTGGGCCTATTCACTGAGCTCCCCTCAGTCACTGTACTGTCGCCCTTTTAGATTTTTGACTATGTCTTCTCTGCCTTACACTTTTCCCCTTACTTCCTTTTGCTTCTGTCCCTGTTTTACTACCTTCAAACTTCCTGCATCGGTTCCCATCCCCCTGCCACATTAGCTTAAACCCTCCCCAACAGCTCTAGAAAACACCCCCCCTAGGACATCGGTTCCAGCCCTGCCCAGGTGCAGACCGTCCGGTTTGTACTGGTCCCACCTCCCCCAGAACTGGTCCCAATGCCCCAGGAATTTGAATCCCTCCCTCTTGCACCATCTCTCGAGCCACGCATTCATCCTATCTATCCTGACATTCCTACTCTGACTAGCTCGTGGCACTGGTAGCAATCCTGAGATTACTACCTTTGAGGTCCTACTTTTTATTTTAACTCCTAACTCCCTGAATTCCGCTTGTAGGACCTCATCCCGTTTTTTACCTATATCGTTGGTGCCTATGTGCACCACGACAGCTGGCTGTTCACCCTCCCCCCCCCCCAGAATGTCCATAAAGCAGACCAAGGCAGGCCAGCAGCACGGTTCAATTCCCGTATCAGCCTCCCTGAACAGGCGCCGGAATGTGGCGACTAGGGGCTTTTCACACTGACTTCATTTGAAGCCTACTTGTGACAATAAGCGATTTTCATTTTCATGTTGATGACATAGTCATCTGGACATCAAACATGGAAGAGCACAACGAAAGACACAAATCATGCACAGGATTGAGCAGTACGGGCTCAGGCTCAACAAAAACAAGTGTCAGTTCGGGATCAAAGCGATCACCTATACAGTTAAACAAATTATCAGCACAAGGAGTACAGCTGGAACGTGAGAAACTTTTTTGTTTATAAATAATTTTTATTGAAATTTTTACAAAATACAAAATATAAACATCTTAACTTTGTTAACATACAACCGCGGTAACCCCCCATGACCAGTACCCCCCCCCAGCTCCAAGAGCAACTTCAAACAAAAGGAAAGAACAAAAACAAAAAAAAAGAAAGAAGAGAAAAACAAAAGAGAAAAAAAAAAGAGAGAGAGATAGCACCCTCCACAAACCCATGTGCACAGTTCTCCCTCCCCCCAATCCTTACCCCCCCCCCCCCCCCACCCCCCCACCCCGGGCTGCTGCTGTCGGCCTATTTCCCTACCGTTCCGCCAAGAAGTCCAGAAAAGGCTGCCACCACCTGAAAAACCCTTGTACTGATCCCCTCAGGGCAAATTTCACCCTCTCCAATTTAATGAACCCCGTCATATCCGAGATCCAGGCCTCCACGCTTGGGGGCCTTGCATCCTTCCATTGGAGCAAGATCCTCTGCCGGGCTACTAGGGACACAAAGGCCAGGACCCCGGCCTCTATCGCCTCCTGCACTCCCGGCTCCACTGCAACCCCAAAAATTGCGAGTCCCCAGCCTGGCTCGACCCTGGATCCCACCACCCTCGACACCGTCTTTGCTACCCCCTCCCAAAACTCCCCCAACGCTGGGCACGCCCAAAACATATGGGCGTGGTTCGCTGGGCTTCCCGAGCACCTAGCACACCTGTCCTCTCCCCCGAAAAACCTACTCATCCTCGACCCAGTCATGTGGGCCCAATGCAGCACCTTGAACTGTATGAGGCTAGGCCTCGCACAGGAAGAGGAGGAATTCACCTTTTCCAGGGCATCCGCCCACGTCCCCTCCTCAATCTCCTCACCCAGCTCCTCTTCCCACTTCCCCTTCAGTTCCTCCACCAAGGCCTCGTCTACCTCCTGCATTACCCGGTATATGTCCGAGATCCTCCCTCCTCCGACCCACACCCCCGAGAGCACCCTTTCCCGCACCCCTCGTGGGGAACCCCTCCACCTGCTGCCTGGCAAACGCCCTCACCTGGATGTACCTAAACATGCTCCCCGGGGGGAGCCCAAACTTCCCCTCCAACTCCCCCAAGCTCGCGAACCTCCCTCCACAAACAGGTCCCTCAACCTCCTAACCCCCGCCCTGTGCCAGCTCAGAAATCCGCCATCAATGCTCCCTGGGATGAACCGGTGGTTCCCCCGTATCGGGGCCTCCATCGAGCCTCCCATTTCTCCCCTGTGCCGTCTCCATTGCCCCCAAATGTTTAGGGTAGCCGCCACCACCGGGCTCGTGGTATACCTCGTTGGAGGGAGCGGCAACGGCACCGTTACTAGCGCTTCCAGGCTCGTGCCCACACAAGACGCCACCTCCATCCTCTTCCACGCTGCCCCCTCCTCGTCCGCTACCCACTTATGCACCATCGCTGCGTTGGCCGCCCAGTAGTACCCACAGAGGTTGGGCAACGCCAGCCCCCCCTATCCCTGCCTCGCTCCAGGAACGCTCTTCGAACCCTCGGAGTCCCATGCGCCCACACAAATCCCGTGATACTGTTGTTGACCCTCCTGAAAAAGGCCTTCGGGATAAGGATGGGGAGGCACTGGAACAGGAACAAAAACCTCGGGAGCACCGTCATCTTGACGGACTGCACCCTCCCCGCCAGTGACAGCGGTAACATATCCCATCTCTTAAACTCCTCCTCCATCTGCTCCACCAATCTTGTGAGGTTGAGCCTGTGCAGGGCCCCCCAGCTCCCCGCCACCTGGACCCCTAGGTACCTGAAGCTCTTCCCAGCCTGCTTCAATGGGAGCCTACCAATCCCCTCCTCTTGCTCCCCCGGATGCACTACAAACACCTCACTTTTGCCCAGGTTCAGCTTATACCCCGAGAAACCCCCGAATTCCCTAAGAATCCTCATCACCTCCGGCATCCCCCCAACCGGATCCGCCACATACAGCAACAAGTCGTCCGCGTACAGCGACACCCGATGCTCCTCCCCACCCCGCACCAGGCCTCTCCAATTCCCTGGCTCCCTCAGTGCCATGGCCAGGGGCTCAATCGCCAACGCGAAGAGCAAGGGGGACAGGGGGCACCCCTGTCTCGTCCCCCGATGCAGCCGAAAGTACTCCGACCTCCTCCTATTCGTGGCTACACTTGCCATCAGGGCCTCGTAGGGCAGCCTCACCCACCGAATAAGCCCCTCCCCAAACCCAAACCTCTCCAACAGCTCCCACAAATACTCCCAGTCAACCCTATCGAAGGCCTTCTCCGCGTCTAACGCCACCACTATCTCCGCCACCCCTTCCGCAGCCGGCATCATAATGACATTGAGGAGCCTTCGCAAGTTTGTGTTCAGCTGCCTTCCCTTCACAAACCCCGTCTGGTCCTCATGTATGACCCCAGGCACACAATCCTCTATTCTAGTGGCCAGGATCTTTGCCATCAGCTTAGCATCGGCGTTCAGCAGCGAAATCGGCCTATATGATCCACACTGCAGAGGGTCCTTGTCCCGCTTCAGGATCAAGGAAATCAGCCCCCCTGTGACATAGTTGGGGGCAGAGCCCCCCCCTCCCTTGCCTCGTTAAAGGTCCGGACCAGCAGGGGGCCCAACAGGTCCAAATACTTTTTATAAAATTCCGCCGGAAACCCATCCGGCCCCGGCGCCTTCCCCGACTACATGCTCCCTATCCCTTTGACCACCTCCTCCAGCTCGATCGGCGCCCCTAGTCCCTCCACCTGCTCCTCTTCCACCCTCGGGAATCGCAACTTGTCCAAGAAGCTCCCCATTATCATTGACCTCGAGGTATCTCTCAATACACCCCCGGACCCTCCCGGCCACCTCCTCATCTGCCAACAGCCCCACCTCCATGCGCCAGAGCGGACGCTGGTCCCTCTCCTCCCCCAGCCCAAGGTCCATCCAGTGCGGGGCATGATCCGAAATGGCAATGGCGGAGTATTCCACATCCTCCACCCTCGACACCAGCCCCCTGCTCAGGACAAAAAATCAATCCTCGAGTAGGCCTTGTGTACATGGGAGAAAAACGAGTATTCCCTGGCCCTTGGCCTCGCAAACCTCCAAGGGTCCACCCCCCCCATCTGGTCCATAAATCCCCTCAACACCTTAGCCGCCGCTGACCTCCTACCCGTCTGGGACTTGGATCGATCCAATGGGGGATCCAGTACTGTGTTAATGTCTCCCCCCATAATCAGGCCCCCCGCCTCCAGGTCCGGAATGCGGCCCAACATATGCCGCATGAACCCCGCATCGTCCCAATTTGGGGCATAAACATTCACCAACACTACCCGCTCCCCCTGCAGCTTGCCACTCACCATCACGTACCTCCCGCCACTGTCAGCCACCACCTTCAACGCCTCAAACGACACCTTCTTCCCCACCAGGATCGCCACCCCCTTACTCTTCTCATCCAGCCCTGAGTGGAATACTTGGCCCACCCAACCCTTCCTCAGCCGGACCTGGTCCACCACTCTCAGGTGTGTCTCCTGGAGCATGGTCACATCCGCCTTCAGTCCCCTCAGGTGCGCAACTACTCGGGCCCTTTTGACCGGCCCATTCAGCCCCCTCACATTCCAGGTTATCAGCCGGATCCGAGGGCTCCCTGCCCCCGTCCCCTGCCGATTAGCCATACCCCATCCCTTGCCCACCCCCGGCCAGCGTCCCACGCTCTGCCAGTTTCCCACGGCGGCAACTCCCCCCCCCTCCAGCACCCCCTGCACTTCCAGCTCCTTCCTGACCATTTCAGCAGTAACCCGGTACCCCCCCTCCCCTCCCCCCCCAGGCTAGGACCCCTCCTAAACGCGCCCCCCCCCCCCCCTCTACAGCACTCCCGTGAGCCAGCTAACTTCTGCTGACCCCGGCGGCTCCCGCCCTACTTTCGGCTCCTCCCAACGTGGGACTGCCCCTCCTCCATTGTGCCCGTCAACGAGTCCACCCTACCCCGCTCCTGCGCAGGAAGAGGAAACCCGCCCCCTCCCTCTCCCAGCGCGGGGACCCCGCAGAAAGCCCGCGCTTTCGCCCTGCTGGGTCCCACCTCCTCCAGGGCCTCTCCCATTGTCAGTCCCCCCCACCAGCTCCACGAACACCCCGTTTACCCCTCAGTCTGAACCCGTCCACCCAACCCCTGCTTGAAAACCCATACAGAAAACACCCGTACGTCATCACCCCACCCACCCTAAAGCCACTCCACATCTTACACTAAACCAAGCAAATACAAATACAGTATAAATAAATACAGTATTATACAGCATCCGCCATCAGGGGGACCCTCAGTTTGAGTCCAGCTTCTCGGCTTGCACAAAGGCCCACGCCTCCTCCGGGGACTCAAAATAATGGTGCCGATCCTTATAGGTGACTCACAGATGCGCCGGCTGCAACATTCCAAACTTCACCCTCCGTCTGTGGAGCACCGCCTTCGTCCGGTTAAACCCGGCCCTCCGCCTCGCCACCTCCGCACTCCAGTCCTGGAAGATCCGCACCTCCGTGTTCTCCCATTTCCTGCTCCGCTCCTTCTTGGCCCACCGGAGCACACACTCACGATCCACGAACCGGTGGAACCTCACCAACACCGCCCGCGGCGGCTCGTTCGGCTTGGGCCTCCTAGCCAGAATTCTGTGGGCCCCCTCCAGCTCCAGGGGCCCCTGGAAGGACCCAGCCCCCATCAGCGAGTTTAGCATCATCACCACATAGGCCGCTAGGTCCGACCCTCCAGCCCCTCCGTGAGGCCCAGGATCCGTAGATTCTTCCTCCTCGACCGGTTGTCCAGCTCCTCGAACCGCTCCTGTCATCTTTTATGGAGCGCCTCGTGCATCTCCACCTTCCCCACCACGGCCGCGACCTCGTCCTCCCTTTCGGGGGCCTGCTGCTGCAGCTCCCGGATCGCAGCCCCCTGGACTGTCTGGGTCTCCAACAGTTCCCTGTTGGTTACCTTGATGGACTCCAGCAGCTCCACCTTCAGCTCCTGGAAGCAGCGCAGCAGAGTCGTCTGCTGCTCCTGGACCCACTTCTTCAGCTCCTCGAAGCTTTCGCCGGCCGCCATTTTGTTTTTCGGGTCCCGATTTCTTCGGGTGTTTTCTCCGTCAATTCTCTCCCTGCCCCGCTCCTGGTCTGGACCATGGGGCCACTGGGGCGACTCCTGGCCTCTTCCCCGTCGGGATTTGCCTCCTCAGCTCCGTTGGGGGCCTTTAAAAAGTAAGTGAAGAGGAAGGCCACTCAGCCCATCGAGTCTGCACTGGCCTTTGGAAAGAGCACTCTATCCAAGCCCACACCTCCACCCTATCCTCGTAACCCAGTAACCCCATCCCACCTTTTTGGACACTAAGGGCAATTTATCATGGCCAATTCACCTAACCTGCACATCTTTGGACTGTGGGAGGAAACCCAAGCACCCGGAGGAAACCCACGCAGACACAATGAGAACGTGCAAACTCCGTGTCATAATAGTTAAGACATTAAATAAAATCGTGTTGCATCTTATCAAGTGTTGGAGGTCTGTCTCTCGTTACACTGCATCAAGTGCAGTCCACATCGACCCAGCCTGCCCAACACATCAGTCTGAAGGGTGTTGGCCATGAGGAGAGCTTGAGTAAACTTAAATTGCTTTTACTGGAAAGACAGAGGGTGAGGGGAGGTTAAGGGTCTACAAAAGGGTCTACATAATTATGAGAGGCGTAGACAGAGTGAATGATCAGAGACTTTTTCCAAGGGTGGAAGTGTCAATTACAAGGGGGCACAGGTTCAAGGTGAGAGGGGGAAAGTTTAAGCAAGATGTGCAGGGTAGGTTTTTCACGCTGACAGTGGTGGGTGTCTGGAATGCACTCGCAGAAGATATGGTGGAAGCAGATACATTAGCAACATTTAAGAGGCATCTGGATGGGTGTGGTAGTATGACTAGGGAGATTACGGTACCTTAGAACCATGCTGCCATTGGTGCAGAAGACTCGCTGCCCATTGGCTCAGGCAAGTCATGTGCCTCTCTGCCAATTGGCTGAGGCTAGTCATGTGACTACCCGCCAATTGGCTGAGAGGTTGGTAGCTCCGCCTATGAGGCGGGGTATAAGAACCCATACCGGCTGGCAGTCAGCCTTTCTCTGTACGTCTACTGCCGGGCACACATCTAGTGCATTAAAGCCTGTTGTTTGGAACTACTTCACGACTAGAGTCCAATTGATGGTGCATCAATTTAATACACTAGAATTTTGAAATGGAGCTACAGATCAAGCCAGACTGCCTCCACATCAGCCCGCATGCTGCAAACTCGTCAGCAACGTTTAAACATTGGCTGGCGTATTTCAACAGTTACCTCACCACAGCAGAAAACCGCCCGACCAGGGAACAGAAACTCCACATCCTCCACTCGTGCGTGGGCACCGCCGTCTACTCTCTGATAGAGGATGAACTGGACTATGATGCCGCTATGGATCTGCTAAAAGGACATTTCATCAGGCCAGTGAATCAGGTCTACGCGAGGCACCTCCTGGCTACGAGGCAACAATTCCCCGGTGAGTCCCTCGACGAATTCTATCGGGCCCTCATTGTCCTGGGGAGAAATTGCACCTGCCCGCAGGTCACTGCTGCGGAGCACACCGAACTCTTGATCAGGGACGCCTTCGTTGCGGGCATGCAATCATCCCAGATATGCCAGAGGCTTCTGGAAAAGGACACTTTAAGCCTCACTGAGGCACGGACCCTCGCATCCTCCTTGGAGGTCGCTGACCGCAACGCCCGCACGTATGCCCCAGGCCGCGCGGCAGCCCCTTGGGCAGCATGGCACGCAACGCCCCTCACCCCCGCTGATTCTGACCCCCCAGACCTGTGCCGCAGGACGCCCCGATAAGCCCACGGGCCCCCGCTGCTACTTTTGTGGTCAGGCCAAGTACCCTCGCCCGCGCTGCCCGGCCCGCACCGCAACTTGTAAAAGCTGCGGCAAGAAGGGCCACTATGCAGCTGTCTGCCAGTCAAAATCGGTCGCTGTTCGTTCCTCCCTCCTGCGCTCCTCTAGGACCCCGTGCGGTCCGCGGACCTCGCTGCCTCCACCCCCCACTGCCACGAGTGATCCACGGGCGCCGCCATTTTGGGCCCCTGACTCCACGTGCGACCCCCGGGCGCCGCCATCTTGTTCACCCCCCAACACGTGCGGCCGACGGGCGCCGCCATCTTGGATTGGCCTGGAGGACCCCGCAAGTGAATACTCCATGATGGATGACGAATCTGAGTTCCTGCCGCGACTCACCGCAGTGACGCTGGATCAATCACGGCCCCGCACGCTTTCCACGGCGAGCACACAGATTCTCCTCAATGGTCATGAGACGAGCTGCCTACTGCACTCCGGGAGCACAGAGAGTTTTATCCACCCCGACACGGTAAGACGCTGTGCGCTCCCCGTTCACCCAGTAAAATACAAAATCGCTCTGGCCTCTGGTTCGCACTCCGTCCAAATCACCGGGTGCTGCGTAGCGGACCTCACGGTCCTGGGGAGGGTTTTTAAAAACTATAAACTCCTCGTCCTTCCCCGCCTCTGCGCACCGGCAATCCTATGACTGGATTTTCAGTGCAACCTGCAGAGCTTAACCTTCAAATTCGGCGGCCCTATTCCCCCCCTTACTGTCTGCAGCCTCGTGTCCCTCAAGGTCGACCCCCCTTTCCTTGTTTGCGAACCTCACCCCGGATTGCAAACCCGTCGCCACTAGGAGCAGACAGTACAGTGCCCAGGACCAGACCTTCATCAGGTCCGAGGTCCAAAGGCTTCTGAAGGAAGGAGTCACAGTGGCTAGCAATAGTTCCTGGCGAGCACAAGTGCTGGTGTTTAGGACTGGGGGAAAAACCGAATGGTCATTGACTACAGTCAGACCATCAACAGGTTTACGCAGCTGGACGCGTATCCTCTCCCATGTATCTCCGACTTGGTTAACAGGATCGCGCAGTACAAAGTCTTCTCCACGGTGGACCTTAAGTCCGCCTATCACCAGCTGCCCATCCGCGCGAGTGACCGAAAGTACACTGCGTTCGAAGCGGATGGGCGCTTCTACCACTTTCCAAGGGTTCCATTCGGTGTCACAAATGGGGTCTCGGTCTTCCAAAGGGAGATGGACCGAATGGTGGACCAATACGGTTTACGGGCAACCTTCCTGTATCTCGACAATGTCACCATCTGCGGCCATGACCAGCAGGACCACGACATCAACCTCGGCCAATTCCTCCGTACCGCAAAACTCCTTAACCTCACTTATAATAAGGATAAGTGCGGGTTCAGCACCGACCATCTAGCCATCCTCGGCTACGTAGTGCGTAACGGAGTGATAGGCCCCGACCCCGAACGCATGCGCCCCCTAATGGAACTTCCCCTCCCCAACTCCCTCAAAACCCTCAAACGCTGTCTGGGCTTCTTTTCCTATTATGCCCGGTGGGTCCCTAACTACGCTGACAAAGCCCGCCCCCTCATCCTGTCCAACACGTTCCCCCTGTCGATGGAGGCCCGCCAGGCCTTTACCCGCATCAAAGCGGATATCGAAAAGGCCATGATGCGTGCTATCAACGAGTCCCTCCCATTCCAGGTCGAGTGCGACGCGTCCGATGTAGCTCTGGCGGCCACCCTCAACCAAGCGGGCAGACCCGTGGCCTTCTTCTCCCAGGTGTCTCCACGCATCCGAAATCCGCCATTCCTCGGTGGAAAAGGAGGCACAGGCCATAGTAGAAGCTGTGCGACATTGGAGGCACTATCTGGCCGGCAGGAGGTTCACCCTCCTCACAGACCAACGGTCAGTGGCCTTTATGTTTGATAATGCACAGAGGGGCAAGATCAAGAACGACAAGATCTTGCGGTGGTGCATCGAGTTGTCCACGTACAACTACGATATCTTGTATCGTCCTGGGAAGCTCAACGAGCCTCCTGATGCCCTGTCCTGTGGTACCTGCGCCAACGCACAGGTGGACCGCCTCCGAACCCTCCAGGCGGACCTCTGCCATCCAGGGGTAACCCGCTTCTTTCACTTCATTAAGACCCGCAACCTGCCCTACTCCATCGAGGAGGTCAGGACTGTGACCAGGGATTGCCACATTTGCGCAGAGTGCAAGCCACACTTTTACCGCCCCGAGCAGGCACATCTGATAAAGGCTTCCCGCCCCTTTCAACGTCTCAGCATGGACTTCAAAGGTCCCCTCCCCTCCAACAACCGCAACATATATTTCTTAAATGTGATTGACGAGTACTCCCGCTTCCCATTCACCATCCCCTGCCCTGACATGATCATGACAACAATCATCAAAGCCCTCCACTCCAGTTTCTCCCTGTTCGGTTACCCCGCGTACATCCACAGCGACCGGGGGTCCTCCTTTATGAGTGACGAGCTGCTTCAATTCCTGCATTGCCTCTAGCAGGACGACCAGTTACAACCCCCCGGGGTAACGGTCAGGTCGAGAGGGAGAACGGTACGGTCTGGAAGACCGTCCTGCTGGCCCTGCGGTCCAGGTGTCTCCCAGTCACCCACTGGCAAGACATTCTCCCAGACGCCCTCCACTCTATTCGGTCTCTTCTCTGTACTGCCACGAATCAAACACCTCACGAACGTCTTCTTGTTTTCCCCAGGAAGTCGTCCTCAGGATCCTCGCTCCCAACCTGGCTGGCCACCCCCGGGCCCATCCTGCTCCGGAAGCATGTGCGGGTGCACAAGTCCGACCCGTTGGTTAAACGAGTCCAGTTACTCCACGCGAACCTGCAGTACGCGTACGTGGAGTATCCCGACGGACGACAGGACACGGTCTCCCTTCGGGACCTGGCACCCGCCAGAGTGCGGCCGCAACCCCCAGCACCAGCACCCTCCCTCCACTCCCAACCGCCCCCAGCGCCCCCGCAACCCAGCGCACTGGAACCCCCTCCCCTGGCCCAGCCACCGCCAGCGCCGACCAGAGGTACGGACACAGGACCACGACCGCCGCTCCCGGAGTCACGGATGACCACCGCTCCGACATCACCGGCACTGCTGCGCAGATCCAGCAGGACATCGAAGGCACCCACCCGGCTGATAGAGTCAATTTGATGTTCTGATGGACTTTATGGACTCTTAGTGTTTGTACACATGTTCCTTGCATATTTCTTTTCATTTTTTTAACTTGTTGTTCGCTTATACACTGTGTGCGGTGATGTTGTTTTCTTTGCACGTTCGTTGCAGGCCAGTGGGCAGCCATAAGATACCTCCGTACAACTTGATTTATCTCTAGTCATACTACCAGTCTTACGGGGCACACGCACCCCCCCTCTCTTCCGCCTCCCCCCCCGCTTCTTTCTCCACAAGGGGTGAATGTGGTAGTATGACTAGGGAGTTTACGGTACCTTAGAACCATGCTGCCATTGGTTCAGAAGACTCGCTGCAAGTCATGTGCCTCTCTGCCAATTGGCTGAGGCTAGTCATGTGACTACCCGCCGGTTGGCTGAGAGGTTGGTAGCTCCGCCTATGAGGCGGGGTATAAGAACCCGTACCGGCTGGCAGTCGACCTTTCTCTGTAAGTCTACTGCCGGGCACACATCTAGTGTATTAAAGCCTGTTGTTTGGAACTACTTCACGACTCGAGTCTAATTGATGGTGCATCAATGGATACATGAATAGCGAGGAAATAGAGATATACCGACCGAGTAAGGGCAGGGTTGTTTTTAAGTTAGTGCATCATGATCAGCGCAAACCTGGAGGGCCAAAGGGCCTGTTCCTGTAGTGTATTTTCTTTGTTCTAACTGGTCGATAGTTTTCTACTTTGTGCCTCACTCCCTTTTTGAATAGGTGTTACATTACCATTTCCCAATCCACTGGAACCTTTCCCGCATCCAGGAAATTTTAGAATATTATAACCAATGAATCCACGATCTCTGCTGTCACTTCCTTTAAGGCCCTAGGATGTAGGCCATCAGGCCCTGGGGACTTGTTTGCCTTCAATCCCAATAGTGTGTATTTTTTTCCCGATTGATGATGATTGATTGATGATGGCTTTAATGAACATTAAAGACTTGAAAACATTTTTACAGCCGTTGTGGTTTATCTCTTTTCCACAAAATAACCAGAAGAGTCTCAGATACACAATGATAATTTATTTGACCAACACGTTGGGATAGCTCAGCTTCAGGGATAGGCCTCCGAAGCTGACTATGCCACGTAAAGAATCGTGTGACATTTATACAGAGTGTGATTACATAGGTACGAATATTGTTTGTTTTAAATTTTACATCAAACAAGTTACATGTGTGCACCCAGACAGAGTGAGTGTTATTTACCCTTAATTCTTCTGCGGCGGATCCCTTTCTAACCTCCCTACTAGGTACCGGACCTGATAGATTTGTCTGGTTCTTAGGTCAAGTTAGAAAAACATGTTTGTCAATCTTCACGCTGACGGTTGTAGATTGATCTCAAAAACAAGCTGTTTAAGGTTACTGAAACTGGTTTAACTGGAACACGCTGCTTGTGCTGACTACTAGAGGTGTCACATCATCTTTATGAAAATTGCTTTAGTATACTATACTACATTATATAGATTCAAAATCCCTAAGAATAAGTGCTAATTGTCCTATGAGATTTTTGTTAATAAATCCTAATCATTTGTCTTCCCACAACACAGCCAACAAAGTGTTCTTTGATTATCGTAGAATTTACAGTGCAGAAGGAGGCCATTCGGCCCATCGAGTTTGCACCGGTCCTTGGAAAGAGCACCCTATTTAAGGCAACACCTCCACCCCATCCCCATAACCCCACCTAACCATTTTGTTTGGACACTAGGTACAATGTGGCATGGCCAATCCACCTAACCGACACATCTTTGGACTGTGGGAGGAAACCAGAGCACCCATAGGAAACCCATCTAGATACAGGGAGAATGTGCAGACTCCGCACAGACAGTGACCCAAGGCGAGAATCGAACCTGAGACCCTGGAGCTGTGAAGCAAGTGCAAACCATTGTGCTACCCTGCTGCCTATGTTTATGAAGTGTCACCATGTAGTATGTTGTCCGGTATTTGATCCAAACCCAATCCTGACCCCTCACCCTGGGGTGGCCAGAAAAACCTGCCCTAACTCCTCACATGTTTAATTAAGCTAAAACATTAACTCTCTTCTGTGTATTTCCAGCTTTTCCAGCCTGACCTTTCACCCGGAAACTACATCTCCCAGAGAGCATTGCTCCCCGCGTCTGCGCAGAGAGTGATAGGGGCGGGGCAGGCGCGTGACCGGATCACGAGATCTGAAGATGGCGCTGGAGCCGCATTCACCAGACTGGCAGTTTGACCGCTTTGATGACGGATCCCAGAGTGAGTGAGGCCGGGGGTGGGTGTCTGTACCGCCCATTCCCCCCCGGGGAGAATCTCTGCCCCCCTCCCGGGCGGAGGAGGCATTTCTGCTCCTTCCGGGCGAGTGGGCATTCCTCCCCCCTGGCAGGAGTGGGGATCTATGAACCCCTCCCAACCCCAGCGAGGATGGTGTCTGGCCGCCCTGGGTGGTGGAGGAGGTGTCTTGTCTATCCGCAGGTTTTCACCCTGCCCATATTTGGGGGTGGGGGATGTTTGCACTGTGAAGATAAGATGTGTAACTGAGAGGTTGTGCTGAGGATCTACATGGATCATAAAGATTTCTAGGAGAACAATTCATCTGTTCGATATTCTCCATAAATCATCATCACTTAATGACCTTAACCATTTGTCTGATTAGCCCTTAAGACATAGGAGCAGAATTAGGCCACTTGGCCCATCGAGCCTGCTCCGCCATTCAATCATGTCTGATAGTCTCATTCCCATTCTCCTGCCTTCTCCCCATAACCCCGAGCCCCTTATTGATCAAGAACCTACCTATCTCTGTCTTAAAGACACTCAGTGATTTGGCCTCCACAGCCTTCTGCGGCGGCAAAGAGTTCCACAGATGCACCACCCTCTGGCCGAAGAAATTGTTCCTCATCTCTGTTTTAAAGGATTGTCCCTTCCTTTGAGATTGTCCTCTGGTTCTAGTTTTTCCTTTAAGTGGAAACATCCTCTCCACGTCCACTCTATTCAGGTCTCGCAGTATCCTTTAAGTTTCAATAAGATCCCCCCTCATCCTTCTAAACTCCAACGAGTACAGACCTCAACTGTTACTCATACGACACGCTGTTCATTCCAGGATCATTCTTGTGAACCTCCTCTGGACCCTCTCCAAGGCCAGCACATCCTTCCTTAGATGCAGTGCCCAAAACTGCTCATAATACTCCAAATGTAGTCTGACCAGAGCCTTATACAGCCTCAGAAGTGCATCACTGATCTTGTATTCTAGCCCTCTTGACATGAATGCTAAAATTGTGTTTGCTTTCTTAACTGCTGACTGACTGCACGTGAACCATAAAAGAATTGTGAACAAGGACTCCCAAGTCCCTTTGTGCTTCTGATTTCCTAAGCATTTCCCCATTTAGAAATAGTTTATGTCTAAATTCCTCCTTCCAAAGTGCATAACCTCACATTTTTTTCCACATTGTATTTCATTTGCCACTTCTTTGCCCACTCTCCTAGGTTGTTCAAATCCTTCTGCAGCCCCCATGCTTCCTCAATACTACCTGTCCCTCTACAGATCTTTGTATCATCTGCAAACTTAGCAACAGTGCCTTCAGTTCCTTCTTCCAGATCACTAATGCACATTGCGAAAAGTTGTAGTCCCAGCGCACAGACCCCTGAGGCACACCACTTGTCACCGACTGCCATCCTGAAAAAGACCCCATTATCCCTTTATTCTACAAAATGAAAAATGACTGCAGCATTTCCCTATGCTAGATTGTAATCTGTTGAATGTGAAAGTGTCTTGCTGCCTTTGTGCAGTAAGCTAATAAATAGGAGCAGGTATGTTGTTCATAGTGCCATTACGGCACCGAAGGGGCTTTGTGGCCTATTGAATCCTTGCCCGCTCTCTGATCAGCAATTCAGTTAGTCCCGTTCCCCTGTCTTCTCCCTTATTTCCTTCAATTCTTTATCAAATTTCCTTTGCTGATCAATTTTGTTTCCACCGCTCTTGTAGGCAGAGTTCCATCAACCTGTGCCTCTTGTTCAGAGCCTTAAATCTCTACCTTCATCCTTGAAAATCAACCAATAGGAACAGCCATTGTACCGTACCCAAATCTGTCATTTTTTTTTACATCTGTCAAATCTGCCCATAACCTCCTTTGCTTGAAGGGCAACAACCCTTGCTTCTCCAACCTGACCTTGTAGTTAAATTCTATCATCCCAGATATCATTCTGGCAGCTCTCCTCCACATCCTCTCGAGGCGCATACTTTTTAAAGTGTGGTGACAAAAATCTTGTGGCCTAAGTAGTGTTTTCAAACTTCCCTGCTTCTGTATGCAATACCTCTATTTCAGAAGTTTCTATTTCTATTAAGTTTCTATTTCAGAATCCCAAGATCCCATCTGTTTTGCTAATTACTCTCAATACGTCATGCCACCATCAAAGATCAATGCCCTGAAACCCCTATGTCCCTGCATAATCTTTTGAACTGTGCTATTCGTCTTGACACATCTCTTCTGCCAAGATACATCACCTCACACTTTGCTATATTAAATTCTACCTGCCATTTGTCTGTCTATTCTGCTCGTCTGTGTTCTGTTGCTTGGATTGGCATTATCCTTATTGTTCGCCACACTGCCAAGTTTGGTGTTATTGGCAAGCTTTCAAATTTTACACTGTATGCCAGTATTAAAATCACTTACAAAAAGGTGCTGAGCCTTGGGCGACATCAATCTCTACCATCCTCTGGTCTGGGGAACAATTCTGTTTTCTGTTCTTAAACCTTTAATTCATCCAACCTGACATTGACCCTTTGATTTCATTGAACTTCAATTTTGTGAACCATGCGTTGTCTTTAAATCCATGTGGACAACATTTTGCATTTCCTTCATAAACTACCAGTTCATAGAATCACTACAGTGCGAAATGAGGCCATTCTGCCCATTGAGTCTGCAGCCCCCCCTTCCCAAAGTGCACTCTACTAGGCCCACTCCGCGTAACCCTGTGAATTGGTCATCACCAATCCACAGAATCTGTACGTATTTGGACTGTCGGAGGAAACCCGTGCAGACATGGGGAGAATGGGCAAAGTCACCTGAGGTCGGAATTGAATCCGGATACCTTATGCTCTGAGGCAGCTGTGCTAACCACTGTGCCACCGTGTCACCTATTTTATTATTTAATCAAAAACCTTAGTTTTATTAGTCATGCATGTTCTGCCTTTTACATATGTGATGGCTCCTCAATGAACTCAAACCTCCCAAAGTGCCTGTTAATTCCAGCCCTCCATTATTCCCACACCAAATGTTAAATTGACCACCTTGTCGTTATTCGGAATGACTGAATGCCATTTCAATAGGGATGTCACATTTGCCACACCGCAAGGTGCAGAAGTTTGCCTCATTACTTTTCAAAGGCAAAGTTAAAATGTTAAGCGAAAGCTCAACTTTCCCCTTAGGGTAAAATGGGAATTGGTGAGCAAATCCTACTCGTCTTCACTTAATATTGACAGGCTAGAGATGAAGGATGAGGTTATCTGTCCACTCTCAGTTGGGCAATATTGTTAGCACAAGAGTTTATAAAGGGATACAAGGACAATTTCCTGAAGGGAGAGGGTAGCGAAAGCATTCTGATGCTTTGGTGCTGTCTGGTTTTGCTTTGATTTGGGAAGGGTTAATGAGCCGTAGCTTGATTTTAAAATAAGATTTTTTTTAAGCTGGAGTATCAAACTACAGACAGCAAATTATTGTAATTCTTTCATATTTCTGCCTCTGTATTTAGGAATCCACGCTGAAGTGCAGCTGAAGAATTATGAAAAATTTCTTGAAGAATACACCAATCAGTTGAAAGGAATTGAAGATGCATTGGATGACTCTGTTGGGGATGTCTGGGATTTTACTCTGGATCCTATAGCGCTTAAGGTATGTCTTGGAAAGCTTTAATTTTAATTACCTGGATTTTGACAGCTGAATAATGTTTTTGCGCACTTCTGAGTGTTGACTTGCTGGGATGTGAATCAGTACAGTTCAATCTTCTTGGGATTCATAGCATATATGAGCTGGACATAAAAACCATGAGGTGCTTCAATTGATTGAAAAATTATCACTGTGCCCCATAGAATCAAAATCAGAAAGTATAAATTTGATTTAAAAAGAAAAGCACAAAAAGATTGGACAGAGATAGGATGAAGAGAGAGAGAGATAAGAGACTGAGAAAAAGTAAAAATAAATCTTAATTGCACAGATCACAGAATTGTTATGGCACAAAAGGAGGCCATTTAGCCCATTGCGTCAGCACCGGCTCTCTCAATGTGCGTGGTTACTCAACACAACTCCCGTGCCTTTCCCCTGTACCTCTGCACTTATTTTCAATTTAAATAATCATCTAATGTCCTTTTGAATGCCTCGATTGAACCAGCCTCCACCACACTTTCCAGGCAGTGCATTCCAGATCCAAAACATTCGCTGTGTGAAAAAGTTTTTTCTCCGATCTTATTTGCTTCTTTTGCAAATCACTTTAAACCTGTGCCCTCTTGTTCTTCATGATGTGGAGATGCTGGCGTTGGACTGGGGTGAGCACAGTAAGAAGTATTACAACACCAGATTAATGTCCAACACGTTTGTTTCAAATCACTAGCTTTCGGAGCACTGCTCCTTCCTCAGGTGAATGAAGAGGTATGTTGCAGAAACATATATATACAAAGTCAAAGATGCAAGACGGTACTTCGAATGCGAGCATTTGCAGGTAATTAAGTCTTTACAGATCCAGAGAGAGGGGTAACCCCAGGTTAAAGAGGTGTGAATTGTCTCAAGCCAGGACAGTTGGTAAGATGTCACAAGCCCAGGCCAGATGGTGGGGGGTGAATGTAATGCAATGTGAATCCAAGGTCCCGGTTGAGGCCGTACTCGTGTGTGCAGAACTTGGCTATAGGTTTCTGCTAGGCGATTTTGTGTTGTCGCACGTTCTGAAGGCCGCCTTGGAGAACGCTTACCCCGGAGATCAGAGGCTGAATGCCCATGGCTGCTGAACTGTTCCCCGACAGGAATGGAACATTCCTGGCCTGGCGATTGTTGCGCGATGTCCGTTCATCCGTTGTCAGAGTGTCTGCATCGTCTCGCTTCGGGACATCCTTTCCTACAGCGTATGAGGTAGACAACGTTGGACGAGTCGCACGAGTGTGTACTGGTGGGTGGTGTTCTTGCGTGTAATGGTCGTACCCATGTTGATGATCTGGCACGTCTTGTAGAGATTGCCATGGCAGGGTTGTGTGGTGTCGTGGTTGCTGTTCTGAAGGCTGGGTAGTTTGCTGCATACAATGGTTTGTTTGATGTTGCGCGGTTGTTTGAACATCAAACATACCATTGTTTGCAGCAATTTACCCAGCCTTCAGAACTGCAACTACGACACGAAAAGTCCTTGGCAAGTAGGATTAAGGTGAATCCCAAAGCTTTTTATTCATATGTAAAAAGCACGAGGGTGGCCAGGGAAAGGATTGAACCACTTAAGGACACTGAGGGAATCTGTGTTGAGCCAGAGAAAATGGGCGAGGTATTAATTTGCATCAGTGTTAACCAAAGAAAGGGACTTTGTGGAAGTTGATTCTTGTTACGGTGTGTGGGCAGTCTGGATCATGCTAACATCGAAAGGAGGAGGTATTGGGTCTTTTAAAAGATATTAAAGTAGATAAGTCTCCTGGGTCGGATGTGAGTTACCCAGAATACTGAGGAAAGCAACGGAGGAAATTGCTGGGGCCTTGACTGACATATTTGTGTCCTCATTGGCTACGGGTGAGTTCCCAGAGGACTGGAGAATAGCTAACGTGGTAGCGCTGTTTAAGAAAGGGATAATCCTGGAAACTATAGGCCGGTAAGCCTCACGTCGGTGGTAGGTAAATTATTAGCGAAGATTCTCAGGGACAGGATTCATACAACATTTTGGAAACAAATGGACTCATTAGCGCTAGTATAGTTTTGTGAAGGCGAGTTCGTGCCTTACTAACTTGATCGAGTTTTTTGAGGAGGTGACAAAGGTGATTGACGAGGGGAGTGCAGTGGATGTTATTTACATGGACTTCAGTAAAGCCTTTGACAAGGCATCTCATGGGGGAATGTACAAAAGGTGAAGTCACACGGGATCAGAGGTGAGGTGGTAAGACGGATACAGAACTGCCTTGGTCACAGAAGGGAAAGGGATTGTCAGAGGATACAGCAGGATATAGATAGGTTGGAGACTTGAGCAGAGAAATGGCAAATGGAGTTTAATCCAGTCAGATGTGAGGTAATGCATTTTGGTAGGTCGAACATAGAGGGAAAATATACCGTAAATGACAAAACTCTTAGGAATATAGAAAGTCAGAGGGATCTGGGCGTACAAGTCTACAGATCTTTGAAGGTAGCAACACAAGTAGACATGGTAGTCAAGAAAGCAAACAGAATGCTTGCCTTCATTGGACGGGACATCAAGTAGAAAAACTGGCAAGTCATGCTACAGTTGTACAGGACCTTGGTAAGGCCACACTTGGAATATTACGCACAATTCTGGTCACCACCCTACCAGAAGGATGTGGAGGCTTTGGAGAGGGTGCAGAGGAGGTTTACCAGGATGTTGCTTGGTCGGGAGGGTGTTAGCTACGTGGAGAGCCGGAGTAGATTCGGACTGTTTTCATTAGAAAGACGGAGGTTGAGGGGTGACCTGATAGAGGTCTATAAGATTATGAGGGGCATGGATAGAGTAGATGGGCAGGCACTCTTTCCCAGGGTGGCTGGGCCAGTCACCAGGGGGCATAGGTTTAAGGCCCGTGGGGCAATAGTTCAGAGGAGGTTTTGAAGCAGGTTTTTTATGCAGAGGGTAGTAAGTGCCTGGAACGCGTTGCCAGGGGAGGTTGTGGAAGCAGATACACTAACGCTGTTCAAAAGGCATCTTGACAAACTCATGGATAGGATCGGTATAGAGGGATACGGCACAAGTAAGTGCTGAGGTTTTTGGCAAAGGTTTGTATCATGACCCGTACCGGCTTGGAGGGCCGAAGGGCCTGTTCCTGTGCTGTATTGTTCTTTATTCTAGTGGAATCATAGGATTTACAGTGCAGAAGGCGGGTGATCGGTTTCCTCCCACAATCCAGGGATGTACAGGTTTGTTGGATTTGCCATGTTAAATTGTCCTTCGTGTCCGAAAAGGTTAGATGGGGTTGCAGGGATATGGTGGAGGTGCGTGGGCTTAGGTAGGGTGCCATTTCCAAGGGGCGGTGCAGACTCTAAAAGGAGGATGGATAAAAAGCTTAAGAACACAAAGGAATTGTGGTTCATAGTTATTTTTCAGACTGGAGGACAGAAAGCATTGGAATAAATGAGCAGAAACAGAATGTTCACTTGGCTGAGCAGAGGGCACAGAGAAAACAGGCCGGCTAATCCTGCACCTTGCTTTGCAGCAAATACAGAATGAGGCTCCTGAAACTCCAGGTGATTCTTGACATAGTTGATCAGCATGATGCAAACCATAATTTTCTTTTAAAATTTAGAGTACCCAGTAATTCTTTACCAATTAAGGGGCAATTTAGCGTGGCCAATCTACCTAACCTGCACATCTTTCGGTTGTGGGGACGAAACCTACACAGGCACAGGGAGAATGTGCAAACTCCACACAGACAGTGACCCGGGAATGGGATCGAACCCGGGTCCTCAGTGCTGGAGGCAGCAGTGCTAACCACTGCGCCACCGTGCCGCCCTTAAGCCATCATCTTAAGAGATGGAGAGTTGCCACAAACATTGTATGCAGACAACTTCCTGTTGTACATTTCCCACCCAGTGGGAGCTTTGATAAGATCATGGGGGTCCTGGGGGAGTTCGGCTGTTGCTGATACCACTACTGGGCTCACGGAGTATCTGACCAGTGGGAACGGCAGGGGCGCCAACAACAGTGCCCTAAATTGGTCTGCCTACACAATGCCATCTCCACCCGCACCTAGACCGACCCTTCCTCCACCACCCTGTTACTAACCATTGCGATGTTTGCTGCCCAGTAGTTATTCAACAGGCTCGGCAAAGCCAGCTTCCCTCCCTCCTTGCCGATCCCTTTCCAGAAATCCCCATCTCACCCGTGGGGCCTTCCCTGCCCACACAAACCTCAAAATCATCCCATTCACTTTCTAAAAACAGACTTAAGGACAAAGGTGAGGGGGGTCTGAAATACAAACAGAAACTTGGACAGCAAAGTCATTTTCACCAAACTTCTTCGTTGTGTGCGAGGTTGCGCTTATCCAATTTAAGGTGGTGCATAGAGCCCCATGACATTGGGGGCGAAGAAAATAAAAAGGAGGCGGACTTGGAGGTGGTTGGGGGGGGAGAGGAGAGATGGGTTGTTAGTTCTTTTACCTGTTGCTGAGGTTTGGCCTTTGTATATATGAAAACTGCCTTCAATAAAAATACTTGTTTTTAAAAAAAAGAATTCCCAGACACAACTATCACCATTCCTGGGTATGTCCCACTGGCAAGACAGACCCAGCAGAGGTGGTAGCGCAGTAGTATACAGTTGGGGAGGAGTTGCTCTGGGAGTCCTCAATATCGACTCTCGACCCCACGAAGACAGGGTTTAGGTTAAACATACTCAATGGAACATCCTGCTGAGTGCCAAGTACTGTCCATCATCAGCTGATGATCAGTATTCCTCCATGTTGAACATCACTTGGAAGAAGCACTGAGGGTGGCAAGGGAGCAGAATATGTTCTGGACGGGGCATGCCGTCGCAAAGAGTGGCTCGGTAGTACTATCACAGACTGAGATGGCCGCATCCAATAAGACACAGCTGTTAGACTGGGACTGCAGCAGGTGGTGAGGGAACCAACAAGAGGGAAAAACATATTTGACCTCATCCTCACCAACGTGCCTGCTGCAGATACAGGTCCATGACAGTATCGGTAGAAGTGACCATCGCACAGTCCTTGTGGAGGCAAAATCCCGTCTTCACATTGAGGATACCCTCCATCGTGTTGGGTGGCACTACTACTATGCTAAATGGGATAGACTTCGAACAGATCTAGCAACTCAAGACTGGGCATCCATGAGGCACTGTGGACCATCAGCAGGAGCAAAATTGTACTCAACCACAATCTACAAACTCATGGCCCTGCATATCCCACACTCTACCATTATCACCAAGCCAGGGGATCAACCCTGGTTCAATGGAGAGTGCAGAGAACCGACCAGGAGCAACATCAGGCATACTGAAAATCAGGTGTCAACCTGGTGAAGTTACAACACAGGACTACTTGTGTACCAAACAGCATAACCAGCAAGTAATAGACAGAGCTAAGCGATCCCACAACAATCTAAGCTCAGTAGTCCTGCCACATCCAGCCGTGAATGGTTGTGGACAATTTTTAAAAAAAAAAATAATTTTTATTCAAATTTTTCAACTACAAATTTTCTCCCAACAAAAAAGAATAAACAGAGTATAAAAATAAACAGAAAGAACACCCCCCACCCCCCACCCCCCCCAAGTACAAAGCAATAAATTAATAACAATACAAAAAAACCCAAGAAAGTAGCAAACAAACAGTAGCAGAAACAAACCCCCTTAACAGATCCCTACCCCCCCCCCCCCCCCCCCCCCCCCCCCCCCCGGTTGCTGCTGAGATTGAGCACCCTCTAACCCTCCGCCAGAAAATCGAGAAAGGGCTGCCACCACCGGAAGAACCCTTGTACCGACCCCCTCAGGGCAAACTTGACCTTCTCCAGCTTGATGAACCCGGCCATGTCGTTAACCCAGGCCTCTTGGCTCGGGGGCTTCGCGTCCCTCCACTACAAAAGAATCCTAGGCCGGGCTACTAGAGACGCAAAGGTCAGAATGCCGGCCTCTCTCGCCTCCTGCAGTCCCGGCTCCAATGCTACCCCAAAGATCGCGAGCCCCCAGCCCGGTTCCACCCTGGAGCCGACTATCTTGGACAGGGTCCCCGCCACCCCCTTCCAGAACCCCTCCAACGCCGGACACGCCCAAAACATGTGGGTATGGTTCGCCGGCCCCCCCGAGCACCTCCCACATCTGTCCTCTCCCCCAAAGAACCGGCTCATCCTGGCCCCAGTCATGTGCGCCCTATGCAGCACTTTCAGCTGAATCAAGCTGAGCCGTGCGCAAGAAGAGGACGGATTCACCCTCCCCAGTGTGTGCACCCACGTCCCCTTGTCGATCTCCTCCCCAAGCTCCACCTCCCACTTCGCTTTCAACTCTTCCACCGAGGCCTCCTCCTCCTGCATCACCTGATAAATTGCCGGGATCCTACCCTCACCGACCCACGTCCCCGAGAGCACCCTATCCTGCACCCCCCTAGGCGGCAGTACCCGAAACTCCGCCACCTGCTGCTTAACAAATGCCCTAATCTGCTTATACCTAAAATTGTTCCCAGGGGGAGACCCCACTTCCCCTCCAACTCCTCTAAAGTCCCAAACTTCCCATCGAGGAAAAGGTCCCCCATCCGCCTGATGCCTGCCCTATGCCAACTCAAAAACCCACCATCAATTCTCCCTGGTGCAAACCGGTGATTGCCCCGTATCGGGGCCCACACTGAGGCCTTCACTTCCCCTCTATGCCGCCTCCACTGTCCCCAAATTTTGAGGGAAGCTACTGGACTCGTAGAATACCTTGCCGGGGGGAGTGGGAGCGGGGCCGTCACTAGCGCCTCCAAAGTCGTGCCCACACAGGGTGCCGCCTCCATCCTCTTCCATGCGGCACCCTCCCCCTCCATCACCCACCTACGGATCATTGCCACATTTTCAACCCAGTAGTATCCACACAAGTTGGGCAACGCCAACCCACCTACCTCCCTGCCTCGTTCCAGGAATACCCTCCTCACCCTCGGGGTCTTGCGCGCCCACACGAACCCCAGAATATTCCTGTTAACCCTCCTAAAAAAAGCCTTCGGGATCAATATGGGGAGGCACTGGATGAGAAACAAGAACCTCGGGAGCACCGCCATCTTAACTGACTGAACCCTACCCGCCAAAGAGAGTGGCCCACCTCCTGAACTCCTCCTCCATCTGTTCCACCAGCCTCGAAAAATTTAGCCTATACAGGGCCCCCCCCAGCTCCTAGCTATCTGGACCCCAAGATATCTAAAGCTCCTCACTGCCCTCTTCAACGGGAGCTCTCCCTCCTATCTCCCTCTCCTGGTCCCCCGGGTGCAACACAAACAGCTCACTCTTCCCCATGTTGAGCTTATAGCCCGAAAAATCCCCAAACTCCCCAAGTATCTTCAGCATCTCTGGCATCCCCCCCGCCGGGACCGCAATGTACAGCAGTAAATCGTCTGCGTACACCGACAATCGGTGCGCCCCCCCCCCCTTCTCTTGCACAATCCCCTTCCAGTTCTTCGAGTCGCTCAGTGCCACGGCCAAGGGCTCAATCGCTAACGCGAAGAGCAGGGGAGACAAGGGGCACCCCTGCCTCGTTCCCTGGGACAGCCGAAAGTCTTCCGACCTCCTCCCATTCGTCACCGCGCTCGCTACCGGGGCACTATACAGCAGCCTCACCCAGCTAATGAATCCCTCACCAAACTCAAATCTCCTCAACACTTCCCACAGGTAGCTCCACTCCACTCTATCGAAAGCTTTCTCCGCATCCATTGATGCTACTATTTCCGCCTCCCCATCCACCAACGCCATCATCATAACATTGAGCAGCCGCCGCACATTAACATTCAGCTGTCTCCCCTTCACAAACCCCGTTTGGTCCTCATGTATAACCATCAGAACCACATCTCATTCAGGGTCCTCACAAGCAACGGGCCCAGCAGATCTGAGAATTTCTTGTGAAACTCCACCGGGAACCCATCAGGCCCCGGTGCTTTCCCGGTCTGCATGCTCCCCAGAGCCTCTATCAGCTCCTCCAACTCGATTGGGGACCCCAGACTCTCCACCCGCTCATCCTCCACTCTTGGGAACTCCATCTTATCCAGAAAGCGGTCCATCCCGCCCACCTCCCTAGGGGGCACCGACCGGTACAGCCCCTCATAAAAGGATCTAAACACCCCATTAATGTCCCTACCACTCCACACCAGGTTCCCTCCTGCATCTGTGGCTCCCCCTATCTCTCTCGCTGCCTCCCGCTTCTGGAACTGGTAGGCCAGCATCCGGCTTGCCTTCTCCCCATACTCATATACTGCCCCCTGCGCCCTCCTCCACTGCGCCTCCGCCTTCCAGATGGTCAGTATATCGAACTCCGCTTGGAAATTGCGACGCTTCCTCAAAAGCCCCTCTTCCGGGACATCCGCATACCTCCTGTCCACCATTACCATTTCTTCCACCAACCTCTCCCTCTCAACCCTCTCCGCCCTCTCTCTGTGCGTCCGAATAGATATCAGCTCCCCTCTAACCACCGCCTTCAGGGCTTCCCAGACCACCCCAACTTGCACCTCCTCGTTGTCATTGGCTTCCAAATACCCCTCTATACTCCTACGGACCCGCCCAAATACTTCCTCCTCTGCCAGCAGCCCCACATCTAACCTCCACAGCGGGCGCTGATCCTTCCCCTCCCCCAGATCCAGGTCCACCAAGTGCGGGGCATGGTCAGATATAGCTATCGCCGAATACTCCGCCCCCACCACTCTCGGGATTAGCGCCCTGCTGTGGACAAAAAAGTCAATCCGGGAATAGGCCTTGTGGACATGGGAGAAAAAGGAAAACTCCCTACCTCCCGGCTCAAAAACCTCCAAGGGTCTACCCCTTCCATCTGATCCATGAACCCCCTCAGCACTGAGGCCGCCGCCGGCCTCTTACCCGTCCTTGACCTCGAATGATCCAGGGCTGGGTCCAACACAGTGTTAAAATCCCCTCCCAAGATCAAGCCTCCAGGTCCGGGATCTGGCACAACATTCGCCGCATGAAGCCCGCATCGTCCCAGTTGGGGCGTACATATTAACCAGAACCACCCGTTCCCCTTGAAGCCTACCACTCACCATTACGTATCTACCTGCGCAGTCCGCTACCATATTCGACGCCACAAACGACAAGCTCTTGCCCACTAAAATTGCCACCCCTCCATTCTTCGCATCTAGCCCCGAGTGAAACACCTGCCCAACCCAGCATCGTCTCAGCCTCACCTGATCCGCCACCTTAAGGTGCGTCTCCTGGAGCATAGCCACGTCCGCACCCAGCCCCTTGAAATGCGCCAAGACCCGGGACCACTTCATCGGTCCATTCAGCCCCCTCACGTTCCATGTGACCAGCCGAATCTGGGGTGTCCTCCCCCTCCCTCTGCGCCGGTCTCCCATAGCTCTCCCTCGGCTCACCACGTGCCAACAGAACCCCCCAGGCCCGTTCCCCACGGTGGCAGACCCCCCTCCCAACCCCCCCATTACCAGCAGTTCCCCTTCGGCCCCTGCAGCAGCAACCCGGTACCCCCCCCCCCCCCCCAAAGCTAGTGCCCCCCCGAGCTGCGTAACCCCTTCCATTATACTTCCGTAAGTCAGCCGATTCCTGCTGACCACGGCTGCTCCCGCCATCCAAACGACCCCCCGGATGCAACACAATCACCCCCCCCCCCCCCCCCCCCCCCCGGACCCAGTGCCAGCCCCGCCCACTGCTCCTCCAGCGCGGGAGGAAAGCCCGCGCTTCCATTCCAAACCCCAACCCCAGACCCAACACGCGGGAAAAGACGGGCACATGACCCAACAGGACCGCACACCACTCCCCAACCCTCCACCAGTGAAAAGAAAAAACGAATAAGCACCCAAATAAACAAATAACAGTCCCAAAAAGCAGAACAGCAAAAAGGCATCATCAAATACAACCAATCAAAGCAAAAGGATACCAAGGAGGACCAAGCCTCCGGACCATGTACATCATTCCCCAGCCCCCAGTCCTCAGTTCGAGTCCAGCTTCTCTGCCTGGACAAAAGCCCAGGCCACCTCCGGAGAGTCAAAGTAGAGCTGGGCGGTCTTTATACGTGACCCAGAGGCGTGCCGGCTGTAACAGGCCAAACTTCACTCCCTTCTTGTGAAGGACTGCCTTCGTCCGATTAAAACCAGCCCTTCTGTTTGCCACCTCCGCACTCCAGTCCTGATAGATCCTGATCTCCGCGTTCTCCCACTTACTACTCCTCTCCTTCTTGGCCCATCTCAGCGCATACTCACGGTCAACAAAGCGGTGGAAACGGACCAGCACCGCCCGAAGCGGCTCGTTTGGCTTGGGTTTCCTCAACAGCACTCGATGGGCACCCTCCAGCTCCAAGGGTCCCTGGAATGACCCCGCACCCATTAGCGAGTTCAGCATCATAGCCACATGGGCTCCCAAATCCGAACCTTCCAGCCCCTCCGGGAGGCCCAGAATCCACAGGTTTTTCGGACGGGAGCGGTTCGCCACCCATCCTCGCTAACCACTTCTTGTGGAGCGCCTCGTGCGACTCCACCTTCACTGCCAGGCCCAGGAGTTCGTCCTCGCTCTCTGAGGCCGTTTTCCGTAGCTCTCGGATCTCCGCACCCTGAGCCGTCTGAGTCGCTGTGAGCTTGTCCAGCGAGGCCTTAAACAGTTCCAGGATCTTGGCCTTCAGCTCTCTGAAGCAGCTCCTGCTGCTCCCGCGCCCACTGCTGCCACGCTGCTGGTTCCCCGCCCGCTGCCATCTTGCTTTTCCTGCCTCGCACCTTTCTCTGCTCCAAAACCGATTTGGTTGTGGACAATTAAACAACCCACTGGAGGAGGAGGCTCCACAAATCCCCATCCTCCATGATGGATGAGCCCAGCATATTTGTGCAAAAGACAAGGCAGAAGCATTCGGAACAATCTTCAACCAGAAGAGCCGAGTGGATGATCCATCTCGGTCTCCTCTGGAGGTCTTCCAGCATCACAGATGTCAGTTGTCAGCGAATATGATTCACTCCACATGATGTGAAGAAACGGCTGAAGGCACTGGATATTGCAAAGCTATGGGCTCTGACAATATTCCGGCAATGGTACTGAAGACTTGTGCTCCAGAACTTACTGCACCCTTAGCCAAGTTGTTCCAGTACAGCTACAACCCGGCAATGTGGAAAATGGCCCAGGTATGTCCTGGACACAATAGAACATAGAACATTACAGCGCAGTACAGGCCCTTCGGCCCACGATGTTGCACCGTCCTGTGAAACCCTTCTAAAGTCCCTCTACACTATTCCCTTATCGTCCATATGCCTATCCAATGACCATTTGAATGCGTTTAGTGTTGGCGAGTCCACTACTGTTGCAGGCAGGGCATTCCACGCCCTTACTACTCTCTGAGTAAAGAACCTACCTCTGACATCTGTCCTACATCTATCTCCCCTCAATTTATAGCTATGTCCCCTCGTGCTGGACATCACCATCCGAGGAAAAAGGCTCTCACTGTCCACCCTATCTAATCCTCTGATCATCTTGTATGGCTCAATTAAGTCACCTCTTAACCTTCTCTCTAACGAAAACAGCCTCAAGTCCTTCAGCCTTTCCTCATATGATCTTCCGTCCATACCAGGCAACATTCTTGTAAATCTCCTCTGTACCCTTTCCAATGCTTCCACATCCTTCCTATAATGTGGCGACCAGAACTGCACACAATACTCCAAATGCGGCTGCACCAGAGTTTTGTACAACTGCAACATGACCTCATGGCTCCGAAACTCAATTCCTCTACCAATAAAAGCTAACACACCATACGCCTTCTTAACAACCCTCTCAACCTGGGTGGCAACTTTCAGGGATCTATGGACATGGACACCGAGATCTCTCTGCTCGTCCACACTACCAAGATTCTTACCATTAGCCCAGTACTCTACCTTCCTGTTATTCCTTCCAAAATGAATCACCTCTCACTTTTCTGCATTAAACTCCATTTGCCACCTGTCAGCCCAGCTCTGCAGCTTATCTATGTCCCTCTGTAACTTGTACAAGAAACAGGACAAATCCAACCAGCCAATCAGTCTACTCTCCATCATCAGTAAAGCGATGGAAGGAGTCATCAACAGTGCTACCAAGCTGGCAGCATGGTGGCGCAGTGGTTAGCACTGCTGTCTCATGGTGCCGAGGTCCCATGTTCGATCCCGGTTCTGGGCCACTGTCCGTGTGGAGTTTGCACATTCTCCCTGTGTTTGCGTGCGTTTCGCCCCCACAACCCAAAGATGTGCAGGGTAGGTGGTTTGGCAACGCTAAATTGCCCCTTAATTGGAAAAAATGAATTGGGTACTTTAAATTTAGAAAAGAAAAACAGTGCTATCAAGCGGGACTTACTCAGCAATAACCTGCTCACGGATGCTCAGTTTGGGTTTCGCCAGGGTCACTCAGCTCCTGACCTCATTGCAGACATGGACCAAATAGCTGAATGCCAGAGGTGAGGTGAGAATGACTACCCATAACATCAAAGTAGCATTTGACCGAGTATAGCTAAACTGGAGTCAATGGAAATCAGGGTGAAAACTTTCCGCTGGTTGGAACCATATCCAGGCTTGAGCGGCAAGTGACAAGTTACATTTGCACCACACAAGTGCCAGGCAATGACTGTCTCCTACATGAGAGGATCTAATCAGCACCCCTTGACATTCAATGGCATTATCATCGTTGAAGCTCCCACAATCAACACCCATTTGTCAGAAACTGAACTGCACCAGGCATATTAATCCTGTGGCTACCAGAGCAGGTATCCTACGCCAAGTAACTCACCACCTGCCCTACCCCAAAACTTGTCCACCATCTACAAGGCACAAGTCAGGAGTGTAATGGATGAGTTCAACTCGAACAACACTCAAGCTGAACACCATCCAGACGAAAGCAGCTAGCTTGATTGCAACCCTTCCACAAATATTCTTATCAATCCACCACTGACGAAGAGTGAGATACACATATGAGTGAGAAGGGAATAGAGGGTTGTGATGGTAAATTTAGAGAAGATGGGAGGAGGCTCAAGTGGAGCATAAACACCAACATGGACTGGTTAGGCTGAGTGGTCTTTTTCTGTGCTGTATATCCTGTGTAAAATGCCAACTTAAGTATTGCAGTTCTGCAATTTCCGAGTGAGGGGCTTGTATTTGTTCAGGACCATTCTTCATCATAAGTGGAGTTATTCATGGGCTGTTAACGATCTAAATTGAATTGAATTTGATATATAAAAATATAAAGCAACATAGAAAACTATTGGTAAAAAATGACTATGAAACTGTTGGATCGTCATTTAAAACTGAATTGGTTCCGTAACGGCCTACAAGGAAGGAAACCTGTATACTCAGTGTGGATTTTTTATAATTCCTGTACTTTTAACTGTCCCCGAATGGCTGGCAAGCCAGTCAGACTGCCCTTTGACTGCCCTGATTTCCACTGATTCCAGTTTAGCTAGGGCTCCTTGATGCCAGAGGATACCGGGACAACTTGTCACTACTTTTAATACCATCGTTCTACCAATTGCAATGAAGTCCTGTGTGAAAATGCATTCTAGATATCGCCTTCTAATAATTTAAAACTGTAGGACAGAAGTTAATGAAGGTGTTACCAGTGGTAAAACTTCAGTTTATCATCAAATCAGTTTTTAAATGCAAAGCTTCCACTGCAGCTATGGGGATAGATTTCTTCATGTTCTGCTATGAAATTATAAAAATGGTTGTTGTTGATTTCATTTTTGTCACTTACTGAGGTGTTATATCTAAAATTCCTCTGCTAAAACTCTCGCTCGAGTGGCAGCACGGTAGTATAGTGGTTAGAACAATTGTTTCACAGCTCCAGGGTCCTAGGTTCGATTCCCGGCTTGGGTCACTGTCTGTGAGTCTGCACGTTCTCCCCGTGTCTGCGTGGGTTTCCTCCGGGTGCTCCGGTTTCCTCCCACAGTCCAAAGATGTGCAGGTTAGGTGGATTGGCCATGGTAAATTGCCCTTAGTGGCTAAAATTGCCCTTCGTGTTGGGTGGGGTTACGGGGGTAGGGTGGAGGTGTGGTCTTGGGTAGGGTGCTCTTTCCAAGAGCCGGTGCAGACTCGATGGGCCGAATGGCTTCCTTCTGCAATGTAAACTCTATGAAACTATGAAGTCTGTAGAGGAATATGCTAGGTTAAGTGAATGGGCTAGGGTCTGGCAGATGGAATACAATGTTGACAAATGTGAGGTTATCCATTTTGGTAGGAATAACAGCAAAAGGGATTATTATTTAAATGATAAAATATTAAAACATGCTGCTGTGCAGAGAGACCTGGGTGTGCTAGTGCATGAGTCACAAAAAGTTGGTTTACAGGTGCAACAGGTGATTAAGAAGGCAAATGGAGTTTTGGTCTTCATTGCCAGAGGGGTGGAGTTTAAGACTAGGGAGGTTATGCTGTAATTGTATAAGGTGTTAATGAGGCCACACCTAGAGTATTGTGTTTAGTTTTAGTCTCCTTACCTGAGAAAGGACGTACTGGGCTGGGGTGTGTGCAGAGGAGATTCACTAGGTTAATCCCAGAGTTGAAGGGGTTGGATTACGAGGAGAGGTTGAGGGATTATGAGGAGGGACTGTACTCGTTGGAATTTAGAAGGATGCGGGGGGGATCTTATAGAAACATATAAAATTATGAAGGGAATAGATAGGATAGATGCGGGCAGGTTGTTTCCACTGGCGGGTGAAAGCAGAACTAGGGGGCATAGCCTCAAAATAAGGGAAAGTAGATTTAGGACTGGGTTTAGGAGGAACTTCTTCACCCAAAGGGTTGTGAAGCAATGGAATTCCTTGCCCAGTGAAGCAGTTGAGGCTCCTTCATTAAATGTTTTTAAGATAAAGACTTCTTGTGATATTTGCGGCTGAATGCTGTCAATGTCTGCATGGCTATAACTGCAACTAGTTGAGGGAGCATTGGGTGACTGACACCATGTCAAAATATCCCAGCAGGGAAATTGCTGCCTTGACAGGAAGGGGAAAGTATCCAAGAGGAAAGTAGGATGTCAGTGTTGTTCAGTGAGTATCACTGCATGGTTCAGTTATCTATCATGGTCACATAGAATAAATAACTTGACTCTTCTGGTTAAACAATTGTTAAAAATGTTTTTCTTTTGTTTAGCTTTTGCCGTATGAACAATCCTCATTACTGGAACTTATTAAAACTGAAAACAGAGTAAGTTGACACCAGTCTCTAAAGTGGTCAGTTACAGCATTAAATATTACATTACGTTATTACATTACATTAGTTATATTTCTAAACTATCAATAAAGTCTTGCGGATTTATGTATCTGTTTGCATTTTTGGTGGGTGGTTCAAGTTGGAAGAAGCAGCTTGGCGTACATGCTGAGTAAATTTGTTTTGGCCTTTGTTACTAGGCTCAGGCCCCTGACTGTCCCCTCTGCCCTCCTGTATACTGGCTCCATACAGTCCTTGCTTAATGGATTTCTGATAACAAGGGGTATTAAGAAGGGGGATGGTGTGAGAATGGGGGGGGGGGAAATGGCATGGGGTTGACATTGGGGGGGCGGTTAGGAGGTGTACATCATGGGAAGAGGGGCAGCATGGAAGGGGTTGCGAGGGCATGGGAAGGAGGGAAATGTGGTGTGGGGGGCAGCATCAGGGAATAGAGGGAGGGCAGAGTTGACACAGGTGGGAGGAGACCACACAGGATGGTGTGGTACAGTGTAGACATGGGGCAGGATGCAGATGGGAAGGGGGGAGACTGCATACAGTTGCGGAAGGGAGGATATGAAGGAAGAAAAGTGATTGAAACGACATGGGGATTTAAAATAAGGACTTTTGCAATAAAGGGGCCTCTGCTTGTTTTACATAGTTTTTTGATAAAAAGGTAATATTTTTAATATTAGGATTGAGACATGGCAAATGACTTCTCAAGCAGCTATTAATAAACATTCAGCAAGTGTGTTTCTGGCTGATGAAACATGGAAACCAATTGAAGTTTGTGTGTTTTAAAGAGTTCAGCTAATGCGACTTTGATCAGTATATTTGTAAAAAGGATTTCTCTGGAAAGTTTCTGCACAAAATCAAGTTTAAGTGACAGTTGTGTTTTTATGTTGGATGACTCCAAATTTAAATATTTAGCATTAAAAGGGGTAACTATAAAAACCTAACATTTTGAGCTAGTTGCTGCATGTGGATAGTAGTTATGATTTGAATGGTTGCTAATTAAATGGATATAATCATTTGTAGGTCCTGAATAAAGTGATTACGGTTTATGCTGCTCTGTGCTGTGAAGTAAAGAAATTGAAATATGAGGTAAGAGAACTTATCACATTTTGTTTCCTTTCATTGCGCAGCATTGTTTAAAGTTATGGTAAAATTACCGTGTTGCGTTACTGTTTCATGCAGAGATATATGTTCTGGCAAAATCTTTTATATCTGATATTTTAAAAGTATTTTTGTGTCTTTCAGGCTGAAACAAAGTTTTACAATGGGCTTCTCTTCTATGGAGAAGGAGGTTAGTTATGCTCTTCTATTTGAAATGTGTACATTTGCATCCTCATCGGGAGGGTGCAGAATATGCTGCAGAGGGAAGGACGGGAGCAGATGTTGTAGTATAACATAACGTATTGATCTCCTGTGGTTAGATTTTCAGGTGTTAGGTAGACACCTCAAGAATAAAACCTCCAAAGTAGTAATGTTTGGATTACTCCCTGTGCCACAAGCTAATCAAAGTAGAAATCTACAGATAGGGAGGATCACCTTGTGGCAGAAGCATAGGGCAGGAGGGAAATCTTCAGATTCTTGAAATATCGTGACTGTTTTTTCTGCAGGAGGCACCTTTTCAAAAGACGTGGGTTGCACCTAAACAGGCGGCACGGTGGTTAGCACTGCTGCCTCTCAGCACTAGGGACCCAGGTTCAATTCTGGCCTTGGGTGATTTGTGGAGTTTGCATGTTCTTCCCATGTCTGTGTGGGTTTCTTCCAGGTGCCTTAGTTTCCTCCCGTAGTCCAAAGATGTGCAGGTCGATGGATTGGCCATGCTAAATTGCCCCTTAGTGCCCAACGGTTAGGTGACGTTACAGGGAAGTAGACCGAGGTTCGGATCTACTTTTGGAGGGCCAGTGCAGAACCAAAAGGCTTGAATGGCCTCCTGCATTGTAGAGATTCTATAATCTATATGTTCTAGGACTGGGACGAGTGTCCTCACAGGGAGGTTCACGACAATGATTGGAAGGGTTTAAACTAAACTTGCAGGGCAATGGGAGAGGAAGAAGGTTACTGAAGGGAGTATGTTGGATAGTATTTGAGAAAGGGGGAGTACCATATTTGATAGGAGCAGATTAGGATTATGAGGAAAACAAAGACAAATTTAGAATGCATGTAACACAAAATGTCATGTATCAGGTTGGTGAGGTACAAGCATAAATTGCTATGTATGAACATGATACATTGGCAATATCTGAAGTGATGCTTTAAACTTGAGTACTGGGCACTTGATATTCAAGGATGTCAGCTGTTCAGAAAAGAGAAGAAAGGAAAAAAGGGGAGATGAGGCGGTAATGCTGATTAGGGAAAGCATTGTAATGTTGCAAAGAGAGTGTATCATTCATGGGGCAAGAACAGAATTCATGCTGGGGCACTCGACAGCGGATCGCTGGTTTCTTGCTCGAACCTGGGCAGCATGGTAGCATGGTGGTTAGCATTAATGCTTCACAGCTCCAGGGTCCCAGGTTCGATTCCCGGCTGGGTCACTGTCTGTGTGGAGTCTGCACGTCCTCCCCGTGTGTGCGTGGGTTTCCTCCGGGTGCTCCGGTTTCCTCCCACAGTCTAAAGATGTGCGGGTTAGGTGGATTGGCCATGCTAAATTGCCCGTAGTGTCCTAATAGTAAGGTTAAGGGGGGGGGAGTTGTTGGGGTACGGGTATAGGGCGGATACGTAGATTTGAGTAGGGTGATCATTGCTCGGCACAACATCGAGGGCCGAAGGGCCTGTTCTGTGCTGTACTGTTCTATGTTCTATGAACCGAGCATAGAGTGCATTGAGTTTATCGGAGAGGTGTGCGTTGCTGCAGGAGATACTCCTCAGCTTTGCTTTGTAGCCCGCATGTTGTTTAGACCTTGCTGCAACTGCTGAGAGTCTGTAACGCTAGTCTGTGACTCCAGCTTGGTCTGATATTCTCTGTTGGCATCCCGGATGACTTTGCGTAGGTCTAACCAGTGGGCAGCACGGTAGCATGGTGGTTAGCATAAATGCTTCACAGCTCCAGGGTCCCAGGTTCGATTCCCGGCTGGGTCACTGTCTGTGTGGAGTCTGCACGTCCTCCCCGTGTGTGCGTGGGTTTCCTCCGGGTGCTCCGGTTTCCTCCCACAGTCCAAAGATGTGCGGGTTAGGTGGATTGGCCATGCTAAATTGCCCGTAGTGTCCTAATAGTAAGGTTAAGGGGGGGAGTTGTTGGGTTACGGGTATAGGGTGGATACGTGGGTTTGAGTAGGGTGATCATTGCTCGGCACAACATTGAGGGCCGAAGGGCCTGTTCTGTGCTGTACTGTTCTATAATCTATAAACCTGGATAGGTCAGGGTCATCTGACTTGAACGCCTCAGACCTGTCCTTCAGTAGGGAGTAAATCTCGCGATTGAGCCATGGTTTCATAGAACATAGAACAGTACAGCACAGAACAGGCCCTTCGGCCCTCGATGTTGTGCCGAGCAATGATCACCCTACTTAAACCCACGTAACCCGTATACCCGTAACCCAACAATCCCCCCATTAACCTTACACTACGGGCAATTTAGCATGGCCAATGCATGCAGTCGACCACACATTTGCTGATTAAACCTGTGACAGTGGTGGCATACTCATTTAAGTTGGTCGCTGAGTTCTTAAATATGGACCAGTCCACTGTCTCCAAGCAGTCATATAGGAGCTCTTCTGTTTCCTCGGACCAGCACTACACGACCTTCTTAGCTGGATTTTCTCGCTTTAGTTTCTGCTTGTATGCTGGGAGAAGGAGCACCGTCTTATGGTCTGATTTTCCAAAGTGTGGTCGGGGCATGGAACGGTCGGCACCCTTGAATTTTGAGTAGCAGTAATCAAGAGTGGCACAGGAAATGGGCTGGTGGAATTTTGGTAGTGCACTCTTGAGGTTGACCTTGTTGAAGTCCCCGGCCACGATTAACAAGGCCTCTGGGTGTTCTGTTTTGTTGTTGTTTATAACTGTGTACAGTTTGACCAGCGCCGCCTTCACTTCTGCCTGGGGTGGGATGTAGACTGCTGTGATAATGGCTGAAGTGAACTCGCGTGGAAGATAGTATGGACGGCGCTTCACAGTCAGGTATTCTAGGTCTGGGGAGCAGTAGGTCGCCAGGAAAGAAATACTGTTCAAATCTGCAAATATTAGTGGTAGGTCAGAGGATTGCTGGTTTTTAAAATCTGTTTTTTAAATCTTTAGATAATGGATCTGGATCGGCGCAGGCTGGGAGGGCCGAAGGGCCTGTTCCTGTGCTGTAATTTTCCTTGTTCTTTGTTCAAAGAATAACTAAAAAGATAAGAGGCAGAAAAAAGAGAGTACAAAAGAAAGCTAGCCAATGAGGTAAAAACAGACAGAAAGAGTTTCTACAAGTTTTTAAATAGAAAAATAATAAATTGAGCTGGTGTTGGTCATCTAGAGAGTGAGTCTGGGGAATCAATCATCGAAAACAAATAGTGGAAGTGTTGAACAATTATTTTGTGTCTGTCTTCAATGCATAAAACTTGCCGATCTTCCCAAAGATACTAAATAATGAAGAGGTGATAGGGACGGATGAATTGAACAATCACCATCACCAGGGAAAAGGTACTAGAAAACACTTAGAGAATACTGACGAGACCCCAGTCCTACATCCTAGAGTCTTAAAAGAAGTGGTGGCACAGTTAGTAGGTGCATTGGTTATAATCTTACAAAATAATCTTCCTTGGATTCTGGAATGGTCGCAGTGGATTGGAAAATAGCTATTGTAACACCTCAAGAAAGGGGGAGGCAGAATGCAGGAAACTATAGGTCAGTTAGCCTAACATCTGCCATAGGGAAAATGCTACAATACATAATTTTTTTATTTTTTTTTACAAACAATTTTATTGAGGTATTTTAGGCATATAGAAAAAATGACATTGTACAGTACAAACAAAAAAAGAAGTGAAGACACAAATTCCACATTAAACATAATGCAAACCACGGCTCTGTTCACGCACGGACCTGCCTCAATATCCCCCTACTCTACTCTACCGCCCCTCCCCCCCTCCCCCTGCTGAAGCTTACTCCTCTGCGAAGAAGTCAATAAATGGCTGCCACGTTCGGGCGAACACTAGTAGCCAACTTCTCAAGGCGAACGTGACTTTCTCTAGGCCAAGAAAGCTCGCCATGTCCGATAGCCATACTTCAGCCCTTGGGGGCTTTGAGTCCCTCCATGCTAACAGTATTCGTCGCCGGGCTACCAGGGAAGCAAAGGCCAGAACATCGGCCTTCCTCTCTTCCTGAACTCCCGGGTCCTCCGAAACTCCAAAGATTGCCACCCAATCGAGCAGGTGGAGTACCGTGCTGGCCAAAGCGGCAGAGGCGCCGTGACCAGGGCTGCTAAGCTAGTGCCCCTCATCCAAGCTCATTACCGCCCCAGTTTTCAACACCCGGGACATGACATCTGCGAATCCTTGCCAATACCCCCCGAGTTTAGGGCACAACTGGAACATGTGTACATGGTTAGCCGGCCCTCCGGTGCATCTAGCACACTTGTCCTCCAGCCCGAAGAATTTATTCATCCGGGCCACCTTCATGTGGGCCCGGTGCACAACCTTAAACTGGATCAGGCTGAGCCTGGCTCATGTTGCGGTCGTGTTTACTCTGCTCAGGGCTTCTGCCCAAATACCGTCCTCCAGCTCCCTCCCGAGCTCCTCCTCCCACTTAAGCTTCTGGTCCTCGCTCTGCGTATCCTCAGCTCTCATTAGCTCCTTTTAGACGCCTGAAACTCTACCCTCTCCCACCTCTCCCCTAGAAACTACCCTGTCCTGCCTCCCCTTCGGCGGGAGACGTGGGAAGGACATAGAACATAGAACATAGAACAGTACAGCACAGAACAGGCCCTTCGGCCCTCAATGTTGTGCCGAGCCATGATCACCCTACTCAAACCCACGTATCCACCCTATACCCGTAACCCAACAACCCCCCCCATTAACCTTACTTTTATTAGAACACTACGGGCAATTTAGCATGGCCAATCCACCTAACCCGCACATCTTTGGACTGTGGGAGGAAACCGGAGCACCCGGAGGAAACCCACGCACACAGGGGGAGGACGTGCAGACTCCACACAGACAGTGACCCAGCCGGGAATCGAACCTGGGACCCTGGAGCTGTGAAGCATTTATGCTAACCACCATGCTACCCTGCTGCCCCTACGCGCACCAGACGGCACCAGTCTGTGTACAAAATCCCTCGCCTGCAAGTATCGAAAGTCGTTCCCTCTCGTCAGCCCAAACTTCTCCTCCAGCACCCTCATGCTCGAAAAGCTCCCTTCCGGGAACAGATCTCCCATCCTCACAATCCCCGCCCTCCTCCACAGTCGATACCCCCCCCCGTCCATGTTCCCCGGGGCAAATCGGTGGTTGCCGCAGATTGGGGTCCACACCGATGCTCTTACCTCCCCTACATGCCTCCTCCACTGGCCCCAGATCCGAAGAGCCACCACCAGTATTGGGCTGGTGGAGTACCGTGCCGGCCAAAGCGGCAGAGGCGCTGTGACCAGGGCTGCTAAGCTAGTGCCCCTGCACGAAGCACCCTCCATCCGCTCCCAAACCCACCCTGCACCCACCACCCATTTCCATATCATCGCTATGTTGGCCATCCGGTAATAGCTGCTGAAGTTTGGCAACGCCAGCCCCCCTTCTCCTCTGCTCCTTTCAAGCATCACCCTCTTCACCCGTGGGGACTTCCCGCCCAGACAAATCCCAGAATAATTTTATTCAGCCTCTTAAAGAAGGACCGCGGGACAAAGATGGGGAGACACTGAAAAACAAACAAGAACAGCGGGAGAATCGTCATCTTAACAGTCTGCACCCTCCCCGCCAATGACAGCGGGAGCGCATCCCACCTCCGTAACCCCTACCCTAATCTAACTATATGGACACCCCCCATCTGGCTCCCGTTGACTAGCTGCACTCAGCTAGCCTGGCGCTCCCAGCCTCGGCTCCAGCCCGTCTCCCACAGATTGTTCCCAGTCACCCCTCCCCCGACCCCTCCACACCACTTCCCCAGATCAGCCCTACTTAAGCAGACACTCTATACAAGTCATGAACAACCCCCACAATAGCACAATTCAAGTTAAACAAGGAAAAAAGAGATAGGAAATAACAGGCACTCTTCAGTCCTTCCCATACAGACACAGAAAAAAAATTGCACAAAGTTTCCCTGAAGCACCCATTTTAACCCAACCCTTTTAACTGTTTCCTTTATTAATTCCCCCCCAGCCAAACTCCAACTAAGCAAAGAGCCCAAACAGGAAACATTCAGGTAAACCACGCAAACAGCACGTAAAAAACAACCACAAAAAAAATATATCCCAAAACGGGAGAGACACCACATATACTTAAAAGCTCTAACATGAGTCCAAACGTCCTCAGCTCAGGGCCTGCCCTTGCTTCTTAACGAAGTCCATCGCCTCTTCAGGTTCCTCGAAATAGTGGTGCTGACCCTTATACGCAAACCACAGTCGTGCCGGAAAAAGCAGCCCGAATTTCACCTTGTTTTTATACAGTATCTCCTTCACCTGCCTGTAGCCCCCCCCCCCCCCCCCCTCCCCCCCCCCCCCCCCCCCCCCCCCCCCCCCCCCCTCCTCCTGGCCATCTCAGCGCTCAATCCCTGGTACACACGGACAGCGTCTAGTCCCTCTGCCCCCTCCGGGAGGTCTACGATTCTCACGTTCTGTCGGCGAGATCTGTTGTCCAGGTCCTCCAGCCTTTCCAAAAGCACTTTTTGCTGGTCCCTCAGCCTCTGAATTTCCACATCCGCCACCGTTTGAAAGTCAGCCTGCTCCTCAACTGACTTCTCCAACTGCTGGAGCTTCTCAGTCTGATCATCCAGCCTTTTTCCCATCCGATCAATCGACTTCTGAAGCGGCTCCAAGTTGTCACGTTTCAAAGCTAAAACGCCCTCCTGCATAGTCTGCAGCAGCTGCCCCATTGTGGGCTGGGCTGTCGGCTCCTTGCTGTGAACACCAGCCATGCTGGTCTCTCTCACAGCCTCCACTGTGCCCTTACTCGACCACTTCTTCTGCTGTTTATGGTCCCTCTGGCTTCTTAGGTCCATACAATTCTGTATGGGTCCAGTGCCTGAGTACCATTGCTTTCCAGTTCTGCGCTCAAAAGCGCAAAAAAGTCAGGGGAAAAGGTCCAAAAGTCCGACCGAAACGGGAGCCACCAAATGTGCAACATACTCCCTCATAGCTGCCACCGGAAGTTGCTAGAATATATTATTGAGACAATAATGGGGCTGGTTTAGCACAGTGGGCTAAACAGCTGGCGTGTAATTTAGAACAAGGCCAGCAGCGCGGGTTCAATTTCCGTACCGGCCTCCCCGAACAGGCACCAGAATGTGGCGACGAGGGGCTTTTCGCAGCAACTTCATTGAAGCCGACTTGTGACAAGCATTTATTATGGAGAAAATCTTGCAATGCGAACATGGCTTTATGAAAAAGAAATCATATTTACCTTACTTGTTAGATTCTGTGGGTAAAGTAACATTCAAAGTGGATAGAGGGGAACCACTCGATGTGGTACACTTGAATTTCCAAAAGACAATTTATAAGATGCCAAGTCAAAGGTACAAGCTAGCAGCACATGTGATAGGGGTAACATTATGGATAACAGGAAGCAGCGAATGGGCGTAAATGGGTATATTTCAGATTGGTAAACTGTAAATAATGAAGTGCCACAGGGATCAGTGCTGGATCCTCAACTATTTCCAGTCCAGACTTGGATGAAGAACCAAATATGTAAACCAGGGGCTGGTTTAGCACAGGGCTAAATAGCTGGGTTTTAAAGCAGACCAAGGCAGGCCAGCAGCATGGTTCAATTCCCGTACCAGCCTCCCCGAACAGGCACCGGAATGTGGCGACAAGGGGCTTTCCACAGTAACTTCATTTGAAGCCTACTTGTGACAATAAGCGATTTTCAAATGTATGATAGCTAAATTTTCCAATGATACCAAGATAGGGAGGAAAGTAAGTTGTCAAGAGGAGGTAGAGTGTCTGCAAAGACAAAGAACAAAGAAAATTACAGCACAGGAACAGGCCCTTCGGCCCTCCCAGCCTGCGCCGATCCAGATCCTTTATCTAAACCTGTCTCCTATTTTCCACGGTCTACTTACCTCTGTTCCCGCCCGTTCATATACCTGTCCAGATGCATCTTAAATGATGCTATCGTGCCCGCCTCTACCACCTCCGCTGGTAAAGCGTTCCAGGCACCCACCACCCTCTGCGTAAAAAACTTTCCACGCACATCTCCCTTAAACTTTCCCCCTCTCACCTTGAAATCGTAACCCCCTTGTAACTGACACCCCCACTTTTGGGAAAAGCTTGTTGCTATCCACCCTGTCCATAACTCTCATAATTTTGTAGACCTCAATCAGGTCCCCCATCAACCTCCGTCTTTCCAACGAAAACAATCCTAATCTACTCAACCTTTCTTCAAAGCTAGCACCCTCCATACCAAGCAACATCCTGGTGAACCTCCTCTGCACCCTCTCCAAAGCATCCACATCCTTCTGGTAATGTGGCGACCAGAACTGCACGCAGTATTCCAAATGTGGTCGAACCAAAGTCCTATACAACTGTAACATGACCTGCCAACTCTTGTACTCAATACAGGGGGTGTGGGGGGGGGGGATTGTGGAACGTCGGGGGGGGGGGGGGGGTTGTGGAATGTCAGGGGACTGAATGGGCCGGTTAAGAGGGCGCGGGTGTTCGCACACTAGCGGGCTCTGAGGGCGGACATAATTATGTTGCAGGAGACACATCTGAAAGTGTCTGACCAGACCAGGCTAAGGAAGGGCTGGATTAGCCAGGTCTTCCACTCGGACTTGGACTTGAAGTCCAGGGGGGTGGCAATCATGATCAGCAATTTGAGGCGGAGGGCATACCTGCAGACAGGGGGGGAAGATACCTGATGGTACGGGGCAGACTGGAGGGGAGAACAGTGGTGCTGGTGAATATATATGCCCCGAATGCTTCACAGCTCCAGGGTCCCAGGTTCGATTCCCGGCTGGGTCACTGTCTGCACGTCCTCTCCGTGTGTGCGTGGGTTTCCTCCGGGTGCTCCGGTTTCCTCCCACAGTCCAAAGATGTGCGGGTTAGGTGGATTGGCCATGCTAAATTGCCCGTAGTGTAAGGTTAATGGGGGGATTGTTGGGTTACGGGTATACGGGTTACGTGGGTTTAAGTAGGGTGATCATGGCTCGGCACAACATCGAGGGCCGAAGGGCCTGTTCTGTGCTGTACTGTTCTATGTTCTATGTTCTATGAACTGGGATGACGTGGACTTCATTAAAAGAGTGCTGGGGAAGATCCCGGACCTGGACTCTCGCAGGCTAATAATGGGGGGGACTTTAACATGGTCCTTGACCCAGCTTTGGATCGGTCGTGTCCCAGAACGGGTAGACTCCCAGCAATGGCAAGGGAGCTGAAAGGGTTTATGGAGCAAATGGGGGCAGTGGACCCCTGGAGAGCCAGACAGCCGACAGGAAGGGGCTACTCGTTTTACTCGCACGTCCATAAAGTTTATTCTAGGATAGATTTCTTCGTACTAAGCAGGGATTGTATAGGGGAGGTATAGGGGAGCGAACTACCAACGCCCGTAATGGAGGCTAGACTGCTGTCGGAGGAGGGGATCTGTGAGAGGCTTCGGAGGTGTATGCAAAATTACCTGCAGGTGAATAACACGGGGGAGGTCTCAGCGGCGACCCTGTGGGAGGCGCTAAAGGCAATAGTGCGAGGGAGCTGATTTCAATTGGGGCCTATTGAGCCAAGGCAGACAGGGCAGAGATGGATAGATTGGTCAGAGAAATGGGTCGGATAGATGAAGAGCACGCGGAGTCCCTGGGGGAGGTTTTACTCGGAGAGGCAGAGACTACAGGCGGAACTGGGGGCACTGTCCACGAGTAGGGCTGTGGAACAGCTTAGGAAGGCGAGGGGCGTGGTGTACGAGCCTGGGGAAAAGGCTAGCAGACTGTTAGCGCAGCAACTCAGGAAGAGGGAGGCGGCCAGGGAAATAAGTAGAGTGATGGATGGGGAGGGGCGCAAAGTGGAGGACCCGGCAGGATTGAATAAGATATTCCGGGACTTCTATCGCAAGCTGTATACTTCGGAGCCGCCGGAAGAACCGGAGGAGATGAAAAGGTTTCTGGATGGGTTAACATTCCCAACAGTAGGTGGGGGGGCGAGTGGATGAGCTGGGGGCCCCGATTAGAGTGGAGGAGGTATTGGGGGGCCTAAAGGCCATGCAGTCGGGGAAAGCCCTGGGGCCGGATGGATACCCAGTAGAGTTCTGTAGGAAGTTTTCTGAGCTGGTGGGCCCGGTCTTGGTGAGGGTTTTCAATGAGGCAAGGGACAGAGGGACCCTGCCGCCGACAATGTCGCAAGCCACTATATCACTGATATTGAAGCGGGGTAAAGACCCGGAGGCGTGCGGGTCCTACAGGCCAATCTCCCTGATTAATGTTGACGCCAAGCTCCTGGCAAAGGTACTGGCGGTTAGAATGGAGGACTGCGTACCGGAGGTGATTGGGGAGGACCAAACTGGGTTTGTGAAAGGTAGGCAGCTGGCGGGCAACCTGAGAAGATTACTTAATGTGATAATGATGCCCCCGGCGGGCAGGGAGGTGGAGGTAGTGGTGGCGATGGACACCGAGAAGGCCTTTGACCGGGTGGAGTGGGACTATCTATGGGAGGTGCTCGGACGGTTTGGGTTCGGGGAGGGACTGGTGAAATGGATCAAATTATTATATCAGGCCCCGAAGGCCAGCGTCAGGACTAACAGAGAAGTGTCGGAGTACTTTAGGCTGTACCGAGGGACCAGACAGGGCTGCCCGCTCTCCCCGCTGCTGTTTGCGCTGGCCATAGAGCCGCTGGCGATTACGCTGAGAGCCGCAGAGGGTTGGAAGGGGATGGTGAGGGGCGGGGTAAAACATAGGATCTCTCTTTACGCAGATGACCTGCTCCTGTACGTGTCGGACCCCGTGGCCGGGTTGGGAAGTATTCTGGGAATGTTGAGAAAGTTCGGCCAGTTTTCAGGATACAAATTAAATATGGCCAAGAGTGAAATGTTTGTGGTACAGGCAAGGGGCCAGGAGAACAGATTGAGAGGGCTACCGTTTAGGCTGGTTGAGGAAAATTTCCGGTATTTGCGAATCCAGGTTGCACGAGACTGGGGCAGGCTGCACAAGTTAAATTTGGCCAGGGTGGTGGAGCAAATGAGTTTCGGAGATGGGATGCACTCCCGCTGTCGCTGGCAGGGAGGGTGCAGACTGTAAAGATGACAATCCTCCCTAGATTTCTGTTTGTTTTTCAGTGCCTCCCGAACTTTGTCCCACAGTCCTTCTTCAAAAGAGTTAACAGGATGATCATGAGCTTTGTCTGGGCGGGAAAATCCCCGCGGGTGAAGAAGGCGATGCTGGAGAGGAACCGCAGCGAGGGAGGGCTGGCTTTGCCGAGTCTGATTAATTATTACTGGCGGCCAACATCGCTTTGATAAGGAAGTGGATGGTGGGTACGGGGTCTATCTGGGAGCGGGTGGAGGCGGCTTCGTTCAGGGGCTCCAGCTTTGCAGCCCTGGTCACGGCTCCTCTACCGCTGCCACCGGCCAGGTACTCCACCAGCCCGGTAGTGGTGGTGACCCTGCTGATATGGGGACAGTGGAGGAGGCATGTAGGGGAGACGGCGACATCGGTTTGGGCGCCAATCTGCGACAACCATCGGTTTGTCCATGGGAGTATGGATGGGGGGTTTCGAGCATGGCGGCGGGCGGGGGTGGGAAGGGTGGGCGATATGTTCCTGGAAGAGAGCTTTGCAAGTTTGAGGAGCTTGGAGGAGAAATTTGGGCTGGTAAGGGGAAATGATTTTAGGTACCTACTGTTGCGGGACTTTGTTCGTAGACAGGTCCCATCTTTCCCACGCCTCCCGCCAATGGGGATCCAAGACAGAATAGTCTCTAGGGGGGGAAGAAGGGGAGGGTAGAGTCTCTGATATTTATAAGGTGCTCATGAGGGAGGAAGGGTCCCAGACGGAGGAACTGAAACTCAAATGGGAGGAGTAGCTGGGCGGGGAAATGGAGGACGGGCTGTGGGCAGAGGCCCTGAGTAGGGTAAATTTGACAGCGACATGTGCCAGGCTTGGGCTGATTCAATTTAAGGTCGTTCACCGGGCCCACGTGACGGTGGCTCGGATGAGCAAATTCTTCGGGATAGAGGGCAAATGCGCTAGGTGCGCGGGAGGACCAGCGAACCACGTTCACATGTTTTGGGCATGCCCTAAGCTTAGGGGGTACTGGGAGGGATTTGCGGGCGTCATGTCCCGGGTGCTAAAAACAAGGGTGGCGATGGGTCCAGGGGTGTCAATTTTTGGGGTTTCGGAAGACCCGGGAGTCTTGGGGGAGATAGAGGCCGATGTTTTGGCCTTTGCTTCCCTGATAGCCCGGCGATGAATACTATTGGCGTGGAGGGAGACTCAAAGCCCCCGAAGACTGAGTTGTCGCTTGCGGACATGTCGAGCTTCCTGGGTATGGAAAAAATTAAGTTCGCCTTGAGGGGATCTGTACAGGGGTTCGCCCGGAGGTGGCAACCATTTATTGACTTCTTTGCGGGAGAGTGAGCGTCAGCAGGGGGGGTGGGGGGGGGGGGGGGGGGGGGGGGGGGTGAGTAGAGTAGGAGGGATAAAATGGCAGGTAGTACCGGTGGGAGAGGAGCGGGCTTGTGCAGTATGTTACGATTGAAGTATTGAATGTATGTGGATGTTTGCACATTTTTGCCTTTTTTTGCTTTCTTTCTGTTGATGTCTGTAACTGTTTACAAAGCCAAAAACTACCTCAATAAAATTGTTTATTAAAAAAAATAATAATCTTTTACTGTCACAAGTATGAAGTTACTGTAAAAAGCCCCTAGTCGCCACATTCCGGTGCTCCAGGGAAGCCGGTACGGGAATTGAACCCGCGCTGCTGATCTTGTTCTGCATTACAAACCAGCTGTCTAGCCCACTGAGCTAAACCGGCCCATCATTGTGAACTCCTTCACTTTGGCAGGAAGAATAAAAAAGCAATATATTATTTAAATTGAGAAAGATTGTAGAACTAAGTTATACAGAGAGATGTGTGTGTCCAGGTATATGAATCTCAAAATTAGATTACAGCAGCTAATTAGGAAGACAAATTGAATGTTGGCATGTATTGTAAGAAGAATGGAATATAAAAGTAGTTTCAGTTCAGCTGCACACAACCTTCCTTGGTGGGACCACAACTGAAGTACTGTGTATAGTTATTAGAAAAAAAAACTTCTTTAGCAGTATTTCAGTAAAGGTTCACTTGACTATTAATAAAAGCAAATTACTGCCTTTGCTGGAATCTGAAACCAAAGAGAAAATGCTGGAAAATCTCAGCTGGTATGGCAGCATCTCTAGGGAGAGAAAAGAGCTAACGTTTCGAGTCCAGCTGACCCTTTGTCAAAGCTATAAGACAGAGAAAGTGGGAAATATTTATACTGTGGAGTGAGAATGAAAGATGAGTCATAGCCACAGAAGCCCACGTAAACGGTATGCTAATATCCGGGCAGCACGGTAGCATTGGGGATAGCACCAGGGTCCCAGGTTCGATTCCGGCTTGGGTCACTGCCTGTGTGGAGTCTGCACATCCTCCCCGTGTGTGCGTGGGTTTCCTCCGGGTGCTCTGGTTTCCTCCCACTGTCCAAAGATGTGCAGGTTAGGTGGATTGGCCATGATAAATTGCTCTTAGTGTCCAAAATTGCCCTTAGTGTTGGATGGGGTTACTGGGTTCTGGGGATTGGGTGGAGGTGTTGACCTTGGGTAGGGTGCTCTTTCTAAGAGCAGGTGCAGACTCGATGGGTCGAATGGCCTCCTTCTGCACTGTAAATTCTATAATAGCCACAGTAACCACGGGGAAAGAGTGCGAATGGCAGTCTCCAGAGAGGACAAAAGATGTGGAAGGTCAAACAGCAGGGAAACTAACATCAGAGGGTAAATTGTGACAGATGTTGATGTGGTGGGAGGGGAAGGGGGAAGCAAAGGGGTGAAAGGGTAACAGAAGGTGGATAAGATGGGGGTGATTAAATATATATAAAGAAAGACCAGAGAGAAAGAAATGGTAAAAGACAGTTAAAACGAAATGGGATAAAAACAAATGGGTCGAGGTGGGGTAGATACATTTTTTAAATATTTAACCCCCCTCCCCATCTTATCCACCTTTCCTTTCCCCTCTTTGCTTCCCCATTCCCCTCCTCCACATCTACATCTGTCACAATTTACCCTCTAGAAAATAGAACAGTACAGCACAGAACAGGCCCTTCGGCCCTCAATGTTGTGCCGAGCCATGATCACCCTACTCAAACCCACGTATCCACCCTATACCCGTAACCCAACAACCTCCCCCTTAACCCTACTTTTTTTTATTAGGACACTACGGGAAATTTAGCATGGCCAATCCACCTAACCCGCACATCTTTGGACTGTGGGAGGAAACCGGAGCACCCGGAGGAAACCCACGCACACAGGGGGAGGACGTGCAGACTCCACACAGACAGTGACCCAGCCGGGAATCGAACCTGGGACCCTGGAGCTGTGAAGCATTTATGCTAACCACCATGCTACCCTGCTGCCCCAGGCCTCTGATGTTAGTTTCTCTGCTGCTTGGCCGTTCACACCTATTGTTCTCTGGGGACTGCCATTAACACTCTTTCCCCATGGTTTCTGTGACTGTTAGCACCCTGTTTCCCTGGGTTTCTGTGGCTATGACTCATCTTTCATTCTCACTCCACAGTATACATATTTCCCACTTTATCTGCCTTGTAGCTTTGACAAAGGGTCATCTGGACTAGAAATGTTAGCTCTTTTCTCTCCTTACAGATGCTGCCAGACCTGCTGAGATTTTCCAGAGGGATTTGGATAGTTTGAGTGAATGGGGTAGGGTCTGGCAGATGGAATACAATGTTGACAAATGTGAGGTTATCCATTTTGGTTGGAATAACAGCAGAAGGGATTATTATTCAAATGATAAAATATTAAAACTTGCTGCTGTGAAGAAGGATCTGAGTGCCCTCGTGCATGAGTCGCAAAACGTTGGTTTACGGTGCAACAGGTGATAAAGAAGGCAAATGGAATTTTGTCCTTCATTGCTAGAGGGATGGAGTTTAAGACTAGGGAGGTTATGTTGCAATTGTATAAGGTGTTAGTGAGGCCACACCTGCAGTACTGTGTTCAGTTTTGGTCTCCTTGCCTGAGAAAGGACGTACTGGCGCTGGAGGGTGTGCAGAGGAGATTCACTAGGTTAATCCCAGAGTTGAGGGGGTTGGATTAAGAGGCGAGGTTGAGTAAACTGGACCTGTACTCTTTGGAATTTAGAAGGATGCGGGGGGGGGGGGGGGGGGGGGGGGGGGATCTATAGAAACATAAAAATTATGAAGGGAATAGATAGGATAGATGCGGGCAGTTGTTTCCACTGGCGGGTGAAAGCAGAACGAGCCTCAAATAAGGGATGTAGATTTAGGACCGAGTTTAAGAGGAACCTCTTACCCAAAGGGTTGTGAATTATGGAATTCCTTGCCGAGTGGAAGCAGTTGAGGCTCCTTCATTGAATGTTTTCAAGATAAAGATAGATAGTTTTTTGAAGAAATCAGGGGTATGGTGTTCACGACGGGAAAGTGGAGCCGAGTCCACAAAAGATCAGCCATGATCTCATTGAATGGCAGAGCAGGCTCGAAGGGCTAGATGGCCCACTCTTGCTCCTAGTTTTTATGTTCTTATGTTTTCTTTGGTTTCACTTGACTTATTTCTGCGATGATGGGCATTTTCTATAAAGAAGGGTTGAACTCTATATGTTCCAGTTTAGAAGAATAAGAGCAGATCTTATTGAAACATATAAGGTGCTGAGGAGACTTAATGGTGGGTTCCCGGAGGCTATTTCCTCTCTGGGAATGACATCGTTTAAGAATAAGGGGGCTACCTTTTAGGCAGCGATGAGAGATATTTTCCTTTCAGTTGTTGGTCTGTGAAATTGTCTTCTCAAGAACTAGAGCATCTTCCTGCGAAAGGACATGCAAAATTTGCAAGAATGGCTAAACCTGTGAGAAATGTAAAAGTGTTGTCGATTGGAGAGAAGGTGAAGTTAATACAACAAGTGGAGACTCTGGTGAACAGCAGACATTACAAAGGAGTGCATGTGTGGTGGGGGGGTGGGCACTTATAAAAGACAAGGCAAAAGATCTTGGAACTGTTAGACAAGCTGGGATTCTCTCCAGCAAGAAGAGGGTGGGGGTGGCTGCCTATCTTAACATTGCAGGAGCTTTGCTGACATGGTTTGAGGCGGCCTGAATAGCAAATGTTCCCATCTCTGAGCCCATTTCTGCAGAAAAAGGGAGTAGTTTTGACTGGGCCACATGGAGTTCACCTGCAGCGACAGAAGGCTGGCCCGATTCAAGATTAAACAGAGCAGGGGAGTGTCTTCCTACAGTAAGCAGTGAGGATGCAGTGGTTGCGGCAGCAATGATAGATTAATGGCTCCAAATCTTGCCCATGTCTTGAATAGGAACTAGCCCAAACTCCATCAGGAACCTCTGCCGCTCCCGCAACAGCCCTGCTCCCGGTGCCTCCGAGTATCTCCTATCCACCCTCAAACTCTCGTCCATCCGTCTTGCCCTCTCCTCCCTCTCTGGTTTCTATGCACCCGATTGATATAAATTTCCCCGACTACCGCCTTGAGTGCCTCCCACAGCGTGGCGGCCGTGACCTCTCCCGTATAATTTAGCTCCACATATCCCTGAATGGCAGCCCACACCAACTCGCATACCCCCTCATCCACCAACCACCCCACATCCAGTCTCCGCAGTGCCCCCCCGCCCCCCTCCCCCAAATTAGCACTATAAGCGGCCTCCGCTCCTTCGCCACTGCCAACACCCTCGACGATGTAATTGAACTTGCAGTGCAGAAGGAGGCCATTCGGTCCATTGAATCTGTACCAGCCCTTGGAAAGCCCATACCTCCACCCTATCCCCGTAACCCCAGTTGACCTTTTTGGACACTAAGGGCAATTTAGCTTGGCCAATGCACCTAACCTGCACATCTTTGGACTGTGGGAGGAAACCAGAGCACCCGGAGGAAACCCACGCAGACACGGGGAGAACGTAGAGACTCCGCACAGGCAGTGACCCGACCCAAGCCAAGAATCGAACCTGGGACCCTGGAGCTGTTAAGCAACTGTGCTAACCACTGTGCTACTGTGGCACCCTTGGGACTCGACCAGTCCAAGCTCAAATCTATGACCGTATTAAAATGCCTCCCCCATCAACCGATGCGAGTTAAAGTCAGGAATTCTCCATAACACCCATCTCTCTCTCCCTCTCTCTCTCTCTCTCTCTCCCTCCCTCCCTCCCTCCCTCCCTCCCTCCCTCCCTCCCTCCCCTCCCTCCCTCTCTCTCTCTCTCTCTCTCTCTCTCTCTCTCTCTCTCTCTCTCTCTTCCCCCCCCCCCCCCCCCCCCCCCCCCCCCCCCCCCCCCCCCCCCTTCCTCTTCCTCTCTGTTTATTGGGTTTAGCCAAGGTCCTCGGGTATTTTAAAATAACATCTAATTTCACTTGTGTTGTGACTCTGGGTCAAGTGGGCTGGAGTTGATTGCGCACTTGCCCAGGGGGTCGTAACACTATCCAATCAATCCCTTGATGTCCTGAGAGATCTAAAATCTATAAATATCAATCTTGAATATGCTCAACAGTGGAGCCCACGTAATTCTGAGGTCGACAATGCTAAAGCATTCCCAACCTTCTGAGTGATTAAATTTTTGCTCATCTCAGTACTCAATGATCAAACCCCTGTTCTCGATTCCCTAACCTGGGAAACAGGTTGGGTGTCTGTCTTGTCGAGCCCTTTCAGATCTTGCATTTTTCAATGAGACTACCCCGCATTCTTCCAATATAAGCGTGTACAAGTAGAATTTACCCAGCCTCTCAAGATAGGACTGCCCTCCCACCCCAGGAACTAATCTAATGAACCTTCGCTATGTTGTCTCCAAGGCAATTATCTTACTCAGTAAGGAGATGTAAATTGTGCTGAGTGCTTCAAGCATAGTCTCAAGCCTAAAAATAGTTGCAAGACTTCCTTCTCCTTTTACTTCAATCATCTTGCAGTAAAGGCAAATGTGCTTGCTGCACCTGCCTGTTTTTGTTCCCTGTAACTTTGTTTTCCTGCATCAGTATACTCCAGTCTCTCTGGACAGTAAGTTTCACGTCGTTTAGAAAAATGTTGGTTTTCTTTCCTAATTACCAAAGTAAATAACCTCACAGTTCCCTGTGTTATATTCTATCTGTGACCTTTTGTTATGAAGAGTCATACAGACTCAAAATATTGGACTGGATTCTCCGCACCCTGACGCCAAACTCGCGGCCGGCACTGGGGCGGAGAATCTATATCCCCGCATGGAATCGGGACTGGCGCTGGTTCCCTGATTCTCCGGGTCCAAAAGTGGCGTACTTGGAGAGTCTGTATGACTCTTCATATTTACAGGCTGACACTGTGCTGAATGTTTCTAGAGGTTCACAACATAGTCTCTGTAAATACAAGCTAGTAAGTGTATGAAGACTCAGGTCTAAATATTGTCCTTCACCTAGCTTTCTGAATTAGAACATGAATTAGTAAACAGAGAGGGAGGGAGACAGGCAAGGACAAAGGGACAATGAGAGATATAAAGAGGCTGGATATCCCCTACCTGCAGCCATTGCTGGAAGCCCGCCCCACGTCACCGGCCGAAGTCCTGACGGCATGGACCACTCATGGTCCTGCCAGTCGGAATACCAGCGTGGCGGCTGTGCCCCCTAGTCGAGGGAGGACGGGGCGGGCCTCATATGGGCCCAGGGTATTTTTGGGCAGGCGGTCCGGACCGGGCGTGCGGCCGATCGGGGCACTAGGTTTGAGTCCGCCATGGAGCACGGCACGGTCGCTGGAGGCCACTGCGTGCGCATGCGCCGCCTCTGGCCTGGAAGTGCCGGGGCCCGTATCTGCAGCAAAAGCTGTTAGTTTTACGATGGTTCACTGCTAGGAATATGCGCCCCTATCATGCCAATTTTTCTGACGTGAAAGGCCACAGTTTTTACGACGGTGTGGAGGCATAGTCCCAAAAACAGAGAATCCAGACCGTTAACTCTGTTTTTCTCTTCACAGATCCTGCCAAACCTGCTGAATTTTTCCAGCATTTTCTGTTTACACTCTTGTATGTATGAACTTGGATGATCCCAATTATTGCCCATCACCTGAATACAGAGACGTCTGCCTCTCTCCCACCTTGCCCTGCAACTGGAAGGGTCCAGTAACCTTGTTTTCTGTTCTAGTTACAGAATCGAGTATCGTGGAAGGAGAGGCTCAGATCCAGATGGGCAGGTTTATTTCTTTTTTACAGGTATGCTCCCTCGTATTTGTTTGTCGGAGTTTGATTTTTCAGAAAAAATATTTTTATTCAGGGCATTTTCAATATGTGCAAAACACAGGAAACCTTCATCTTTATGTACTTGCCGCAATACACAAAACCCATCCATCCCCTTTAACACCACATGCCCCACATCGTGGTACACATCGATACCAACGACATAGGTAAGAGAAAGGACGGGGATTTAAAACAGGAATTTAGGAAGCGAGGGTGGAAGCTGAGAGCTAGGACAAACCATGTTGTCATCTCTGGCTTTTAGCACGGTGCCACGTGCTAGCGAGTTGAGGAACAGGGAGAGAGTGCAGATAAACACGTGAGTGCAGGGATGGTGTAGGAGGGAGGGTTTCAGTTACGTGGATAATTGGAGCACATTCTGGGGAAGGTGGGACCTGTACAAACAGGACGGTTTGCACCTGAACCAAAGGGGCACCAATATCCTGGGAGGGAACTTTGCTACGGCTCTTCGGGGGGGGGTTTAAACTAATTTGTCAAAGGGATGGGAAAACGAGCTGTAGTCCAGAAGCCAGTGTTGAGAGTAGTGAGGTACTGAGGAGGGAATCAAGGTCGCAGGAGTGTACCAGCAGACAGAAAGGTGGGTTGAAGTGTGTCTACTGCAAGGAGCATCCAGAATAAGGATGGTAAACTTGGAACGTGGATTGGTACTTGGGACTACGATGTTGTGGGCAGTTTGAAGGGGATCTGCCTATTGAGGTAATATGGGCTGAAGTTAGAAATAGGAAAGGAGTGGTCACGTTGTTAGGAGTTTTCTATAGGCCCCCAAATAGTAATAGAGATGGTGGGGAAGAAATTGAAAAACAGATTATGGATAGTTGTGGAGGTCTCAGGGTAGTTGTCATGGGTGACTTTAATTTTCCAAATATTGATTGGAACCTCTATAGGTCGAACAGTTCGGATGGGGCAGTTTTTGTACAGTGTGTGCAGGAAGGTTTCCTGACACAATACGTGGATAGGCCGACAAGAGGTGGGGCCACATTGGATTTGGTACTGGGTAATGAACAGGGCCAAGTGTTAGATTTGTTTGTGGGAGAGCACTTTGGAGATAGTGACCACAATTCAGTGTCTTTCACTATTGCAATGGAGAGGGATAGGGCCAGGTTTATAATTGGGGGAGGGGTAATTATGATGCGATTTGGCAAGAATTAGGGAGCATAAGATGGGAACAGAAACTGTCAGGGAAAGGCACAAATGAAAAGTGGAGCTTGTACAAGGAACAAATACTGCGTGTTCTTGATAGGTATGTCCCTGTCAGGCAGGAAGGAAATGGCCGTGTGAGGGAACCATGGTTCACAAAAGAGGTTGAATGTCTTGTCAAGAGGAAAACGGAAGCGTATGTAAGGATGAGAAAACAAGGTTCAGTTGGGTCGCCTGAGGGTAGCAAGGTAGCAAGGAATGAGCTAAAAAAAGGTCTTAGGAGAGCTAGGAGGGGGCATGAGAAGTTCATGGCGGGTTGGATCAAGGAAAACCCCCAGGCTTTTTACTCTCATGTGAGAAATAAAAGAACGACCAGGGTGAGGTTAGGGCCGGTCAAAGGACAGTAGTGGGAACTTTTGTATGGAGTCAGAAGAAATAGGAAAGGCGTTGAATGAATACTTTTCTTCAGTGTTCACCAAGGAGAGGGGCCATGTTTTTGTGGATGAGAGTGTGATACAGGCAGGTAGGCTGGAGGAGGTAGATGTTCTGAGGGAGGATGTATTAGCAATTTTGAAAAACCTTAGGGTCGACAAGTCCCCTGGGCCAGATGGGATCTATCCTAGGATTCTTTGGGAGGCAAGGGATGAGATTGCAGAGCCTTTGGCTTTGATCTTTGGGTCCTCACTGTCCACTGGGAAAGTGCCAGAGGACTGGAGAGTGGCGAATGTTGCTCCTCTGTTCAAGAAAGGGAATAAGAATGACCCTGGTAATTATAGGCCAGTTAGTTTTACTTTGGTGGTCGGTAAGTTAACGGAAAAGGTCCGGAAGGATAGGATTTATGACCATTTGGAAGATGCAGCTTAATCCGGGATAGTCAACACGGATTTGTGAAGGGTAAGTCTTGCCTCACAAATTTGATTGAATTCTTTGAGGAGGTAACTAAGTGTGTTGATGGAGGTAGAGCAGTTGATGTCGTATACATGGATTTTAGTAAGGCATTTGATAAGGTTCCCCATGGTCAGCTCATGAAGAAAGTAAGGAGGTGTGGGATAGAGGGAAATTTAGCCAATTGGATAAGTAACTGGCTAAAATTTTCAGACTGGTGACCAGTTACTAGCGGTGTACCGCAGGGATCCGTGCTGGGTCCTCTGCTATTAGTGATTTTTATCAATGACTTGGAGGAGGGGGCCGAAGGGTGGGTCAGTAAATTTGCTGATGACACCAAGATTGGTGTAGTGGATGAGGTGGAGGACTGTTGTCGGCTGCAAGGATGCAGCCATATGAAGAGGTATTAGTACGGGTGACCAATAGCTTGTTCAAAGAATCATATTTATAGGAGGCTGCAAAGAGGCATTGATAGGATGCAGAGCTGGGCCGAAAAATGGCAGATGAAATTTAACCCTGATAAGCGCAAGGTGATTCATTTTGGTAGGAAAAATTTGAATGCGGATTACAGGGTCAACGGCAGGGTTCTGAGGAATTTGTAGGAGCAGAGAGATCTTGGGGTTCATGTCCACAGATCTCTGAAGGGTGGCACCCAAGTGGATAGAGCCGTGAAGAAGACCTATAGTGTGCTAGCCTTTATTAACATGGGGCTTAAGTTTAAGAACCATGGGGTTATGCTGCAACTGTACATGACCCTGGTGAGATCACATTTGGAGTATTAGGTGCAGTTCTGGTCACCTCACTATAGGAAGGATGTGGAAGCATTGGAAAGGGTGCAAAGGAGATTTACCTGGTTTGGAGGATAGGTCTTATGAGGAAAGGTTTTTTTTTTGGTTTTTTTATAAATTTAGAGTACCCAATTATTATTTTTTCCAATTAAGGGGCAATTTAGCGTGGCCAATCCACCTTTGGGTGCACATCTTTGGGTTGTGGGGGTGAAACCCACGCAAACATGGGGAGAACGTGCAAACTCCACACAGACAGTGACCCAGGGCCGGGATTCGAACCTGGGTCCTCAGCGCCGTAGGCAGCAATGCTAACCACTGTGCCACCGTGCTGCCTTTATGAGGAAAGGTTGAGGAACCTATGCTTTTGTCTTTGGAGCGGAGGAGGATGAGAGGCGACTTAATAGAGGTTTATGAGATGATGAGGGGGATAGATAGAGTGGATGTTCAGAGACTCTTTCCTCAGGTGGATGTAGCTGTTACAAGGCGGCATAACTATAAGGTTCAGGGTGGGAGATATAGGAGGGATGTCCGAGGTAGGTTCTTTACTCAGAGAGTGGTTAGGGTGTGGAATGGACTGTCTGCTGTGATAGTGGAGTCGGACACTTTAGGAACTTTCAAGCGGTTATTGGATAGGCACATGGAGCACACCAGAATGACAGGGAGTGGGATAGCTTGATCTTGGTTTCGGACAAGGCTCGACATAACATCGCGGACCGAAGGGCCTGTTCTATGTTCGATGTTTATTATACTGTTATGGGCCAGGGTTTAGAGAACCCCAAAGTGTATCATGGAGTTCACCTGACCCACAACTTTTACTAGATTGTGGTATGGTGAGCACATGGCCCACACTACAGGTGTGGTGCAGCAGAAATTTAGAAGTAATTTTTAAAGCAAAACAATGTTTATTCTATGAACTCAGTTAACCTTAAAACATACAGTGAACATTTTAACAACCATCAATTCAATTACACGCCCCAAAGAATCCAATACTATAAATAATCCTTAAACTTTCCTTTTAACATCCATGAGACAAAAATAATTTTTACAGAAGTACCTCAGGTTTAAATTCTCTACTGAGAGCAGTTATCACTCTGAATTCACCAAATGATCTAGAGATAGTCTTTCGATGGCAGAGAGATCGAAATTACACATTCTTTGGCTGGCTTCAGCTCCAACACTAAAACAAAACCAAAAAACATAGACACACCCGAGCGCTTCCTCAAAAGCGAAATTAACAAGCAGAGCCAGAGTTCAGCTCCACCCACACTCTGACATCACTGCAGCCACTTGAGCAGACAAACATTTCTTAAAGTGACATTCCCATGACAATACTTATAAAACAACGATAACCCTGAACACAGCACTTGCTCACCCCCCCCAACTGATGTCTACCACTCCTTAAAGAAGGTGATGAACAATCTCCACTTCAACGGTGGCATGGTAGCACAGTTGCTTCACAGCTCCCGGGTCCCAGGTTTGTTTCCCAGCTTGGGTCACGGTCTGTGTGGAGTCTGCACGGCCTCCCCGTGTCTGCATGGGTTTCTTCCGAGTGCTTTGATTTCCTCTCAGTCTAAAGATGTTCCGGCTAGGTGGATTGGCCATGTTAAAATTGACCTGTAGGTTAGGTGGGCTTACGGGGATATTGTGGGGAATGGGTTGAGGTTAGGGTGCTCTTTCTGAGGGTCGGTGCAGACTCGATGGTCCGAAAGGCCTCCTTCTGCATCGTATGGATTCTGTGTTTCTATGAATTACTTTAAAAATCTCTGTGCCTAGAGTGTGGTGAGCGTGTGTGGCTCTCCTGTGTGGTATAACTTACTGGAATCTCGAGCGTCATTGATACATGTGTAACTCAATCACCTCTGGGATCGAATAAATTGCCTGTTATTCCTGCTATCCCTTTCTGTACTCTGTTACATTCTGTGTATGCCTTATCCTCAAAAAGCACTTCTGTCCTAGGAAGCTACACTGATGCATCCTGAGGAACTCTGCTGAGCCCTAATTATGGAATACAATCTCCTGATAACTGAGCATAAAAATAAACCTAACCCAGCATGTATTGGAAAAATTACAAGCTGTATGTATTTAGAATAGTGTTTGTTTAGGATTATCTCTCAGACATCCTCTCCACATCCACCCTATCAATACACCTTGAGATCTTAAACATTTCAATCAAGTTGCCTCTTACCCTTCTAAACTCTATTGGATTCAAATCTAATCTTTCCAACCTTTCTTCAGAAGACAACTGCCCATTCCTGGTGTTAGACAGTAAAATTCTCTGAACTGCTTCTAACATTTTTCCCAAAATAAGTATACCAATACTGTACACAATACTCCAGGAGTGGTCTCACTACTGGCCTGAACAAGTGAAACATAACCGTCTTACTTCTGTAATCAATTCCCCTCACGATAATTGATAAACATTCTATTAATTTTCCTGCATGCTAGCTTAAATCGTTGGTAAGATTCAGTTAGCAACCAATAATGTTTTGTTAAAAGTACACGGAGTTAAGGGAATAAAACCACAGATTTCATGAGTTTTGGACAAACAAAAATAAACTTTACTATACAAAGTCAGAAAGATATAACAATTTCCAATATCTATCCTATATTCTGACCTAATAGGCAAACTGTGGTCGAACCCAACACTGCACAAATAACTACTTGTGGAGTTTGTGACTGACGAATACAGAAACATTAAGCCATCCATCTCCAAGTTATTTTCTTGCCCGTGATATAACGAATGAGATGAGATTGTGATTGGTTCAATGCAGACTGATGTTCCAAATATTCCGATTTTCCATGGTTTAAAAAAAATGTAGCCAATTGAAAAGATGATTTAAAAGTAAATTCAGCTCCCTGACAGCCGCCTTCATAGTTTCTGCTTGGAATCCATCAGACAGATAATTGTTTCCCGACAGATTCTAGAATCCACCACTTCATGCTTCATGTAGACATTTCCAATTCTCTGGCTGCCTTGGACACCCCTGCAGCATTGTCCCCTGGCCTGCATTGCCCCGATCTCAGATCACCGCATCTACCTATCATTCACATCCTTGCACACACCCTCCTATTTACTGGCTGACCTTCATTTCTCTGTCTGTTAGCAGCAGTGCAATAGAAAATAGAAGCAGGAGGCCATTCGGCCCTTTAGATATCATAGAATTTACAGTGCAGAAGGAGGCCATTCGGCCCATCGAGTCTGCACCGGCTTTTGGAAAGAGCACCCTACCCAAGGTCAACACCTCCACCTTATCCCCATAACCCAGTAACCCCACCCAACACTAAGGGCAATTTTGGACACTAAGGGCAATTTATCAAGGCCAATCCACCTAACTTGCACATCTTTGGACTGTGGGAGGAAACCGGAGCACCCGGAGGAAACCCACGCACACACGGGGAGGATGTGCAGACTCCACACAGACAGTGACCCAAACCGGAATTGAACCTGGGACCCTGGAGCTGTGAAGTGTTAAGTAATAGGGTAAGAGACATTGCAATTAGTTGTCTCATTTATGTTAAGTGTTCAATGATTGTCTCATTTATGTTGAGTGTTCAATGATTGACACTGATATGTAAAGGGGCTTCAGGTGGACTCTGCAGCTTGTGATGATCTGTAGAGTTCTGTGAGAGTGAGTTTGAACCATTAAAGGTGTGTTGGTGAAAAAAGAGGTGAACTTTTGCCTCTTCATACCACAGCATCTAGTACATGTTAACAAAGCAATTGTGCTATCCACAAGGCTATTGTGCTGCCCTTTGAGTCTGCTTTGCCAATCATTATGATCATGGCTGATCATCAAGTTCAATACCTTGATTTCCCACCCCTCCCCCTTTAGCCCCAAGAGCTATTTGGAATTCTTTCTTGAAATTACACAACGTTTGATAAGGTTCCCCACGGTCGGCTATTGCAGAAAATACGGAGGCTGGGGATTGAGGGTGATTTAGAGATGTGGATCAGAATTTGGCTAGTTGAAAGAAGACAGAGAGTGGTAGTTGATGGGAAATGTTCAGAATGGAGTTCAGTTACGAGTGGCGTACCACAAGGATCTGTTCTGGGGCCGTTGCTGTTTGTCATTTTTATAAATGACCTAGAGGAGGGCACAGAAGGATGGGTGAGTAAATTTGCAGACGACACTAAAGTCGGTGGAGTTGTAGACAGTGCGGAAGGATGTTGCAGGTTACAGAGGGACATAGATAAGCTGCAGAGCTGGGCTGAGAGGTGGCAAATGGAGTTTAATGTGGAGAAGTGTGAGGTGATTCACTTTGGAAAGAATAACAGGAATGCGGAATATTTGGCTAATGGTAAAATTCTTGGTAGTGTGGATGAGCAGAGGGATCTCGGTGTCCATGTACATAGATCCCTGAAAGTTGCCACCCAGGTTGATAGGGTTGTGAAGAAGGCCTATGGTGTGTTGGCCTTTATTGGTAGAGGGATTGAGTTCCGGAGCCATGAGGTCATGATGCAGCTGTACCAAACTCTGGTACGGCCGCATTTGGAGTATTGCGTACAGTTCTGGTCGCCTCATTATAGGAAGGACGTGGAAGCTTTGGAACGGGTGCAGAGGAGATTTACCAGGATGTTGCCTGGTATGGAGGGAAAATCTTATGAGGAAAGGCTGATGGACTTGAGGTTGTTTTCGTTAGAGAGAAGAAGGTTGAGAGGTGACTTAATAGAGGCATACAAAATGATCAGAGGGTTAGATAGGGTGGACAGCGAGAGCCTTCTCCCGCGGATGGAGGTGGCTAGCACGAGGGGACATAGCCTTAAATTGAGGGGTAATAGATATAGGACAGAGGTCAGAGGTGGGTTTTTTACGCAAAGAGTGGTGAGGCCGTGGAATGCCCTACCTGCAACAGTAGTGAACTCGCCAACATTGAGGGCATTTAAAAATTTATTGGATAAGCATATGGATGATAAGGGCATAGTGTAGGTTAGATGGCCTTTAGTTTTTTTTTTCCATGTCGGTGCAACATCGAGGGCCGAAGGGCCTGTACTGCGCTGTATCGTTCTATGTTCTATGTTCTATGTTCTATGTTTTGACCAGTGGTAGTGAATTCCACAGAGTCATCACTCTCTAGGAGAAGGAAGTTCTCTTCACCTCAGTCCTAAAACATTTACCCCTTAACCCAAACGTTTACCCCTTAACCTCAAACTATGACCCCGAGTTCTGGTCGCCCCTACCACCTGGAACATCCTTTTTGAATTCACGCTGTCTAATACTGTTAGAATTTTATATGTTTCTATGTCATTCTTCTAACCTCCAGTGAATATAATGCTAACCAATTTAGTGTCGTCTCATACGACAGTCCCGCTACTCCAGGAATCAGCCTGGTAAACCTTCACCATACTCCATCCAAAGCAAGAGCATTCTTCCCCAGATAAGGACCCAAACTGCATACAATCCTCCAGGTGTGGCCTCACCAATGTCCTATATAATTGCAGTAAAACATTCCTATTCCTATATTCAAATCCTCTGGCTATGAAGGCCAACACACCAGTTGCCTTCTTTACTGCTTGTTGTACCTGCATGCTTATGTTTAGCGACTGCTGCACAAAGACACCAAGATCTCGCTGAGTATCCACCTCTCAATTTACACCAATTCAAATAATTTGGCTTTCTATTTTTGCTACCGAAGCAGATAACCTCACATTTATCCACATTATATTGCATGTGAGTTCTCACTCTGCCTGTTCAAATTCTGCATCTCTCCATTCTCCTCACAGCTCGCCCTCATGCCCCACTTTGTATCATCTGCAAATTTGGAAATGTACCCTCATCCAAATCGATTAATATATAATGTGAACAGTTGGGGTCACAGCACAGATCCCTGTGGTACCCCAATGGTCACTGCCTCCCAATTGGAAAAAGATCCATTTATTCCAACGTTTTGCTTCCTGTCTGCTAACCAGCTTTCTATCCATCTTAGGACATTACCCACAATCTCATGAGCTTTAACTTTACATAGTAATCTGATATGGGAGACATTGTCGAAAGCCTTCTGAAAGTATAAGTAAACCATATCCATCAGTTCTCCCTGGTCAACTCTACTAGTTACATCTTCATAAATTTCTCGTAGATTTGTCAAGCAGATTTCCCTTTTGGAAATCCATGCTGGCTTTGACTGATTATACCACTGCTTTCCAAATGCTGTGCTATGAAATCCTTGATAATGGACGCTAGCAACTTCTCTCCTACCGATGTTAGGCTTACTGGTCTATAGTTCCCTGTTTTCTCTCTACCTCCCGTTTTGAATAGCGGGTATATATTAGCAACCCTCCAATCTGTAGGGACCATTGTAGAGTTCAAAGAACTTTGGAAAGTGACCACCAATAGATGTACCATTTCTAGTGCCACTTTAATAACTCTGGGATGAAGACTATCATGTCCTGGAGTCTGCCTTCAGTCCCATTAATTTTCCTCAAACCATTTTTTTACTAATACTAATTTCCTTTAGTTCCTCACTGAAACTTGTGCTTCTCAGAATTTCCAGTACATAATTCATGTCTTCCTTTGTGAAGACAGAAACAGAGTACGAATTTAGTTCCTCAAGCTATTTCTTTGTTCCCTGTTATGGATTCCCTCGTTTCTGACAGTAAGGAGCCCACATTAGTTTTTAATCAATCCTTTTCTCTTTACAAACCTATAGAAACAAAGTCAGTTTTATGCTCCTTGCTAGCTTACTTTCGTATTGTATTTTCTCTGGTTCGCCTTTCCTCCGGTCTATTGCTTTTTCTTGCTAATTTGTATGCTTCTTCTTTGAATCTAATACACTCTCTATTTTCCCTTTGTAAGTCATGATGTGTCCACAGTTCCCTTTCTACTCAGAGAACAAAGAAAAGTACAACGCAGGAATAAGCCCTTCGGCCCTCTAAGCCTGCGCGACCGTGCTGCCCATTCAACCTAAAACCTTCTACACTTCCTGGGTCCATATCCCCTCTATTCCCATCCTATTCATGTAATTGTCAAGACGCCACTTAAAAGTCACTATCGTAGCTACTTCCATCACCACCTCCGGCAGCAAGTTCCAGGCACCCACTACCCTCTGTTTTTAAAAAAAAAAAGGTTTCCTTGCACATTTTCCCTAAACTTTGCCCCTCGCACCTTAACCCTAGTAATTGACTCTTCCACCCTGGGGAGAAAGCTTCTGACTATCCACTCTGTCCATGCCCCTCATAATTTTGTAGACTTCTATAGGACTGAGTTTAGGAGGAACTTCTTCACCCAAAGGGTTGTGAATCTATGGAATTCCTTGCCCAGTGAAGCAGTTGAGGCTCCTTCATTAAATGTTTTTAAGGTAAAGATAGATAGTTTTTTGGATTAAGGGTTATGGTGTTCGGGCCGGAAAGTGGAGCTGAGTCCACAAAAGATCAGCCATGATCTCATTGAATGGTGGAGCAGGCTCGAGGGGCCAGATAGCCTACTCCTGCTCCTAGTTCTTATGTTCTTATAAGGTTGCCCCTCGATCTCCATCATTCCAGTGAGAACAAACCAAGTTTATTCAACCTCTCCTCATAGCTAATGCCCTCCATACCAGTCAACATCCTGGTAAACCTCTTCTGTACCCTCTCCAAAGCCTCCAGATCCTTCTGGTAGTGTGGTGACCAGAATTGAACACTATATTCCAAGTGTGGCCTAACTAAGGTTCCATACAGCTGCAGCGTGACTTGCCAATTTTTATACTCAATATCCCATCCAATGAAGGCAAGCATGCCATATACCTTCTTGACTACCTTCTCCACCTGCGTTTCCACTTTCCGTGACCTGTGGACCTCTACGCCCAGATCCCTCTGCCTGTCAATACTCTGAAGGGTTTTGCCATTGACTGTATATTTCCCACCTGTATTAGACTTTCCAAAATGCATTACTTCATATTTGTCCGGATTAAGCATCATCCGCTACCACCTCATCGCCCAAAGTTCCAACCAATCTAGATCCTGCTGCATCCTCAATTCCATCAAACTTTGTCACCTGCAAACTTAATAATGAGACCAGTTACATCTTCCTTCAAATCATTTATATAAGACTACATACAGCAAAGGCCCCAGCATTGATACTGGACAGAAACCCCAATATTTTCATTTTGTAAGAAAGGATACCTCACTTTAGGAGTGATTTCACGCAAAATGAGGATATGCTATATTAAAACAAACTTTATTACGAAAGCAGAACAAAAATATCTTTAACATCACACAAGAAAATAGTTTACAATTGCCCCTTAAACAATGCTAATCAATACAGTAGCACAGTAACCCTTAACCGCTATCTGTATTTCCACACAAACAACAGAACCCTCTCAGAACCCACTTTTAAATACAGTTACCAGACTCTGGAATGCCTGCTTTACAGAGATGTTTGGATACTCCATATTGAGAAAGGGAGATCTTTTGACATTGCTTTGAAGAAAGAGACTTGGCCCTGTCAGAACAATGCAGGATCACTAGCTGACATCTTCAGAAACTGTCGTCATTGTTTGACTTCTATGTCCCAACAGCATTAACTGGTCTGCTGCAAATTGCCTGGTACTCTAGTTCCTCCCATTAGTTACATCATCTTACGAAGCTGAAACACAAGGTCTCTAATTGAAAACTCCACAGGGAATCCTCTTAATATAAACAAAAATCCATTAGCCTAGTCATTTTCAATGCTTTAATTGCACCTCCAGCTCACAAAAAGTCTAACTGTCTTACAAACAAGGATTTTTAAAACACACTACTGCAGGAGTCATACACACACACACCAACCCAGGCTTTTAACCCTTACTGCACAAAATACACATAATAAAATATATCTGAAATTCCTACATTCATCTCACTCTTGGTTTTTTCAGCTATAACTTTGCTGAACAGAGTGTGAAATGTTAACCCACCCCCACAATCACAACTACTAATCAAGAGGAAAGCTGCTGTGGTTTCCTACACTGGCGAGGTCATAGCTAGAGGGCCGTCCTGGCTCAGGGGTCTAATATTTTGAGGGGTGGGGTGGGGTTTGGGGATCTCTGAGACGTAGCCAAGAAATAACCTTGAGACATGCGCTTTCTTGAAATTGTCACAAGCTTGAAAGAGGAGAATTTAAGAGAATCACCAAACACAATTGTTTCCACTTTTAGGAGTTATCTTGTTTTATTACAAGATGTTACGAAGTGGTGATGAATATTGTCCAACAGCTGGCTTCACTCTACACTAGCAATAAGTAAGTAAACTCTTCATTGTACCACTACATAAGATAATTTCAATGAGTGAAGAAAGAGGAAGCACTTTATTGCATTTTTAAAATGTTACCTACACTTTGTGATCAAGGTGAGAGATGTTGTTGCTGGGGAGTGGAACACGTTTCCATACTAGCACCCAATGTCATCCTCTAAATTTGAGGACAGGAGTTACACTCTGCCCCTACAGTGTATTTTAATTTCATTCCGAATGCACGCAAGCAGCAGTCCATTTTCCATATCAGCTACCCCGAGGTTTCTGAGCAGAAATGCTTGTCGTAGAGCCAAATCTCTGTCTTCTATAACCATGTATCCATCTAGCGAGCACACCCCGAATCCTATGTGATTTTAGTTTTTGTACCAGTCTGCCATGTGGGACCTTGTCAAACACCTTACTAAAGTCCATATAAACTACATCCACAGCCCTTCCCTCATCAATTTTCTTTGTCACCTCTTCAAAAAACTGAATCAAGTTGGTGAGACATGACCTTCTCTGTACAAAACCATGCTGCCTGTCACCAACTAGTCCATTATCCTCCAAATGTGCCAGTGTTGTATGTTTGTATTTAATTTTCAGTATCTGCCATTCGTTTTTATTGCAAAAAAACCTGAAACTGTTTCTCAGGATCCTCACTGGAGCAATGAGGATCCTTTTATCCATTTACCTCTGTTGGGGGGGGGGGGGGGCTTTGACTGGAGCTGCCTTCGATGGGTTGAATGGCCTCCTTCTGCACTGTAAATTCTATGATACTATGAGTTTGGGCTGAGTTGGAATTCTCTTTTTTGACTTTCTGTATTTTCTGTGCGGAATTCTTGCTTTTTTATTGTAGGAATAAATTATGTTCATAATTAATGCAAATTGTATTTAATGGTCCATAATAACCTATTTAGAATTTCATTCATGTGTTGTGGGTGTCACTGGCTGGGGCAGTATTTGTTCCCATCCATAATTGCGCTCGAACTGAGTGGCTTGCTAGGCCATTTCAGAGTGCAATAAAGAGTCAATCAGATTGATGTGGGTCTGTAGGCCACACTGGGTAAAGATGGAAGATTTCTTACCCTCAAGGCATTTCTCTAAAGTCTGGTGAGAAATGTACTATTTTTCCTAATCTCAGTCCTCAGTGTTATTAAAGTTTTCCTTTTCCTCAGAACTGCACCAAAAGTCATAGAAACGACTGGGGTTCATTTCCAGGTGAGTTGCGAGTTATAATGGAAATAGTTTCGGTTATCATTTGCTTTGATTATAGTTTGACATCATCTAATTTTTCAAGAAGTCACTCAACTTTTTTTGATTCATTCATGGAATGTGGATGTCACTGGCGAGGCCAGCATTTGTTGCCCGTTCCTAATACCCTCTGAAAAGTCAATGATCGCTTTCTCGAGTTGCTGAGGTGAATGAGTACTGTTGGGAAAAGAGTGCAGAACAATATAATTCCAATTTAGGATGGTGATAGGGTGTGACTTAGAACATACAGTGCAGAAGGAGGCTATTCGGCCCATCGAGTCTGCACTGACCCACTTAAACCCTCACTTCCACCCTATCCCCGTAACCCAATAACCCCTCCTAACCTTTTTGGACACGAAGGGCAATTCAGCATGGCCAATCCACCTAACCTGCACGTGTTTGGACTGTGGGAGGAAACTCCAGAGCACCCGGAGGAAATCAGCGCAGACCAGGGGAGAATGTGCAGACTCCGCACAGCCAGTGCAGAGACAGACTGTGACTTGGGAAGGGAATTTTCCCTTCATGCCCAGAGATCTACTTGTTGGTAGAAGTCACAGATTTGGAGGGTGCAATTGAAGGCGGTGAGGCAAGTTGCTTCAGTGCACCTTGTAAATGATGCACGCTGCTGCCAGTGTGCAGTGGTGGTGGATGGTGTGAAAATGCTTGTCGTGAAGCTGATCAAGGGGTCTGTTTTATCCAGGATGCTGTTGAGGCTCTTGAATGTTTTTGGAGCGGAATTCATTCAGGGAAGGGAACAGTATTCCATCACCCTCCTGACTTGTGCCATTTAGATGGTGGACAGGCTTTGGGAGTCAGGAGGCAAGTTAAATGCCACAATTCCCAACCTCTGGCATGCGCTCATAGCCACAGTTTACATGACTAGTCTAATTATGTTTCTGGTCAATCATAACCACGCAATTCCGCTCACCCAGGTGGTGAGGGATTCAGTGATGGTAATGTTATTAAACCACCTCATGGGGCGATGGTTAGATTCTCTCTTGTTGGAGGTGGTCATTGCCTGGCACTTGTGTGGTAGATTGTTACTTGCTGCTTATCAGCCTGAGCCTGAATATTTTTCTGGTCTTGTTGCATGTGGGCACGACTGCATATGGGCGGCACCGAAACACAGTGATTTGCACTGTTTCTTCACAGGATCCCTGGTTCGATTCCTGGCTTGGGTCACTGTGCGAAGTCCGCACGTTCTCCCCGTGTCTGCATTGGTTTCCTCCGGGTGCTTCATCCCACAAGTCACAAAAGACGTGCTGTTAGATAATTTGGACATTCTGAATTCTCCCTCTGTGTACCTGAACAGGTGCCGTAGTGTGGTGACTGGGGGATTTTCACAGTAACTTCATTGCAGTGTAAGCCTACTTGTGACAATAATAAAGATTATAATTATTAGTACACGAGGAGTTGTGAATGGTGCATTCATCAGCGATTGTCCCGCTTCTCATCTTATGCTGGAGGAAGGTCCCTGATAAAACTGCTGAAGATGTTTGGGCTAGGGCACTACCCTCTGAAGCTCCTATGTTCTGTGGCTGAGATGTTTAGCCTCCTACAACCGCAACAACAACCCTTGTGCTAGGTGTGACACCTACCAGCAGTGAGTTTTCCCCTTGATTGCCATTGAGTTCAATTTTACTCGGGCTGTTTGATGCCATATTCAGTCAGATGTTGCCTTGATGTCAATAGCAGTCACTTCCTCACCTCTGGAATTCACTCATTTTGTCCATGTTCGGACCAAGTCGACAATGAACGCTGGAGTGCCTTGTAGCCCTGTTGAAACCCAGATTGGTGAATATGTTGTTTGGTGAGTAAGGTCTCCATAGCCCAGGTGACCAGAGGCAGCTTTCCTCGTTCTGCATCACAAACCAGCTGTCGAGCCATCTGAGCTAAACCAGTCCATCTGCTTGGTGAGCTTGAGAGTACTGTGAACTAGATCCATCACTTTCCTAATGATTGAGAGTAGACTGATGTGGTAATTGGCTGGATTGAACTTATCCTGCTCTCTGTGGAAAGGACATACCAGGTCATTGGTTTGGAGGCTGGTGCTGTAGGTGTACTGGAGCAGCTTAATGGGGGCAAGGCTTTGAAAGGTGTGTAAAAAATTTAAATTGGTTGCCTTCTGTTTAAATGTGGAGATGGTATCTTTGTGTAGTAGCACTGTAACTGTGTATAAATGTATACTGTTTCAGATCGTATATGAGCACCTAGGAGAGCTGCTGGCTGTTCTCTTGGTTTTAGATGAAATAATCGCGAATCATGTTACCTTAAAGGACCACTGGATCACGTACAAAAGGTTAGAATGGGGAAATGTAAAACAAAACGCACATTATTTTTCTGGCTTATAAATCATTTAGCTCACTGGCAGATTATGTTCGTTCATTTGTCATGCCTCAGTATTAGGGCATGGTTTTGGTCTCATGGTGTAATTCTCATCGTGGATAACCTTTCAAGAGGGCAGATCCAGCAAGATGTCTCCACAGCAGAAAAACGCAAGAACAAGTCAGCAAGACCATTTAATAACAACTCGCTGACATTGGCATGATGCTGGGCTGTGATAGCTGGACCAATGTTCTCTCTTAAACTATGATCCAAGAATTGTTACAGCCACACACATGCTGCTGGTTAAATGAGGTTTGCCATAGAACCATAGACAAGTTATGGTGCAGAAAGAGGCCATTTTGCCCAAGACTAATGAATTAAGTTATAACCAGTCTTCCTAACTGTGGTTTATCTGGACAATGTTTGATTTACAGCACTGGGAAAAATAATTTAAAACAACTGGAAGCCCTCTTTAAACAATTACAGTCAGCAAATCTCATAATAAATGTTGCCTGGAGTGAGTGCAAAAGTGCGAGTAACTTACCTCAGGTATATCACAGGGCAAGGACAGGAGTTGCCAAGAACAGTGGAAATACAGGCTTTGGTGGAATTTCTTACTCCTGAATCTAAATGAGAAGTCTTGAGATTTTGGGGGAGATTTTCATAGAATTTACAGTGCAGAAGGAGGCTATTCGGCCCATCGGGTCTGCACCAGTTCCTGGAAAGAGCACCCTACCCAAGGTTAACACCTACACCCTATCCCCATAACCCAGTAACCCCACCCAACACTAAGGGCAATTTTTGACACTAAGGGCAATTTATCATGGCCAATCCACCTAACCTGCACATCTTTGGACTGTGGGAGGAAACCGGAGCACCCGGAGGAAACCCACGCACACACGGGGCGGATGTGCAGACTCCACACAGACAGTGACCCAAGCCGGAATCGAACCAGGGACCCTGGAGCTGTGAAGCGATTGTGCTATCCACAATGGCTACCGTGCTGCCCCACATGTGGCTTCCATTGCAAGTTTATGCCAAACTCCATGATGGCTGCTCCACTAACAGATTTATTGCAAAAAGAAGAGAGTGCCAGACAGCGCGCGAGAAGCTGAAGGCCTCATGAACCAGCGTTGGCTGCCCCGAACTTCACTAAATCCTTCAAGGTAGCAATCAATGCGAATTACTTGGGGTGGATACAGTCGTATTGCAAGCAGGTGACTTGGGCATGGAGAAGTCAGTGGGGCACTATTCTTAAAAAAATGAAACCGGCATCAAAAGAGATATTTGATGGTAGAAAAGGAAACTCTGGGATTGTTGCTTACTCATAAACATTTTGACGTATATGTATGTCATGGTTGTAAAAAAACAATCCCTATTTTAAGGTTTTGAGGGATCTTGGGGTCCACGTACATGCATCTCTCAAAGTTGCCACCCAGGTTGATAAGGTTGTTAAGAAGACGTATGGTGTGTTGGCTTTTATTAACAGGGGGATTGAGTTTAAGAGCAGTGAGGTTTTGCTGCAGCTTTATAAAACTCTAGTTAGACCACACTTGGAATATTGTGTCCAGTTCTGGCCGCCTCATTGTAGGAAGAATGTCGACGCTTTGGAGAGGGTGCAGTGGAGATTTACCAGAATACTGCCTGGACTGGAGGGCATGTCTTATGAAGAAAGGTTGAGTGAACTAGGGCTTTTCTCACTGGCGCGAAGCAGGAAGAGAGGGATACAGACCCAGGTAGTATACAAGTTTTTAGTTTAGACGGGCAGCATGGTCGGCACAGGCTTGGAGGGCCGAAGGGCCTGTTCCTGTGCTGTACTTTTGTTTGTTCTTTGTTTGTTCTTTGTTCTTTGATAGAGGTATACAAGGTGATGAGAGGCATGGATAGAGTGGATAGCCAGAGACTTTTCCCCAGGGTGGAAATGGCTGTCACGAGGGGACATAATTTTAAGGTGATTGGAGGAAGGTATAGGAGAGATGTCAGAGGTAGGTTCTTTACACAGAGAGTGGTGGGTGCATGGATTGCACTGCCAGCAGAGGTAGTTGTGTCTGAGTCATTAGGGACATTTAAGCGACTCTTGGACAGGCACATGGACAGCAGTAAATTGAAGGGGTCTAGGTTAAGTTGATCTTAGATTAGGATAAATGGTTGCACAACATCGTGGGCTGAAGGGCCTGTACTTAGCTATACTATTCTATATCCTTCTATGTTCTATATACACTGACCATAATCCTTTGTAGATCAGTTTAAGACTCAAAGAATGCCAGACTCTTCTACTGGCATTTGCTAATACAGCACTAATATTTAAAGGTTGTTCGTTTTGCTGGGAATGTTAATATAATTGTTGATGTGTTGATTTTTGTCTGAATAATTTGGAAATAAAGATCAGAGGAAGCAGTATAGTTCTTGCATTCAGAGTCGATGAGAATGAGTGAGAGTATGTTTGAAATTTTTTTAATATGTTGTACAGATTTTTCCTGTTCACTTTCTAATTAAATGCTCTTGGAAATAATGTTTCATTCCTTAAGGGTGGAGGCATGTGAGGAATCGATATCGCCAAGGACTATATGCTTTTTAAATTGGAACTTTTTTTGAATCTCTCTCTCTCTCCTCTCTCTCTTTCCCCTCTCTCTCCTACTCACACCCCCAAGAGAATTAACAATTACATTCCACATTACAAATTGTATGTTGACCAGTTTTGCAACTCGTTCTTGAAAATAACTTTATTGAAAGAAGCCTGCTAAACATTGAAAAATAAGGTCTCTTAATCTAGATCTAGTAGTGTTGAACAACTTGAGTGAATTAAAAATGTGCGCCATTGCAGTGACATGTGGAATATTGGGGCTGCAATATCTGCACACTCCTGCCATCCCAGTTGTAGCATATCTACCTGGGTTAGCTTGTACACTGACTGCTTCCTTGGAGCTGCAGCTCAGCACCATTGCTTTGACGTCCTGCAACCACATTCACCAGCACGCATTTAAAGGAGTTAGCTGTTCAGAAGTGTAATTGTTTGAATGGTTCCAAAAATGAAGAGTTACTTAGTGATGAAGATATTCAGTCTGCAGTTTTACTTTTCTTCCTCTTAATATCTTGGAATGCAATATGAGACAAGATATGTGGCAAGTGTAGTGTGGCTTGGGAGGAACAGGCAGTTTGGACCTATGGTTCCCAAAGCACTTGCGGGTTTGTTTCCTTGCTTCAAATCTGGCTCTGTTGTAGACTAATTGATAGAGATTGATATGATTAGTCACTAGCTCCATTATTGAGGCTGCCAGGATAGAAGACAGCTAAATAAATGGATCGGTCTTTTCTGCGAAGCAATTCCTATCTTGTGTTCCTCTTCCGTTCCATAAGACCATAAGATGTAGGAGCAGAATTTAGACGATTGGTCTATCACGTCTGCTTGGCCATTCGATCACGGCTGATATGTTTCTCATCCTCAATTCTCCTGCCTTCTCCCATTAACCCTTGATCCCTTACTAATCAAGAACCTTTTTTTAATGCGGACATGGGCGTCACAGGCTGAGCCAGCATTTATTGCCCATCCCTAATTGCCCTAATGAAATGAAAATGAGGGGGCAGTTAAGAGTCAACCATATTGCTGTGGATCTGCAGTCACATTTTGGCCAGACCAGGTAAGGACGGTAGATTTCCTTCCCTAAAGGACATCTATCTCTGTCTGAAAGACCTTCAGTGTCTTGGCTCCACAGCCTTTTGCAGCAATGAGTTCCACAGATGTACCACCCACTGGCTGAAGAAATTCCTCCTCCTCTCAGTTTTAAAGGATCATTCCTTCGGTCTGATGCTGTGCCCTCTGGTTCTTGTCTTTCCTACTAGTAAAAACATCTTTTCCACATCCACTCCATCTAGGCTTCTCAGTATTCTGTAAATTTCAATGTGCTCCCTTATCTTTCTAAACAGACCCAGAGTCCTCACCACTCCTCATATGACAGGCCCTTTATTCCCGGGATCATTCTTGTGAATCTCTTCTGGACCCCCTACTACATTAGAAATTGCTAAGTGTTTTATTCATGCCAAAAAGGTGGGAAACTCCCAACGAAAGGCGGAAAAGTTCCTGCAGCACCTTGCACACCAACAAACAGGTTAAAGATCAGGATGAAGTATTTCTGTGTAAAAGATGTGATCAAAGGCACGAATTAAGGCATTGTCCAGCGTTTGGTAAGTTTTGTTCCAGAAGCAAAGGAAAAAAAGTGCTGTGCACAGAATTGTTGCTCTAAACTCAACCCTAGATCAATCAGCACAGTGGAAGACACAGTCTCCAGTGATGAAACATCACTTTGTCTGTTGAAGAAGAATAATGTTTTGGAGACATCAAAACATTTTCCAGCACTTTAACCTGCATGACTTTGGACTGTGGGAGGAAACCGGCACTCCTGTAGGAAACCTACGCACACCCAAGATAAACGTCCAGACTCCGCTCAGACAGTGACCCAAACCGGGAATCGAACAGTGCTAACCACTGTACTACCGTGCCGCCCAAATCTTATAATGGTTCAAGCATTAAATCTTATGGTACTTGTGACCTGAGTGTAGTGGTGAAGAACAGTTTTTTCCGTCCCATTCTATTATATTCGAGGGCTTGGATTCATTATTAGGTGATCAGTCCTGTGTGTTAAGGAATGGGTAAGAAACTTTCCAATTAAATGTCTTGTTGATCCAATAAGTGACACTGATATGTAAAGAGGCTACAAAGGGGCAGCACGGTAGCATAGTGGTTAGCACAAATGCTCCACAGCTCCAGGGTCCCAGGTACGATTCCCGGCTTGGGTCACTGTCTGTGTGGAGTCTGCACATTCTCCCCCGGTGTGCGTTGGGTTTCCTCCGGGTGCTCTGGTTTCCTCCCAAAAGTCCAAAGATGTGCAGGTTAGGTGGATTGACCATGCTAAATTGTCCTTAGTGTCCAAATTTCCCTTAATGTTCGGTGGGGTTACTGGGTTATGGGGATCGGGTGGAGGTAGGGTGCTCTTTCCAAGAGCCGGTGCAGACTTGATGGGCCGAATGGCCTCCTTCTGCACTGTAAATTCTATGAATTCTATGTGGTGCAGCAAGGTGGCGCAGTAGTTGGCATTGCTGCCTCATGGAGCCGTGGACCCAGGCTCGATCCTGGCTCTGGGTCACTGTCCGTGTGGAGTTTGCACATTCTCCCCATGTTTGTGTGGGTTTCGCACTCACATCCCAAAGATGTGCAGGCTAGGTGGATTGGCCCAGGTTAATTGCCCCTTAATTGGAAAAAAAATGAATTGGGTACTCTAAGTTTATTTTAAAATATTAAAACATTTTTAAAAAGAGGCTATGGGTGACCTTTGGAACATGTGATGTGATAGAACATAGAACATAGAACAGTACAGCACAGAACAGGCCCTTCGGCCCTCAATGTTGTGCCGAGCCATGATCACCCTACTCAAACCTACATATCCACCCTATACCCGTAACCCAACAAGCCCCCCCTTAACCTTACTTTTATTAGGACACTATGGGCAATTTAGCATGGCCAATCCACCTAACCCGCACATCTTTGGACTGTGGGAGGAAACCGGAGCACCCGGAGGAAACCCACGCACACAGGGGGAGGACGTGCAGACTCCACACAGACAGTGACCCAGGCGGGAATCGAACCTGGGACCCTGGAGCTGTGAAGCATTTATGCTAACCACCATGCTACCCTGCTGCCCCGAGGAGGAAATAAGATTACAGTCCTAAAGGAAGTCGAGGACTTCCTTTCCAACAAGTCAGATTGTAACCCGGACGAGGAGGACCCCGGAAATCTTGTCGTGGAGGCATTGCCCATGTTGAGAGACCAAGACCGGCCCCGAGAGAAGCCGGTGAACCGGTACGCTGCGTGGAGGGAATGGGAGTTCCAAAAGTGGAGGAACCTGATCAGCCAGGGCACTGGCATTACATGATAAAAGAGTTTGGTGCAGTTATGTTCAAGGAAAAATAAAGGTATTTGGGAAAAGGAGCAGAGCTCTTGACTCTTTACTCAACACCAGCCAGAGGCTAACAGTGGTAGCAGAGGATGGTTGCTGTGTAAACGATTGAAAGATACAACTTTTCCAAAACAATTTTGCATCAACCAAGGAGCGAGTGAGAAGAAAAAAAAATATGGCTGAACGTAGGATAAAGATGGCTGGATATGACAATCCGCCATTATTTTCTGAAAGGTGATCGTACGACCAATGGAAAAGTGCAGTTGTTATGTAAACTCCGGTAACTGCGTTGGGAAAGAGGAAACAGGGCTCTTTCTCTGTGTTCTGAGAGTAAAATCCGAAGCGAAGTGTTTTCTGAACTGGAATTGGAACAATTAGACTCAGAAGAAGGTCTGGAGACTCTATTATGGATTTTACGGATAGGATTTAACAAAAGAATGACTTGTTAAGTGCGTATGAAGCCTGGCCAAATTTGATATATTCCGGAAAACTGAGGATATCTCAATTGAGGAAAGAATTCAGGGTTGGAAGTCAGGCTTCAGGTGCATTTAAATATATTGGACTGGAAATCAGACAGACTAAGTTAGGGGCAACTTTACGTCAGCAATCTTAATTGAAGAAATCAGCCCAATAGCAATTAGCCATGGCTGGGTTTCATTAAAAAGACGCAGTGGTTTCAAAGATGGAAAAAGAGCAACTGCAAAGTTTAATTTGGCAACTGAATTGGATAGGTAGACAGACGAGACCAGACGTTAGTTTTGATGTCTTAGAATTGAGTACAAAAAATGAATGATCCTAAAGTGGAAGACATAATGAGAGCAAATAAAGTGTTGGTCAAATTAAAAATACAGGAGTTTGCTTTGAGGTTCCCAGTTTTAGGTGATCTTAGGCACTTTAAACTCGTAAGTTATAGTGATGCATCCTATGCAAATTTATGTGATGGGTTTTAAGTGCATGAGGTTTTATAATTTTCATTTTGGAGAACAATGGTAAATGTTGCCCTCGTGTGGGAAACAAAGAAAATAAGGTAGGTGGTCAAAAGCAACTGGGCTGCTGAGACTTGTCGTGGCGGTGGATATGGCCTTTTATATATCTCAGATATTGACAGACTAGGGGATTTGGGTAAGATACCCATTGGGTGTCACATTGATAATAAATCCCTGTGGGAAAATGGGCACTCAATAACAAAGTGTCAATAAGAAAAGGTTAAGGATAGAAGTTTCACAAGTTTGAAGCAGATGTTGGACAGATGGGAGATAGCAAAAATTCAATGGGTCGACAGTAGTTATCAATTGTCCGACTGTTTAACGAAACGAGGGCTAGTTCACAGAAACATTTGGGTATTGTTGATGACTGTTTCTGTGACTTTTTTTCCTTCCAAAAAAAAAAGAGGTGGGGGGGGGGGGGGGGGGGGGGGGGGGGGGGGGAATTTCATGTGCCTTTGAGTTTCTTGAAATTTTGTTTTCATCAAATTATTTTTTTTCTGCAAGAAAGGGGAGACTGTTAAGGAATGGGTTATGAAACATTCCAATTAGATGTCTCATTGATCCAATAATTGACACTGATATGTAAAGAGGCTACACGTGGCTCTGGAACATGTGATGTGCCGATAGAGTTTTGGTACAGTGTGTTCAAGGAAAAATAAAGGTGTTTGGGAAAAGGAGCAGTGCTCTTTACTCTTTACTCAACAGCAGCCAGAGGGTAACACAGTGAAGGATTAGGGATAGTGCAGTTGGTATATAGCATCCACAAAAGATTGGATCAACACTCCCAACGATTCTGAGAACATTATCAGCAAATTCAGCGATGTGTTCACTGATTTGAGTGCACTACCATTCGCCAATGAGATACAATTTAAAGATGATGCATTATCTAAAGCGCCGATACAAACTATTAAGAGTGAATTTGCTGAAGATGTAGATCTGGATGTCAATCTAATTTCTACCCTACCACCTATATCAGATACGAAACCACAAGTTATCAAGAAGATAGAAGAGAAAATGCTGGAAAATCTCAGGGGGTCTGGCAGCATCTGTTGGGAGAGAAAAGTGCTAACGTTTCGAGTCCAGATCACCTTTTGTCAAAGCAGCTTTGACAAAGGATCATCAACCCTGCCGTGGCGGGGGGACCTGCTGGAATTCTTGACGCTTAAAAAGGTCAAATTTGAACTGAGGGGAAGGATGGAAGGGTTGTACAATTCATGGGTGTTATTCATTATGCGACTTCAAGAATTGGATTACATCGAACTGGGAGGGTTGGGGGGAGAGGGACTGTATGTGTTAATGGTGAATATGGGTGATTCCTGATTCATTTTTGTCATTTGTTTATGTTAACATGCGGGCTAATGTTTAGGGTTTGGTGGGAGGATGGGATCGTTGTTATTGATATGGGAATTGACATTGCATTCGTTACTGATTATAGTTTATTGTTGGATGTAAATTTGGGAGAAAATGGGAAAAAGGGGGAGAATAAAAATATTTAAATAAAAAAAGTTTGAAAGAGTCTTGATGCTACCGATCTGACAGAGCCCTGGTCAACAATGGCTATCTGGAAGTCTTTTTGGATGGATCTTCGATGAAATACTGACTTTGTTAACTCTCAGTTGTTGCAGCTTCGCAGGCTCCTGGTACAGATGAGTTCTGAGATGGGAATTTACTGGCTGACAGTGCACAGCAAGCAATACTGCAGGCAATACAAGGGAAGGGAGAGAGCAAGAGACAGCCTTCCTTCACAGTTTGCTCTTCAGGCATGCGCACACATTGAGTTCAAATAAAATGTTCAGCAAAATCATTTCTCACAACAGGTGCTTTCAGCCAATCAGCAGTATAGCCTGACAACATTTTTTTTTCATAAGGAAGCAAATAACTCATCTCACCCAGGTGTTTTCCTGGTCATCCAGCTTAGTGAATTTGTAACCTTTTTAAAACAAAAAGCCTTTGGAGAGTGTCCAGATAATTCAGTGTCCTTCCGATTTAAAAATATGGATTCCTCACAGCGTTCATTGTCTTCTTGTTTACATTCCTAAAATTTGTTCAGAATTCAGGATATCGTCATGTTCAGAAAGTCAGTCTCATTCTAAACAGAACTGTACTTGCTTAAATGTACCTCAGTTGGACAAGGAGATTAATTGTAATGTTTCACATTTGCGAGCATTTAATCTGCATTTTTGATAATTTTTAGGTTACTGAAATCAGTCCACCACAATCCATTGAAATTTGGAATTGCTGAGGAAAAGCTAAAACCGTTTGAAAAATTACTGTTAAAGCTGGAGGGCCAGTTGCTGGATGGCATGATTTTCCAGGTCAGAGTATATTTGATTATAGCTGGTCACTACAGCAAAATAATGAAGTACATACTAACAAAAGTAAATTTCAGTTAACATTTAATCGAAAAGTGTTTTAATCTCTAACTTAATATTCTTAAGCAGCTTGTCACAGCTCGCATATGTGGGATGACATGTTCTCATCGTTACTTTGGTATTGAATGTGTTCATTCTGTAGGCCTGTGTTGAACAGCAGTTTGATACGAGGAATGAACCAACCTCAGTCTCAAAAAATAGCACGTTTGCAGAAGAGTTTGCCCACAATATTCGCACTATTTTCACCAATGCAGAATCCAAGCTTGGTAAGATCTTATTGCACTTGAAACTTTTAGGGCTGGTTTACTTAAAAGTGTAACCAAATCACCACCGTAGAACTATGCACTGCACATGAAGCCCTGATCTCTGACAGCACACTATTTAGAACATTGCCTTTAAATTTCTATTGCATTTCCCTATTCCTTCTTCCAAAATTCATCACTTTGCACTTCTGCCTTTTCCATCAGCCACTCGCTCACCTAATCTGCAACTCTATATCTTGTTACAGTTGATTGGTGTCACCCTAAATGTAAACCACACTTCAAAGTTTATATTGTTGACAAATTTTAAAATGTCATTCTATATGCCAATATTGTAATCATTATTTCAATTTGTTCTGGCACCCTGGGCTAGTGTGTGGGCAATTCCAGCCCAACAGGCCCTGGAATCCCAACATAAGTGAATTAACCAATTAATTTTGGGTATTTTCCTGAGATCTTTGACCCTTGACTGCTCCAATGAGTTACAGACACCAGATTTGTAAGTAAAACATTAAAAAAATCTTTATTTATAACCAGATAATAGATAAACATGTAATGATAAAATAGAACAACAAGAATCATCTAATTATTTTCCTAACCCCGTCCTACCCAGACACACTTAAGCAGACGCACGGTGGTGCTGGTCGGAAAGGTTCAAAGTAACAGATATTAAGAGGCATGAGATGAATACTTGCTGCAAAAGTTGTGGGCATTGTTGTTGGCGATCTTCCAAGGACGCAAAGTGTTGAAATTATCAGTTTATTTGGATCTTCTGAGGTTTGACTTCAGTTAGACCATGCAGGCGTAGAATCCTCTCTGATTGAATGACCTCCACCAGACTGGCTCTCAGACTCGCTGTGATAATTTTAGAATCCTTCACTTGAGGATTTCAAATAGGTTTCTAACCAACCCCTTCTCCCTGAAGGTGGTGCTGGATTGGACCCTCCCACAGGTTGAACTGACTGTAGCGACAAAGGCCTTTAAACACAGGCCATCAGTTAAAATTAATCCGATTCAGTTCCTCAGCATTTAAATCAGAAGTGGAACGTTCACAGGTCGGGCTGGAGAGTATAAATCCAGCCTTGCAGACAGAAATTTAAACTTTCACAGACCTGTCTTTCAGTCAGAAGTTAAACCTTCACAGGATTACGAGAGAGAGTGTCCAGACCTGCTCACCCCAAACGAGGGATCAGAGAGGTAAGAGGTTCCAGTCTATCTCGGAGAAATATTTAACAGTTTTTGCTCAGCTTGTTCTCAGAAATAAAAATGAAAGCCAAAATGGAACCTTTCATTCTGTTCCAGAATTTTCTGAAAGGCTCCAATCGAGAAAAGATTATGTCCTAGAATTTAAGAAGAGGGAATTGGCTGCTAGCCAAGTCAATCAAAATGACACCACATGACCCAGCCACCTAGCATACAACACAGAGGGGGATCCCCTTGGGCCAGTTCAAATAGCAACTTGCAGCAGGGATTTCAGTTCAAAACCTAAAGTCTGTAATTTTAAAACAGCAGCAAGCAAAATTGGCCAGCAATACATTGATTAAAAAGGACACAAGGGTATAACAAAGGATCCTTACAATTCTATTTATAATATATATATATATATATATATATATGGCAAAAACTTAGGAGCAGGAGTAGGTTATTTAGCCCTTCAAACCTGCTCTGCCATTCAGTGAGATCTTGGCTGATCTGACTGTGATCTCAACTCCATTTGCATGCCTGCTCCCCTGACCCCCGACTTCCTTGCCTATCAAAAATCTTGTCGAGCACAGCCTTCAATAAATTCAATGATTTAGCTTCCACTGCTGTATGGGAAAGAGAAATCCACAAATGAATGACCTTCAGAGAGAAGAATATTCTCCGCACCTCTGTCTTAAAAGGGCGACATCTAATTCTTAAATTGTGCCCCACGAGTGGTAATATCTTCCTGGTATTTACCCTTCATGTCTCCTCTGTGTGTTTCAGTATTATTACCGATAAATGCCAGTCGGTATAGGCCCAACCTGTTCAACCTTCCTTCAAGGACAAACCCTTCACCCGAGGAATGAGTCGAGTAAACCTTTTTTCAACTGCTAATGTAGTTATATCCTTTTTAACTGAGACCAAAACTTCACACTGTATTTTAGATGTGTTCTCACCAAGGCCCTTACAGCTGCAGTAAAACATTACTACATTTACATTCCATTATCCTTGCAATAAATGTCAACATTCTATTTGTTTTCCTAATCACTGGCTTTATCTGCTAACTTTTAATCACTCATCTACCGGGACACGCAGATCCCTCTGTACCGCAGTGTGCCGCAACCTCTACCGCAGTGTGCCGCAACCTCTACCGCAGTGTGCCGCAACCTCTACCGCAGTGTGCCGCAACCTCTACCGCAGTGTGCCGCAACCTCTACCGCAGTGTGCCGCAACCTCTACCGCAGTGTGCCGCAACCTCTACCGCAGTGTGCCGCAACCTCTACCGCAGTGTGCCGCAACCTCTACCGCAGTGTGCCGCAACCTCTACCGCAGTGTGCCGCAACCTCTACCGCAGTGTGCCGCAACCTCTACCGCAGTGTGCCGCAACCTCTACCGCAGTGTGCCGCAACCTCTACCGCAGTGTGCCGCAACCTCTACCGCAGTGTGCCGCAACCTCTACCGCAGTGTGCCGCAACCTCTACCGCAGTGTGCCGCAACCTCTACCGCAGTGTGCCGCAATCTCCCTATTTAAATAATAATTCACTTTTCTATTCTTTTCCTGCCAACGGTGGCAAGTTCACCGTTTTCCACATTATTCTCTGCCTGCCACATTCTTGGCCACTCACTTAACCGTTGCAGACTTTACCACCTCTTGACAATTTATTTCCGACCTATCTTGGTGTCATCAGCAAATTTAACTACCATACATTTGGTCCCTTCATCCAAATTGTAAATAGTTGAGGCCTCAGCGCTGATTCCGGTGGAACTCCACTAGCTGCACCTTGCCAACTCTAAAAAGAACCATTTATCTCTATTCTCTGCTTTCCTTAGCTACTGAATCTCTTATCCATGCTAACATGTTATCCCCAAACTATGTGCTGTTACCTTTGGTGTGGCACCTTATTAATGTCCTTTGGAAATCAAAGTATACCACATTTACAGCTTCCTCTTTATCCACATTGTGTGTTACTTTCTGAAGGGGAAAGAGTTTTCTGAGAAAGTTATTGTGGCTCTGCCTGATCACATTATGATCTAAGTATCCTATAAGTATGCCATTACCACCTCAATAATGGATTTTACCACCCCCTCCATGATAAATGTTGGACCAACTGGCTTACAGGTTTCTGCTTTCTGTCCCCATCTTTTCTTGATCAATTATATTTGCTATTTTCCAGTCCTCGGGGACCTTTCCAAATTTAAGGAATTTTGGAAGATTATAACCAATGCATCTCCTATCCCTGTGGCCACTTTGTTTAAGACCCTGAGATGCAGGCCATCTGATCCTGGTGGCTTGTCGGCTTTTGAGTCCAATAGTTTTCCCAGCACCTTTTTCACTCGTAATGGTGATTGTTTCCACAAATTCATCTTTTGATTTTCAACTTGGGGATGTTTTCTAACAGTGGATACAGATACAAAATATCTGTTCAACACCTCTACTATCTTGTTGTCTTAGATCCTCCATTCTCCACACTCCCTCTCTTGAGGACCAACACGAGTTTGAGTTGCGCTTTTCCTATTTAAATATTTGTAGAAACTTTTACTATCTAGTTTTATATAAATAACTAGCTTTCTGTCGTCCTCAATTTTCTACCTTTTTTCTCGTAATTCTTTTGCCCGCTTTAAAAGTCTGATCAATCTCCCGACCTACCACTAAACGTTACAAATTTGTGCAGTGTTTCTTTCAATTTTATACTGTGCTTAACTTTATTCAGCCGCGGATAATGCATCCTTTTCAAAGAGTCTTTCTTTCTTACTGGGCTAAATCTTCACTTCGAGTTATTAAATATCTCTTTAAAAGTCTGCCACTCATCTCTACTGCCCTACCTTTTAAACTAGTTTTCCATTTCACTGGTTTCATAACCTTATAATTAACTTTATTCATGTTAAGACACTAGTATTAGATCCTCAATTCTCCCTTTCAAACTAAACATGAAATTATGTTATTATATTATGATTGCTGTGGCCTAAAGTCTCCTTTAGCATGAAGTTATTGATTAATTATGTCTCATTGCTTATAACCATGACAAATACAGCCTGCTCCCTGGTTGGCCATACAACATACAGCTCTAAGAAATTATCCTGCATTCATCCTAAACTGATTTTCCGGGCCAGTTTTGCTAATCTGATTCTTCCAATCTACGTGTGGATAAAGTTACTCATGATTCTTGCTGTATACTCTTGCTCTGCAGTATATCTACTGTTAGGGGGCTACTACTCCCACAAGTGACCCTTACCGTTCCTATTTCTTATTTCCTATTGTGTGAAACATTTGCTATCTTACAATCCTTTGGTATCTCTCCAATATCTGTAGAAACTTTTACTATCTGGTTTTAAATTAATAACTAACTTTTTCTCGTCCTCAATTTTTCCCTTATTTGTAGTCATTTTTTGCCCGTTTTAAAAATTTGATCAATCTTGTGACCTACCACTAAACATTGCAAATTTGTGCAGTAGGGAAGATTGGAAGATTATGGCAAGCCTATCTCCACCCTTAGCCTGGGATGCAAGCCATTGGATCAGGAAACTTCCACATCTAAGCATAGCTAGCTTTTTCAGTATGTCCTATCATTTCACTGCCATTTAATTTTCACCCCATCCATTATCTTTTCTATCTTTTCCTCCACCAATCTTTTGTCAGCATCCTCTTCCTCACTGATATGAAGTATTTTTTAAATATTCTAGCCTTGCTCTGCCCCTCTAAGCACATATAACTTTCTTTGTCTCTAATTGGCCTCTTATTATTTACTGTTTACATGCTGGTACAAAATATTTTGGTTTCTTTTTATGTTTACTACCATTCTATCCTCTACTATCTGTTTTCCAATCTGTTTTCCCAACTTATTTTCCTCTTCACTTCCTCTCTCAACTTATTGCAATTGGTCTGTCTCCCGCTTGAAGGTTTCACCTAGCATGCATCAAACAAACTTGTTTTATTGCTTCATATTTCCCTCGGATCCCTGGCTTTGGTCCACTTGCCTTTCTCTCCTGTTGGAATGTGTTGAGTATGTACCTGAAGTGTCTCCTTAAACCTTACTCATTGATCTGTTATAGTTTTTACTGCCAAACTTTAGTTCAATTTTGCTCTGGTTAGTGCCACTCTCATCCCAAAGATGCCACTCTCATCTTCTCCGTTACTCACCTAAGCCTTACAAAAGGAAAATCACTCTTGCCCAAGTGTTGTCCCATGAGCACTTGGTCTACTGGCCCATCTCATTCCCCAGCACAAGATTCTCTGATGCCTCCTTCCTAGTTGGATTGGTGAAGGACATCTGACATTCATTTCTGAAATTTGCACCCCTACTTCTTGCACAGAAATAGGTCATTCGGCCCATTGTGTCTCCAAATGAGCAATTAACTGAGTGCCATTCCCCTGCCAACTTCCTGCAACCCTGCACATTATTCTTTTTGAAAAAACAGTCTAATTCACTATTGAATGGTTCGATTGAACCTGCCTCCACACTCTCATACAGTGCAATCACAGACCGTTGCCACTCGCTGAGTCAAAAGGTTTTCTCCTGTCACTTTTAATATTTTCACCAATTACTTTAAATCTGTGCCCTCTTGTTCTCTATTCTTTTGTGAGTGGGTGCAGTTTGTTCTGACCATCATGATTTTGAACACCCCTATCAAATGTCCTCTCACCGTCTCTCCTCAAAGGAAAACAGTCCCAAATTCATAGAATCCCTACAGTGCTGAAGGAGTCCATTTGGTCCATCAGTCTGCACCGACCCTCTGAAAGAGTACCCTACTTAAGCCCACTCCCTGCCCTATCCCCATAACCCCACCTAACCTGCACATCCCTTAACACCAAGGGGCAATTATTTTTTAGCATGGCCAATCCACCTAACCTGCACATCTTTGGACTGTGGGAGGAAACCAGAGCATCCAGAGGAATCCCACGCAGACAGGGGGGTGAATGTGCAAACTCCACACAGTCCCCAAGGCCAGAATTGAACCCGGGACCCGGCGCTGTGAGGCAGCGGTGCTAACCAACATCTTCTCCAATCTATCTTCATAACTGAAGTTGTCACTGGACTAGTAATCTAGAGATCCAGTTAATACTCTGGGGACCTGGGTTTGAATCCTTCAACGGCAGATTGAATTTGAATTCAATAAAAATTTGAAATTAATAGTCTAGCGATGACCATTAAACCGTTGCCGATTGTTGTAAATCCATCTGGATCACTAATGTCCTTTAAGGAATAAATCTACAGTCATTACTTGGTCTGGCCTATATATGTCTTCAGAACCACAGAATGTATGATTCTTGTCCTCGGGGATGGACACCAAATGCTGGGCTCGCCAGCGATGTCCGCATTCATGAACAAATTTTAAAAATGAGCAAAAGCTGTGCCTCCTTCCTTAGACTGAAAACGTACTGCTGAAGAAGATTTTCCTGAACATACTGCAAACCTTCCCCTCTCTATGCTTTACACTGCTACTACCCAGTTCTATTTTTGGATAATTAAGTCACCAATCTCACTCGGCAGTTTGTGCATTACACATATGCATTCTCAACCTGTCTTTGTATTCCTCATTGTCCTTCTGCTTAATATGGTGCTACTTTTTTCTCTTCTATCAAACACTCACTGCTTTTTGCACCGTCCCACTCTTCTACACCTATATTGCTGGTGTCCACGTTGCGGTCAATTTAATTCAAACCTTCCTGAACCACACTAGTGAATCTCTCTGTGAAGACATTGGTCCCAGTTCCCTTGACCTGCAACTCACCCCTTTTGAATTCATTCCCTCCTTCCCCAGAAGTGGTCCCAATGCTTGAGGAATCTGAGGCCCTTCCCCATGCACCATTCATCAAGCCAGGAATTGATCCTCCCTGTTTTCCTATTTCCACTCTTATCAGCATGTGGTTATATCCCATTTACTATCCTAGGCTATATCTGCCTAAGGGGTGGCCACCCCCTGATCATACGATTCAGGAAACCTGCCGTCTCCCTGGTGCTCCACGGTGCTTCAAGCTGTTCCTCATGCATTTATTACCTGATCATTCTGATGCTGTCCTGGCCAAGCTCCCACCTTGTAGCTTCTATAAACCTGACCTCATCCAAAACTCTCCCAAATAGTCCTGTCCGCCCATCACCTCTGTGCTCGCTCGTCCAACAACACCTCAATTTTATAATTCCAATCATGTTTTCTACTCCCATAATGCCTCATTACATCCTAATTTCTGAAACCACCAAAATACCTCTGCCTCTCGTTTTAGCCTTTCAGTGAATCCTAGATTCTGATCATTGTACCAGCTGGCTGGGCCGTTAATATGCAAATTCGCTAAACATCTTCACCTACTGCTCGACTTGTCCCTCCTTTCGTAGAACAGCACAGAACAGGTTTTTCGGCCTTCGAGGTTGTGCCGAGCCTTGTCCGAAACCAAGATCAAGCTATCCCACTCCCTGTCATTCTGGGGTGCTCCATGTGCCTATCCAATAACCGCTTGAAAGTCCCTAAAGTATCCGACTCCGCTGTCATAGCAGGCAGTCCATTCCACACCCTAACCACTCACTGAGTAAAGAACCTACCTTGGACATCCCTCCTATATCTCCCACCCTGAACCTTATAGTTATGCCCCCTTGTAACAGCTACATCCACCCGAGGAAATAGTCTCTGAACGTTCTCTATCTATCTCCCTCATGATCTTATAAACCTCTATTAAGTCGCCTCTCATCCTCCTCCGCTCCAAAGAGAAAAGCCCTAGCTCCCTCAACCTTTCCTCATAAGACATATCCTGCAAACCAGGCAGCATCCTGGTAAATCTCCATTGCACCCTTTCCAATGCTTCCACATCCTTCCTATAGTGAGGTGACCAGAACTGCACCCAATACTCCAAATGTGATCTCACCAGGGTCATGTACAGTTGCAGCATAACCCCACTGCTTTTAAACTCAAGCCCCCTGTTAATAAAGGCTAGCACACTATAGGTCTTCTTCACGGCTCTATCCACTTGGGTGCCACCCTTCAGAGATCTGTGGACATGAACCCCAAGATCTCTCTGTTCCTCCACATTCCTCAGAACCCGGCCGTTGACCCTGTAATCCGCATTCAAATTTTTCCTACCAAAATGAATCACCTCGCACTTATCAGGGTTAAACTCCATCTGCCATTTTTCGGCCCAGCTCTGCATCCTTTCAATGCCTCTTTGCAGCCTCCTAAAATATTATTCTTTGAACAAGCTATTGGTCACCCGTACTAATACCTCTTCATATGGCTGCATCCTTGATAATGTTCCTCAAAGTGCTTTGGGGCATCTTGCATACAAACGTTTGACCACTCGGCCCTTCGAGCCTATTCTGCCATCATGGCTGATCTAATTTTAACTTTAACTTTACATTCCTGCCTACCACCAATAACCTTTCACCCCCTTGCTTATCAAGAATCTACCTACTTTTGCTTTAAAAGACATTCAAAGACTTTACTTCCATCGGCCCTTGGAAAGAGCACCCCATTTAAGCCCCCACTTCCAAACTATCCCCGTAACCTCGTAACCACACCTAACCTTTTTTGGACATTTAAGGGCAATTTAGCATGGCCAATGGGAGGAAACCGGAGCACCAGGACGAAATCCACGCAGACACGGGGAGAACATGCATACAGTGTCCCAAGCAGGGAATCGACTCTGGGACTCTGGAGTTCTGAAGCAACTGTGCTAACCACTGTGCTACTGTGTTGCCCATTTAATTTAACTATTTAATTTAAAACCCTCTCTTCTATCCTGAGTATGCAGTTCACAAGAACACTGGACCCAGCATGGTTCCATGTGCAGACTGTCCCAATGGTACAGCCTCCACTTTGCCCAGTAGTAATGCCAGTGCCCCAAAGACCAGAACCCACTTCTCACCACATATTCATCTCTCTTCAATACCCTATGCCAATTTGCACGTGGCTCAGGTAACTATTCAAGATTGTAACCTCTCAGGCTACGTATTTCAATTTGGTGCTTTGCTCCTCACATTGACTGCAGAATCTCTTTCTACCTATGTTGTTGGTACCTACATCCTGCTGACTCCGCCTCTTGCCGGTGCAGACATGATGGACCAAATGGGCGTCTCCTGCAGTGTAACAATTCTGTGATTCTGTGATAAACCTTGAGAACTAGATCCTTCCTGTTCCAGTGAAAGGTTCTCTCCAGCCCTGAACAAAAACTTGGCACTGCGCAGGCAACAGAACCATCTGGACTCTCACTCCTTGTTACAGAGCAGAGTGTCAATCTCCCTCACTATACTGTTCCCTACTACCACTGCATTCCTTTTAGCCCCCTTCATCGAATGGCTTCCTGTACCACAGTGCCATGGTCAGTTAACTGCAGCCCCCACACTAATCCAAACAAGCTGTACGAACCTCAAACCAGTTGGTCAGTAACAGAGTCCGACACTCTTGGTACATATGAGGAACTATATTATTGTAAGCTACTGTTTCATTGTCGTTTCTACTTCTGGAAACCTGGAGTGGATGAGCAAGTAATTAGTGCAAATAGTCACAAAAAATACAATGTAAAGAGTAATGACAAGTTTAAATGTTTATTCCTCAAACTGTGATGTGCAGCCAATTAATCCAAGTCTGACATTACATTAATTGAATCATGTTTTGCACTCGAGCTGAATTTTCCTCCTTGATGTGAAGCCTGTGGTTTGACTTTCAAAATATTGTTTGTTGGAAGAAATTTGTTCAGTTCAGGAATGACATTTAGCATCTGTTTGGTTTGATGTATAACTGAAAGTTCCCCATGGTTTAATTTTGTAACTATTGTATAATTCCGTAATTTTTCAATTGACCTTCATATTTATACAGGAGAGCCTTCAGAAATTGACCAGCGCGATAAGTATGTCGGGGTTTGTGCACTTTTTGTATTGCACTTCCAGATTTTCAGAACATTAGATAAAAAGCTGTACAAATCCTTACTAGATGTTTGCAAGAAGGTGAGTGGAGTCTACCTTTTGAAATGTATCACTCAACCGTTTCAATCCAGTTGCTATTTTCTGGGTATTGATTGATGTATTTGGCTCATTGTAGGTACCTGCCATCACACTCACTGCCAACATTATCTGGTTTGCTGATCGGTTCCTGCTATGTAAAATGGCATCTGCTGCCAAGGTTGCAGAAAAAAAGAATGTACAATCTATTAAAATTCAGAGAGAAACCTTTCTACAACAGAAGGCTCAAACACTGTCCAAGTAGGTTTCTGTTTGTCGATTATTGCTACTGTACAATGTATATTTCTGATACACTACATTGTTTAGAGTATACTGCATAGATTCACCAGGATAATACCAAGGGCTATGAAAAGAGACTATTCTCACTTGAGGTTATAAAATATTATAAAGAGATCTGCTAGAGTGAATAGGCAAAACCTATTTCTTCCAGCTGGGAAAACAGTGATGTGGGGTTTCCAGTGGAGAAAAATTCTAAGGTATGTGAGATTGATTGTGACTTGCAGATTCCAGATATACTAGGGTTAGGATATATTTGACCTCTTTTGTACCCCTTTTGAGGTGCAACGTATTTTAATCTTAATGTGCATGTCAGCAAGTGTATTCTTTTTTAAAAAAATAATTTTTATTGAAAAATTTTGTATTTATACAACATCGAACCATAATAAAACACCAACAATAACAATAATAATAGCAATCATACCTATCTTTGAGTCAGGAAGTCCAGAAAAGGCTGCCACCGTTTATAGAACCCTTGTATTGATCCTTTCAGGGCAAATTTGACCCCCTCCAATTTTATAAATCTCGCCATGTCACTGATCCAGGTCTCCACACTTGGGGGCCCGGCCTCTTTCGTCTCCTGCACTCCCGGCTCCACCGCAACTCCAAAAATCGCGATTCCCCGCCCTGGTTTGACCCTGGATCCAACCACCCCCTTCCAGAATTCTTCCAGTGCCGGGCATGCCCAGAACATATGGGCATGATTCGCTGGACTCCCCGAACACCTGGTGCACCTGTCCTCACCCCCAAAGAACCTACTCATCCTAGTCCCGGACATGTGGGCCCGGTGCAGCACCTTGAATTGGATGAGACTAAGCCTCGCACATGAAGAGGAAGAGTTGACTCTCTCCAAGGCATCCGCCCAAGTCTCGTCCTCTATCTGCTCCCCAAGTTCCCCCTCCCATTTAGCCTTCAGCTCCTCCACTGACGACTCCTCCACTTCCTGCATAACCGTATAAATGTCAGACACCTTCCCCTCTCCGACCCACACCCCCAAAAGCACTCTGTCCATCGCCCCCGCGAGGGCAGCAAAGGGAACTCCTCTACCTGTCGCCTAGCAAACGCCTTTACCTGCAAGTATCTGAACATGTTCCCTTGGGGGGGCCCAAATTTACCTTCCAGTTCCCCCAGGCCCGCAAACCTCCCGCCAATAAACAGGTCCCTCAATTTACTGATGCCCACCCTTTGCCATTCCCGAAATCCCCCATCAGTGTTCCCCGGGATGAACCGATGATTTCCACCCAATGGAGCCTCCATCGAGCCCCCTATTTACCCCCCTATGCCGTCTCCACTGTCCCCAGATTCTTAGGGTCGCCGCCACCACCGGGCTCGTGGTATACCTCTTAGGAGAGAGCGGCAACGGCGCCGTTGCCAAGGCACCCAGGCTCGTACCTCTACATGAAGCCATCTCCATTCTTTTCCACCCCCCCAATCACCCACCATTGACACATTGGCCGCCCGATAGTACCCCAAAAGGTTGGGCAGCGCCAGCCCACCTCTAACCCTCCCTCGCTCCAGGAAAACCCTCTTCACTCTCCGGGTCCCATGTGCCCACACAAAGCTCAAAATACTGCTAGTCACCCTCCTAAAGAAGGCCCTGGGGATGATGATGGGCAGGCACTGATAGAGGAACAAGAACCTCGGAAGCACCGTCATTTTGACGGACTGCACCCTCCCCGCCAACGACAATGGCAGCATGTCCCACCTCTTGAACTCCATCTGATCCACAAGCCTGATGAAATTATGCTTGTGAAGAGTCCCCCAGTCCCTGGCCACCTGCACCCCCAGGTACCTAAAACTCTCCCCTGCCCTCCTAAGCGGGAGCCTACCAATTCCTTCCTCCTGGTCTCCAGGGTGCACCACAAACACCTCACTCTTGCCTAAATTTAGTTTATAGCCTGATAAGGTCCCAATCTCAGCTAGCAGCTCCATCACCCCTGGCATCCCTCCCACCGGGTCCGCCACATACAGTAACAGGTCATCGGCATACAACGACACCCTATGTTCCTCCCCACCTCGCACCAAACCTCTCCACCTCCCTGAATCCCTCAACGCCATCGCCAACGGCTCGATTGCCAATGCAAACAACAAGGGGGACAGGGGGCAACCCTGCCTGGTCCCTCGGTAAAGCCGGAAGTACTCCGATCTCCTCCCATTCGTGGCCACACACGCCATCGGGGTCTCATATAGCAGCCTCACCCATCTAATAAACCCTTCACCAAATCCAAACCTCCCCAACACCTCCCATAAGTACCCCCACTCCACTCTATTGAAGGCCTTCTCCGCATCCAGCGCCACCACTATCTCAGCCTCCCCCTCAATCGCCGGCATCATGATGCCATTCAACAATCTCCGCACATTCGTGTTCAGCTGTCTTCCCTTCTGTCTGGTCCTCGTGTACAACCCCTGGCACACAGTCCTCTATCCTGGTGGCCAGGATTTTTGCCAGCACCTTGGCATCCACATTGAGGAGAGATATGGGCCTGTATTAACCACACCCAGCAAGTGTATTCTAATCAACACGATGTTGGTTACTCATTACCCCATAGACAATCAAAGTTTGCAGCACCACTTCTAGACAATCAAAGCTTGCAGCACCACTTCTAACAACAAATTGCAGAAGCAATTTTAGATTTGTTTGTGGGAGAGCACTTTGGAGATAGTGACCACAAATCGGTGTCTTTCACTATTGCAATGGAGAGGGATAGAGCCATACGGCAAGGCAAGGTTTATAATTGGGGGAGGAGTAATTATGATGCAATTCGGCAAGAATTAGGGAGCATAAGATGGGAACAGAAACTGTCAGGGAAAGGCACAAATGAAAAGTGGAGCTTGTTCAAGGAGCTTGTTTCACCTGAAAGTTCCCCATGGTTTAATTTTGTAATTATTGTATTATTCCGTAATTTTTTAATTGACCTTCATATTTATACAGGAGAGCCTTCAGAAATTGACCAGCGCGATAAGTATGTCTGGGATTGTGCAGCATATGAGGTTGGAGGGGTAGAAAATATTTGAATGCGGATTACAGGGTCAATGGCAGGGTTCTGAGGAATGTGGGGGAACAGAGAGATCTTGGGGTTCATGTCCACAGATCTCTGAAAGTTGCCACTCAAGTGGATAGAGCCGTGAAGAAGACTTATCGTGTGTTAACAGGGAGCTTGAGTTTAAGAGCCACGGGGTTATGCTGCAACTATACATGACACTGGTGAGACCACATTTGGAGTATTGTTTGCAGTTCTGGTCACCTCATTATAGGAAGGATGTGGAAGCATTGGAAAGGATGCAAAGGAGATTTACCAGGATGCTGCCTGGTTTGCAGGATAGTTCTTATGAGGAAAGGTTGAGGGAACTAGGGCTTTTCCCTTTGGAGCGGAGGAGGATGAGAGGCGACTTAATAGAGGTTTATAAGATGATGAGGGGGATAGATAGAGTGGACGTTCAGAGACTATTTCCTTGGGTGGATGTAGCTGTTACAAGCGGGCATAACTATTCATGGTGGGAGATATAGGAGGGATGTCCGAGGTAGGTTCTTTACTCAGAGAGTGGTTAGGGTGTGGAATGGACTGCCTGCTGTGATAGTGGAGTCGGACACTTTAGGAATTTTCAAGTGGTTATTGGATAGGTACATGGAGCACACCAGAATGACAGGGAGTGGAATGGCTTGATCTTGGTTTCGGACAATGCTCGGCACAACATTGAGGACCGAAGGGCCTGTTCTGTGCTGTGCTGTTCTATGTTCTATGTTTCGCCTATCTCCTCGTCCAGAAGAACTTTAGTTTACAGACCTGTTTTACAAGGATGAAAGTTGTCTCATCACACTTTGCAGGGCTGGTAAATTTTACCTGACCCTTACGTTTTGTTAATTTGAAATGAAAAATGAAATGAAAATCGCTTATTGTCACGCGTAGGCTTCAATGAAGTTACTGTGAAAAGCCCCTAGTCGCCACATTCCGGCGCCTGTCCGGGGAGGTTGGTACGGGAATCGAACCGTGCTGCTGGCCTTGGTCTGCTGTAAAAGCCAGCGATTTAGCCGAGTGAGCTAAACCAGCCCCTAGTGAGCTAAACCAGCCCCTAGTGAGCTAAACCAGTGAGCTAAACATACAAATTGGGAATAGGTCATTTGGTCTCGCGAGCCTCCTCCACCATTCAATAAGATCATGGTTGATCTGATTGTGGCTTCACTTCCACTTGCTGCCTACTCGCGATAAACTTTGACTCCCTAGTTAGACAGAAATCTATATACCTCTGCCTTAAAAATATTTAATGACCCTACCTTCTTCACTAAAGAGTCACAACGTTGAGAGATAAAGTTCTACTTGTCTCTGATTTAAGTCAGAGATCCCCAATTTTTAAATTGTGTCTCACAATTCTAGCCTCTCCCACAAGGGGAAACATCTTTTCAGCATTCTCAATATCAAGTCCCCTCAAGATCCTACGTTTCAATAAGATCACCTGTCAATTTTCTAAACTCCACTGTATGCAGTCCCAGCCTGTCCAGCCCTGGCATTGCATGTCAGAAAGTTGAGTGAATCTTCTCTGAACTGCTTCTAATGCGTTTATATCCTTTCTTAAATAAGGAGACCAAAACTATATTGTAGTCTGGATGTGGTCTTAGCAATGTCCTGTTACAACTATAGCAAAACATCCTGACTTTTTAATATTTCATTTCCCTTGCAATAAATGACAGCATTCCATTCAAGCTAGAGTCACAGAATAACGACACAGACTCTCGTCGTTTATGCCAAAGCTTAAACAACATAATGCCATGAGCTCTTAATTTGCATAGTAACCGTTGGCACCTTGTCAAATGCCTTGTGGAGATTTGTGCAGCAGAGGTTTTGCGTTTATCCACATTGTTTGTTACCTCCTCAAAAAGCTAACATGGGACTGGATTCTCCGATTCAGAGGTTATGTCCCCCACGCCGGCGTGGGAACGGTGGGTTTTACGCCAGATAAAATGGCATAAAACGGCCACCGATCCCGCCATTTGGCTGGCTAGCATGCCGGCAGCGTAGAACACCCGGCTCCAGCTGCCGATACGGGCCGGAGAATTGCTGGGTCTGTGGCCACGAATGAGCACGGCGGCGGCCTTCACCACCGGGAACGCGGCTGGTCGGGGCTGAGCATCGGGGGGGGCGGGCCTTGGGCAACGTCCTGAGGCCGCCGCTTTGGAGGGAGCGGAGCATCACGAAACGCCGCTACCCCCAATTTGGTTGGGAACTTTGATTCTCCGGCCGAACGCGATTTTGGTGTCGGCGACTGAAGAATCCAACCCATGATTTTTCTTGCACAAAACCATGTTGACTCTGCCTGATTTGATTGAGACTTTCTTAGTACTTCCATTATTTAAAAATCAGGGAGATAGAAAGTTGGAAACTGCAGGCCAGTTAGCTTAATACTTGTTACAGGAAAAGTGTCTGAATTTATTATTAAAGAAGCTAGTACTGGACTTGGATAAGTTCAAGGTAATCAGGCACAATCTGCATGGTTTAGTGCAAGGGAAATCATGTATAACCAGTTTATTAGAGTTCTTTGAGGAAGTAACATGTTGGTGAATGAAAGGAAATGTATTACTCCTGTGACAAACAGGAGGAAGATCATCCAACAGAGGCGGCAGAAGAGGATTCTAGGAAAAGTCAACTCAGGCCGGCATGGTAGCACTGATGCTTAACAGCTTTAGGGACCTGTGTTTGATTCCTGGCTTGCGTCACTGTCTATGCAGAGTCTGCACATTCTCCCGTGTCTGCGTGGGTTTGCTCCCACAGTCCAAAGATATGCAGGTTAGGTGGATTGGCCATGCTAAATTGCCCAAGGTGTCCAAGGGTTAGCAAGGGTTGCGGGGATAGGGTGGAGATGTGGTCTTAAGTAGGGTGCTCTTTCGAGGGCAAGTGTCGACCCGATGGGCAGAATGGTCTCCTTCTGCACTCTGTGATTCTATGATTTCCAGAAGGCATTTGATAAAGTGCCACATTCAAGGTTATTGTGGAAAATAAAAGCTCATGGTGTAGGGGGTAACATATTGACATGGATAAAAGATTGGCTGACAGGAAGCAGAGAGTAGGCTTAAATTGAATCTTTTTCAGGTTGGTGTGTGCCACAGGGATCAGTGCTGGGGCCTCAGCTGTTTGCAATTTATGTAAATGACTTAGAAGATGGGATGGCTACCAAATTTTCTGATGACAAAGATAGATAGGGAAACAAGTTGTGAACAGGGCTTAAGGAGTCTGCAAAAAGATAGAAATTGGTTAAGTTAGTGGGCAAAGATCTGGCAAATGATGGGAAATCGTGTGATTGTCCATTTTGGCAGGAAGAATAAAAGTGAAGCTTATATAAATAGTGAGAGAGTGCAGAGCTCAGACGCAGAGCAGTCTGGGTATCTTAATGCATGAATCACAAAAGGCAGGTAAATAGGAAAGCTAATCGAACAAAGAACAAAGAAAAGTACAGCACAGGAAGAGGCCCTTCGGCCCTCCAAGCCTGTGCCGACCGTGCTGCCCGTCTAAACTAAAATCTTCTACACTTCCTGGGTCCGTATCCCTCTATTCCCATCCTATTCATGTATTTGTCAAGATGCCCCTTAAATGTCACTATCGTCCCTGCTTCCACCACCACCTCCGGCAGCGAGTTCCAGGCACCCACTACCCAATAGAATTCATTGTGAGGGAATTGAATACAAAAGTAGGAGCTTATGCTTCAGTTATACAGAGCCCTGGTGAGACTGCATTTGGAGTAGTGTGTCCCGTTTTGGTTACCTTTTTTCACGAAGGATGTAATTGCATTGGAAGCAGTTCAGAGAAGGTTTACTAGACTAATACCTGCCGTATTGTTTTATGAGGAAAAGTTGGACAGATTAAACTTGTATCTGCTGGAGTTTAGAAGTGTCATAGGTCACTTGATTGAAACACTCCTGAGGGGTCTTGATGGGATGAATGTGGAGAGGATGTTTCTTCTTGTGGGAGTTACTGTTTGAAAATAAAGGGTCACGTATTTAAAACTGAGAGGAGGCAAAATTGTTTTGCTGAGGGTTGAGAGTCTCTGGAAGTCTTTGGAACTCTTGTATATTTTTACAGCAGAGGTGGATAAATTCTTGGTTTCTTGGTGGGGGGAGATGATAGGTTGTCGGGGGTAGGCGGGATGCAGATTTGAGGTTACTATCAGATCAGCCATGATATTAAATGGCAGAGTAGGCTTGAAGGGCCAAATGGCCTACTCCTGCTACTTGTTTGTATGTTAACAATAGATTCCAGCAATTTCCTGATGACAGCTTTTAAACTAACTGGTTTGTAGTTTCCTGACTTCTGTCTCCTTCCTTTCTTGAATATAGGAATCACATCAATTACTTTTCAATAACCTTTCCCTGGTGGTTGTAATTGTTTGAATTTCCTCCCTCCCATTCTCCACATATGTCTGGAATGTAATTTGTATCCTCTACAGTAGAGGCAAATGCAAAATATCTGTACAATTAATCCCCAGCTTCATGTGAGAGGACCAACGCTAACTTACTCTTTAAAGTGGGCAGGAAGGAGGTTTAGCGGGGATGTGAGGAAATGCTTTTTTCACTTAGAGGGTGGTGGGCATCTGGAACTCACTGCCTTGAAAGGGTGGTGGAAGCAGAGACCCTCATAACATTTAAGAAGTATTTAGATGTGCCCTTGCAATGTCATGGCATACAAGGCTACGGGCCAAGTGCTGGAAATGGGATGAGAATACTTAGGTAGTTGTTTCTGACTGGTGCAGACATGATGGGCTGAAGGGACTATTCTGTGCTGTCCACCTCTGACGCTATGACTCTTTTCCTTTTTAAATGTCTGTAGAACTCTGATTTTATATATCCAGCTAGCTTTGGCTCATGCTCTAATTGCTCCTTCCATATTCATCTTTGTCATCCTTGCTGTTCTTTATATTTGTCCAATCCTCTGACCTACTCATGTTTGCAGAATTGTATGCTTTTTCTTTCAATTTGACACTGTGTTTTGACACGGATGGTGTCCTTCCCTTATAGTCTTTCTTTCTCACTGGAATCATCTTTTTTGAGTATTCTGAAATATCTCCTTAAATGTCTGCCACTGCATCTCTGCTGACCTATCATTTAACATTTAACCTAATTTCCCAGTTAATTTTGGCCAGCTCTGTCATCTTGCCCTCAGAAGAGCTCTTATTTAAATTTAAAACACTGGTCTTAGATTCACTCTTCTCTCCCTCAAGCTGAATATGAATATCAGTCAAATTGTGATCAGTGCTACCTGATGCACCTTCATGACGAGGTCAGGAATGAGTCCTGTCTTATTGCACATAAGGGCAGCACGGTAGCATGGTGGTTAGCATAAATGCTTCACAGCTCCAGGGTCCCAGGTTCGGTCCCAGGTTCGGTTCCCGGCTGGGTCACTGTCTGTGCGGAGTCTGCACGTCCTCCCCGTGTGTGTGTGGGTTTTCTCCGGATGCTCCGGTTTCCTCCCACAGTCCAAAGATGTGCGGGTTAGGTGGATTGGCCATGCTAAATTGCCCGTAGTGTCCTAATAAGTAAGGTTAAGGGGGGGGTTGTTGGGTTACGGGTATAGGGTGGATACGTGGGTTTGAGTAGGGTGATCATTGCTCGGCACAACATCGAGGGCCGAAGGGCCTGTTCTGTGCTGTACTGTTCTATGTTCTATGTTCTGTTACCACATCGAGAATAGCCTGCCCTCCTAGCTTTGGCAAAGAGTCATACAGACTCAAAGTTAGCTGTGTTCTCTCTCCACAGATGCTGTCAGACCTGCTGAGATTGTCCAGCATTTTCTGTTTTTGTTTCAGATCCCAGCATCCGCAGTATTTTGCTTTTTATTTTAGCCTGCTCTCTAGTTAGTAATAAAACGTGCTGCTCTGAGAAAATGTCCTGAAAGCCGTCAATGAACTGATCATTTGATGAATCTAATCTATATGTAGATTAAAATTACCCATGATTATTGCTGTACCTTTCTCACAACCCCCCATTATTTCTTCCTGTATATCCCAACCTGCAGTGCGTTTACTGTTATGGGGCCGATAAAACATTCTCGCAAGTGACTTCTTACCATTACTATTTCTCATCCCTACCCAAACTGATTTTTCACCTTGATCTCCAAAACCAAGGCCATCTCTCTCTATTGTATCAATATCTTGCAGAGTTAACGGAGTTACCCCTCCACTTTTTCTAACTTCCTATTCTTCTTAAATGTCATGTACGCTTGAATACTCTGGTCCCAGTCAGTCATCCTGTAGTCATGTCTCTATCACCAGATTATACATATTTATTTTGATTTATGCTGTCAATTCATTTGTTTTTTTTTAATGAATGCAACTTGCAACAAAGCCCTTGGTTCTGCGTTTTTACTTTTTTTTTGTATGTCCCTTCCTGTCACACTGGTTTTCATTTCCCTTATTCCTCCCTTTCCTCTGGTGGGGGAAAGCAGAACAATGGGACACAATTTTAAATTAGAGCAAGGCTATTCAGCATAGTGTCAAAATTTCTCCACACTACTTAGAAATCTGGAAATTTTGTCCGAAAAGGCTGTCACAGTTGGAGGTCAATAGAATTTGTCAAAACTGACATTTAGATTTTTCTTGCTTAATGATCGTTGGGACATGGAGCCACTGCAGATGGATGGAGTCATGATACAGCCCAGTTTAATTAAGCAGGCCTCATGGGTTGAATAGCTGCTTCCTGTTCCTCTGTGGTGTGCCTACAGAGGCTGACTAGCCTCCCACAAAAAGAAAATAACAGTTAAATAACATACAAGTATGTAAATGAGGAAATTGGATTATTATCCAAAAAGGAAAAATATACTGGGCTTTGAAGAGAAGGCAGGGAAATGACACTAGGTGAATTGGTCCTGCAGAGGACCAGCACAAACTCGATGGGCTGAATAACTACCTTCTGCACTGCAACCATTCTATGATCTATTCTTTGATTTATTCTATGAAGAATGGTTACTTGGAATTTGTTGTAAGAAGATAATCGCTGTCCGTGGAAAAAATCCAACAGGTGAGGATGCATATTCTAATTCTGTAGGTTTAATCTTCCCACATTTCTAATTCTAGTAACTTATTATTTTGCAGAGATGTGCAGTCATATTACTTGTTTGTAAGCTCATGGATGATGAAAATGGAATCCATCCTGTCCAAGGTGCAGAGTGTGGACAAGTTTACTGAGGATCTGTCCAACAGATGCAGCATTTTTATACAGGTAATATTTTAAAATCTGCTGATTTCTTTGCTGCTTACAATAAAGGCAGGTGATGAATTTTGATGGTTTAGAAAATATCTAAGATCTTAAAATGTTTGTGCATTCTCATAAGTATTCAGGACCGAGGTTTTGTACGAGGATAGAAAGGTGATGGTTGGTGTCTTAAATCATATAATGGACCAGAATGCTTAAAAATAATAATGGTGTCTTAGTGACGAGCACCATTTTTAATGTGCAAAATGTCCAACAACTCATGACAAGGAAGAAATACCATTGCCAGAAGTTACAAGTTGCTGGGTGATTGATGCCATTCCACCATTTATTTATTTCATGTGGTGTGGGTGTCTCTGGCTGGGCCAGCATTTTTTCCGCCATTCCTAATTACCCGTGAGAATATGGTCGTGAGCTCCCATCTTAAATTGGTGTAATCAATGTGGTGTAGGTGCACTCTACTGTTAGGAATTCAATTCCAGGATTTTGACCTAGCGAAAATGAAGGGACGGTGATATAATTCCAAGTCAGGATGGAATGTGGCTTCAAGGGGAACTTTCAGGTAGTGGTGTTCCCATGCATCTGCTGCCCTTGTCCTTCTGGGGAGTAGAGGTTATGGCTTTGGAAGACACAGTTGAAGAAGCCTTGGATAAAAGCAAATTGCTGCGGATGCTAGAATCTGAAACCAAAAGAGAAAATGCTGGAAAATCTCAGCAGGTCTAGCAGCATCTGTAAGGAGGGAAAAGCTTTGACAAAGGGTCACCTGGACTCGAAACATTAGCTCTTTTCCCTCCTTACAGGTGCTGCCAGACCTGCTTAGATTTTCCAGCATTTTCTCTTTTGGTCGAAAGAGCCTTGGTGAATTGCTGCAGGGAATCTTGTATATAATACATGCTGTTGCCATTTTCCGTCAGTGGTGGAAGGAATGAATGTTTAGTTTGGTGGATCAAGCAGGCTGCTTTGTTCTGAATGGTATTGAGCTTCTTGAATGTGGTTGGAATCACACTCACCCAAGCAAGTTGTTAGTATTCCATCATGCCCTTGACTTTGTACCTTGTAAATAGTGGACAAATTTTTGCGATGAGTAAGTAACTTAGCTCAATTTCTTGAATTTGATCTACTCCTGTAGCCACAGTATTTGTATGGCTGGTGTAGTTCAGTTTCTGGTCAATGGTAGCCCCAGGATGGTGATGGTGGGGAATTCAACGATAATAATGCCATTTAATGTCAAGGGGCAATGATTAGATTCTCTCTTGTTAAAGGTGGTCATGCTTGGCACTTGTCAGTATTGCAGTAATGGCTGCTCGCCTTTAACCACCCCAGCTGCTCAGCTTCAACCCTTCCAGTCTTGTGAGGGAGAAGGGAATAGGCGGGATACACTGGTAGTGAGAAAACATGGGAGGAGGGTTCAAATGGAGCATAAACACCATGATGTAGCAATTGGGGCGAATTACCTGTTTCGTGTTGCGCAGCCTATGAATCCATTCATGGAGTTGCTGCATTGGACACCTTTGTCCTTTAAACTTGACATAGGAAGTTAAGAATTAATAGATTAAATATCCTTTTAACAATGTAATTGTTAACCATTGCCAATCAACTTAGCTGGCACCGGAAGTGAATATTAAAAGTGGGAGTCACATTTCTTCAAGGGTGAATTGTCAGAGATTTTAATGTCAAATTTTACATTTTAAATTTTATATATATGTCTATTTCCGCTTTTCATTAATCTTTCTTTTCCCTTCTATTTCTGTACCTCATTTGATATTGAATTCGCCTACTCTCAGACTTTTCTCTGTTTATTCTTCAGTCCTTAAATCTCAGCGGTTAAAGAAATGTCCCATTTTTACTGTTATGTGCCATGATTTCAGATGTCTCCTTTCTGTTATTAGTTTGTACTTCCAACCACTTGCAGAGCAAAACATTTGCACCTGAAGATTGCAGGAAAATATCTAACTAACTGGGTACACCATGAGGTACTCCACTCCAGCAGACTTTGGATCCATTATGTTTTGGGTTTGAATTGACATCGTTTGTAATCAAATATAAACAAATGCACTGTGGTATGGTTTTGTGGAAGACCAGCTCTAATTAAAGTTTTTTTAAATCTTTAGGGTATTCTTTATGCAAACAGCCTCAGTAACATTGTTCGAACCACAATGAATCTGTATATGTCCATGCAGAAACCCATGACCAAAACATCCGTGAAAGCTTTATGTAGACTTGTGGAACTTTTAAAGGTAAGCTGAGGAAAATATGGGTCACTTAATAACTGGTTCACTTATCCATTAGTACCATGAGAATTTGGTTCGGATTTAATTTATTTTTTTCTGCCATGTTAGCAAAGGTTGATTTTTCATTTTCTGTACGAACAACTGCAGAATTTATTTTCCAGAGGTGAACATTTCTATTGCACTTTCATGTATCAGATTATTTTGATACGAAGGCAGGCAGCTCATTAATTTCCCAATTTTTGTTTTAAATTTTGCAAATATAATGTATCGATGTACTTCACATCTTTTTTTTTTAATAAACATTTTATTGAGGTATTTTTGGTTTTACAACAACAACAAAATAAAAATAAACAATGTACATGAATCTATAAACATAGTGCAAAGGCCATCTTCCACCCTTGCAGGTCCCACCTTTATTAACCCCCCTACTCTAAGCTAAATTAACCCCCCCCCCCCCCCCCCCCCCCCTTCTGCTGACGATTAATTTTCCGCAAAGAAGTCGAAGAACGGTTGCCACCTCTGCGCGAACTTGATTTTCTCCAAACAGTGAAAGCTAGCCATGTCCGATGGCCAAGTTTCCGACTTCGGGGGCTTGGAGTCCCTCCAAGCTAATAGTATCCGTCTCCGGGCTACCAGGGAAGCAAAGGCCACAACATCTGCCTCTTCTCCTGAATTCCCAGGTCTTCTGACACCCCGAAAATCGTCACCTCTGGTCTCGGTGCCACCCTTCTTTTTAACACCGTGGACATGACATCTGCAAACCCCTGCCAAAATCCCCTAAGCTTCGGACATGTTCAGAACATATGGACATGGTTCGCTGATCCTCCCGCCCACTATGCACACCTGTCTTCCACCCCAAAGAAACTGCTCATCCGGGCCACTGTACAGACTATAGTTGAGGGCAGCACAGTAGCATTGTGGATAGCATAATTGCTTCACAGCTCCAGGGTCCCAGGTTCGATTCCGGCTTGGGTCACTGTCTGTGCGGAGTCTGCACATCCTCCCCGTGTGTGCGTGGGTTTCCTCCGGTGCTCCGGTTTCCTCCCACAGTCCAAAGATGTGCAGGTTAGGTGGATTGGTCATGATAAATTGCCCTTAGTGTCCAAAATTGCCTTTAGTGTTGGGTGGAGTTACTGGGTTATGGGGATAGGGTGGAGGTGTTGACCTTGGGTAGGGTGCTCTTTCCAAGAGCCGGTGCAGACTCGATGGGCCGAATGGCCTCCTTCTGCATTGTAAAATCTATGATTGTTGGGAATTATGTTTCCTGGGATGTTTATTTGCTGTAAACTGTTTTGATACATGTTTGTCACAAAATATATATTTTTTAAAAAACAACAAAAATAGGAGGAGGCCATTCGGCCCTTGGAGCCTGCTCTGCTGTTCATGGCTGATCATCTAACTCAGTAACTTGTTCTCGTTTTCCCTCCCATATTCTTTGATCCCTTTAGCCCCAAAAGATTAATGTAATTCCTTATTGCAAACTTACAATGTTTTGGCCTCCGCTACTTGTTGTGATAGTGAATTCCATAGGCTCACCACTCTCTGGGTGATCCTCATCTCTGTCCTAAATGGTCTAACCCGCATCATCAGACCGTGACCCCTGGTTCTGGATATCCCGGCCATCGAGAACATCCTTCAGCATCTACCCTATCTAGCCCTATTAGAATTTTATAGGTTTCTATGAGATCCTACTCATTCTTCCAAACTCCAGCAAATATAATCCTAACCAAATCAATCTCCCCTCATGCGGCAGTCCTGCCATCACAGGAATTAGCCTGGTAAATCTTCGCTGCACTCTCTCTATAGCAAGAACATCCTTCCTCAGATAAAGAGACTAAACTCACAAAAACCCTGTATAACTGAAGCAAGACATCCCTGCTTCTGTATTTGAATGTCTCGCTATAAAAGCCAACATATCTTTTGTCTTGTATACCACCTGCTGCACCTGCATGCTTAGTTCGGCGACTGTTTAATGATCTGGAAGAAGGAACTGAAGGCACTGTTGCTAAGTTTGCAGATACATAGAAGAAAGGAGCAGGAGGAAGTCTTTTGGCCCTTCGAGCCTGCTCTGCCATTCATCACGATCATGGCTGATCATCCAACTCAATAGCCTAATCTTGCTTTCTCCCCATAGCCTTCGATTCCATTCTCCCCAAGTGCTATATCCAGCCGCCTCTTGAATATATTCAAAGTTTTACTTCCTGTGGTAATGAATGCCACAGGCTCACCACTCTTTGTGTGAAGAAATGCCTCCTTATCTCTGTCCGAAATGGTTTACCCTGAATCCTCCGACTGTGATCCCTGGTTCTGGACACACCCATCATTGGTAACATCTTCCCTGCATCTACCCTGTCTAGTCCTGTTAGAATTTTTTTAGTCTCTATGAGATCCCCCCTCATTCATCGAGAACATCCTTCAGCATCTACCCTATCTAGCCCTATTAGAATTTTATAGGTTTCTATGAGCTCCTACTCATTCTTCCGAACTTCAGCAAATATAATCCTAACCAGATCAATCTCCCCTCATGCGGCAGTCCTGCTATCACAGGAATTTTCTAAGTAGGTAGATGCTTCGGAAATCAGAAGCACAAAGGAACTTGGGAGTCCTGTTCACGATTCTCTTAAGGTTGTGAGCAGTTTTGGGCCCCGTATCTAAGGATGAATGTGCTGGCTTTGGAGAGGGTTCAGAGGAGGCTCAAAAGAATGATCCCTGGAATGAAGAGCTTGTTGTATGAGGAACGGTTGAGGACTCTGGGTCTGTACTCGTTGGAGTTTAGAAGGATGAGGGAGGATCTTATTGAAACTTACAGGATACTGCGAGGCCTGGACAGAGTGGATGTGGAGAGGATGTTTCCACTTGTAGGAAAAACTAGAAACAAAGGACACAATCTCAGACTAAATGGACGATCCTTTAAAACAAAGATGAGGAGGAATTTCTTCAGCCAGAGGGTGGTGACTCTGTAACTCTAGATAGGTTCTTGATTAATAAGGAGATCAGGGGTTATGGGGAGAAGGCAGGAGAATGGGGATGAGAAAAATATCATGATTGAATGGTGGAGCAACCTCGATGGGCCGAGTGGCCTAATTCTGCTCCTATGTCTTATGGTCTTATGGACAGATCTCATTGCACATTCCTGTCTCTCAATCTATAGCCATTCAGAATCCATCTGCCTTCCTGTTTATGCTCACAAAGTGGATAACCTCACATTTATCCACATTATACTTCATCTGCCATGTATTTACCAACTTACTCAACCTGCCCCAATCACATTGAAGCATCTTTGCAGCCTCCTCACAGCTCGTCTTTCCACCCAGCTTTGTGTCATCTGCAAATTTGGAGATGTTACATTTAGCTCCTTCAACTAAATATATATATATATATATGTATATATATATCTACTGTGAATAGGTGGAGTCACAGCACTGATCACTGCAGTACCCCACTCGTCACTGCCATTTGGAAAAAGACCTGTTTATTCCTACTCTTGATTTCCTGTCTGCCAACCAGTTTTCTATCCATCCTCAATCCCATGCACTTTTTTTACACGCTAATCTTTTATGTGGGATCTTGTCAAAAGCACTTCTGAAAGTCCAATTAAGCCACATCCACTGGGTCTCCCTGATCGTTACATCCTTGAAGAATTCCAGTAGATTTGTCAGACATGATTTCCCTTTTGTGACCAAAGAGAAAATGCTAGAAAATCTGAGCAGTTTCCAGCATTTTATCTTTGGTTTCATATTCCAGCATCCGCAGTAATTTGCTTTTATTTTGCTTTTGTAAATCCATGCTAACTTTGTCTGATCCTGTCACTGTTATTCAAGTGCTGAGTGCCTTGATGGACCATTTTAGTGGGTATTTAAGATTCAACAAGATGGCTGTTACTCTGGAGTTGGCCAAACCAGGAAAGGGCAGCAGATTTACTTCCCTAAAGGACAATAATGAACCAGGTGGGTAATTACAACAATCAATGATAGTTTAATGGTCTCCATTGCTGAGACTAACTTTCAATTCCAGATTTATTACCTGAATTTAAATTCCACCAGCTGCCACGGTGGAATTTGAACTCGTGTCCACACAGTATTAGCTTGGGCTAATGTCCAATGACATCATCACTATGCCATCATCTTCCTTCATCTAATTACTGCCCTCATCTTTGAACATCAAGTCAGCTTCCATTTAAAAAGAAATAAATAGGCATGTGTGCATTGCCAGCTGGCCCAGCATTTATTCTTCATTCCTAATTGCCCTTGAGAAGGTGGTGGTGAGCTGCCTTTTTGAACCATTGCAGTCCCTGTGGTGTAGGTACACCCACTGTGCATTAATTCTCTTGACTTCTGAATCAGAAAGTTTGTCTGATACCCTGCTGTGAATGGGCTGCAATTTTCCCCAGTAGATGTTGACACTAACAACCAATTTCAACTCCTGCCCCAATTACTGTCGTGGGTTGAATCAGACTGTTCACAGTGCGTTCTGAATTTTTGACCTAAATTCCTCTCAATCACATAAAAAACCTTCCACTGCCAGAACATCCCTACCTCAGCCTATCTGCTGCTGAAATTATTATTTATTCCTTTGTCAGCTCCTTACTCGACTAGTCCAGTGTTCTTTCAACTCAACAAAAACTCTACTGCCCATAATCAAGTCCCAAACCCATCCCCCCAGCTAGCTCATCTACACTGATCCCACTGACCACTCTTATATTTGCCTTGGTCTCATACATGGAGCTGCTTCTTGAAACTTCTGCATCTCCCTTTCCATGTTTAAAATCCCATTAAACTTACTGTTGACCAAGATTTTGGTCATTCTTCATAATATCTCTGCTTTTGGTTTGGCACCTTTTTTTCCCTGATTGTGCCTCTGTGAACTGCTTTCGGATGTTTTCCTTTGCTAAATGTGCTATATAAATGCAAGTTGTGCAGAGTATTGATCAGAAGTGGTGCTTTGGTGGTTCTTCTAGTTTCTGTTGGAAGTTTGGGAGATTCCAGTTTATGGTGCACCAAGATCCAATTGGTTGGATTTGATGGTATGTGGCCACAACACAACTTTACCATGAGCTAATTGAAATATTTTCTGAAATGCTTTTGATGTCAATTCTTTTTTAAGGTAGTACACAAATTCTTCACTAACAAAGGTGATCAAGCACGTGGATGAAGGTAAAGCAGTGGATGTGGTGTACATGGATTTTAGTAAGGCATTTGATAAGATTCCCCATGGTAGGTTTATGCAGAAAGATTGGTGGAGTTTGGATAGTGAGGAGGGCTGTTGTCGGCTGCAAAGAGACATAGATAAGATGCAGAGCTGGGCTGAGAAGTGGCAGATGGAGCTTAACCTTGAAAAGTGTGAGGTTGTCCATTGGAAGGACAAATATGAATGCGGAATACAGGGTTAACGATAGGGTTCTTAGCAATGGGGAGGAGCAGAGAGATCTTGGGGTCTGTGTTTATAGATCTTTGAAAGTTGCCACTCAAGTGGGTCGAGCTGTGAAGAAGGCCTATGGTGTGCTAGCGTTCATTAGCAGAGGGATTGAATTTAAAAGCTGTGAGGTGATGATGCAGCTGTACCAAACCTTGGTCAGGCCACATTTGGAGTACTGTGTGCAGTTCTGGTCGCCTCATTTTAGGGAGGATGTGGAAGCTTTGGGAAAGGTGCAAAGGTGATTTACCAGGATGTTGCCTGGAATGGAGAGTAGGTCTTAAGAGGAACGGTTGAGGGTGCTCGGCCTTTTCTCATTAGAACTGAGAAGGATGAGGGGTGACTTGATAGAGGTTTAGAAGATGTTCAGGGGAATAGATAGAGTAGACAGTCAGATACTTTTTCCCCGGGTGGAACAAACCATTACAAGGGGACATAAATTTAAGGTGAATGGTTAAAGATACAGAACAAAGAAAATTGCAGCACAGGAACAGCAGCCTGCGCCGATCCAGATCCTTTATCTAAACCTGTTGCCTATTTGCCAAGGATCTACTTCCCTCTGTTCCCACCTGTTCATAGATCTGTCCAGATGCATCTTAAATGATGTTATCGTGCCCGCCTCTACCACCTCCGCTGGCAAAGCGTTCCAGGCACCCACCACCCTCTGCGTAAAAAACTTTCCACGCACATCTCCCTTAAACTTTCCCTCTCTCACCTTGAAATCGTGACCCCTTGTAATTGACACCCCCACTCTTGGAAAAAGGTTGTTGCTATCCACTCTGTCCATACCTCTCATAATTTTGTAGACCTCAATCAGGTCCCCCCTCAACCTCTATCTTTCCAATGAAAACAATCCTAATCTCCTCAACCTTTCTTCATAGCTAGCACCCTCCATACCAGGCAACATTCTGGTGAACCTCCTCTGCACCCTCTCTAAAGCATCCACATCCTTCTGGTAATGTGGTGACTAGAACTGCACGCAGTATTCCAAATGTGGCCTAACCAAAGTCCTATACAGCTGTAACATGACCTGCCGACTCTTGTACTCAATACCCCGTCCGATGAAGGCAAGCATGCTGTATGCCTTCTTGACCACTCTATCGACCTGCGTTGCCACCTTCAAGGTAAAATGGACCTGAACTCCGAGATCTCTCTGTACATCAATTTTCCCCAGGACCCTTCCATTGACCATATAGTCCGCTCTTGAATTAGATCTTCCAAAATGCATCGCCTTGCATTTTCCTGGATTGAACTCCATCTGCCATTTCTCTGCCCAACTCTCCAATCTATCTCTATTTTGCTGTATTCTCTGACAGTCCTCCTCGCTATCTGCAACTCCACCAATCTGAGTATCATCTGCAAACTTGCTCATCAGACCACCTATACCATCGTCCAGATAATTTATGTATATCACAAACAACAGTGGTCCGAGCACCCTGTGGAACACCACTAGTCACCTTTCACCATTTTGAGACACTCCCTTCCACCACTACGCTCTGTCTCCTGTTGCCCAGCCAGTTCTTTATCCATCTAGCTAGTACACTCTGAACCCCATATGACTTCACTTTTTCCATCAACCTGCCATGGGAAATGTTATCAAATGCCTTACTGAAGTCCATGTATATGACATCTACAGCCCTTCCCTCATCAATTAACTTTGTCACTTCCTCAAAGAATTCTATTAGGTTTGTAAGACATGACCTTCCCTACACAAAACCATGCTGCCTATTACTGATAAGTCTATTTTCTTCCAAATGTGAATAGATCCTATCCCTCAGTATCTTCTCCAACAGTTTGCCTACCACCGACGTCAAGCTCACGGGCCTATAATTCCCTGGATTATCCCTGCTACCCTTAAACAAAGGGACAACATTAGCAATTCTCCAGTCCTTCGGGACCTCACCCGTGCTCAAGGATGCTGCAAAGAGACCTGTTAAGGCCCCAGCTATTTCGTCCCTCGCTTCCCTCAGTAACCTGGGATAGATCCCATCCGGTCCTGGGGACTTGTCCACCTTAATGCCTTTTAGAATACCCAAAACCTCCCCCTTCCTTATGCCGACATGACCTAGAGTATTTAAACATCCATCCCTAACCTCAACATCCGTCATGTCCCTCTCCTTGGTGAATACTCATTAAGAATCTCACTCATTTCCTCTGACTCCACGCATAAATTCCCTCCTTTGTCTTTGAGTGGGCCAATCCTTTCTCTAGTTACCCTCTTGCTCCTTATATACGAATAAAAGGCTTTGGGATTTTCCTTAACCCTGTTAGCCGAAGATATTTCATGACCCCTTTTAGCTCTTTATTGCGCGTTTGAGATTTGTCCTACTTTCCCGATATTCCTCCAAAGCTTCATCAGTTTTGAGTCGCCTCGATCTTATGTATGCTTTGTTTTTCATCTTAGCTACTCGTCATCCACTCGTCAATTCCACTCATCATCCATGGGTTCCCTAACCTTGCCATTTCTATCTCTCATTTTCACAGGGACTTGTCTGTCCTGCACTCTAATCAACCTTTCCCTAAAAGACTCCCACATTTCAAATGTGGATTTACCCTTAAACAGCTGCTCCCACTCCACATTTCCTAGCTCCTGCCGAATTTTGTTATACTTGGCCTTTCCCCAATTTAGCATTCTTCCTTTCGGACCTCTCTCATCTTTGTCCATGAGTATTCTAAAACTTACGGAATTGTGATCGCTATTCCCAAGGTAATCACCGACTGGAACTTCAACCACCTGGCCGGGATCATTCCCCAATACCAGGTCCAGTATGGCCCCTTCCCGAGTTGGACTATTTACATACTGCTCTAAAAAACTCTCCTGGATGCTGCTTACAAATTCTGCTCCATCTGCACCTCCAACACTACATGAGTCCCATTCAATGTTGGGGAAGTTAAAATCTCCCATCACAACCACCCTATTGCTCCTACATTGTTCGATAATCTGTCTACATATTTGTACCTCTACTTCACGCTCGCTTTTGGAAGGCCTGTAGTAAAGTCCCAACAATGTTACTGCACCCGTCCTATTTCTTAGCTCTATCCATATTGCCTCAGTGCTCGAATCCTCCATCGTGCCCTCCTTAATCACAGCTGTGATATCATCTCTGACTAGTAATGCAACTCCTCCACCCCTTTTACGTCCCTCTCAATCCCTCCTGAAGCATCTATACCCTGGGATATTTAGTTGCCCGTCTTGCCCTTCCCTCAACCAAGTCTCAGTAATACCAAGAACATCATATTCCCAGGTACTAATCCAAGCCCTAAATTCATCTGCCTTACCTGCTACACTTCTTGCATTAAAACAAATGCACCTCAGACCACCTGTCCCTTTGTGTTCATCATCTCTTCCCTGTCTATTCTTCCCCTTAGTCACACTGAGTTTATTATCTACTACCTTACTGGCTTTAGTTGCTGCCTCTTTACTGACCTCTAACTTCCTAATCTGGTTCCCATCCCCCTGCCACATTAGTTTATAGGGGGGATGTCAGGGGTAGGTTCTTTACCCAGAGAGTAATGGGGGCATGTGGGAGTAGTTGAGTCGGAAACATTACTGACCTTCAAGCGGCTATTGGATAGGTACATGGATTACGGTAGAATGATGGGGTGTAGATTAATTTGTTCTTAATCTAGGACAAAAGTTCGGCACAACATCGTGGGCCGAATGGCCTGTTCTGTGCTGTATTTTTCTATGTTATATTTTGAACGGATTTATAGCTTACAATAAATTATTTGGCATTCTCATTTTTATAGGCAATTGAACACACTGTCCATAGGAGGACAATGGTTATAGCAGATTCTGTGTATCATATTGCTCACACCCTTCAGCATCAGGCCCTTAATTCGATATCCATTGCTAAGGTTTGTACATATAATTTCTATATATGTTGTGTGTGTTTGGGGAGAGGTGGGTTTTTTGTTCTTTTGCGGGGTAATGCATTGACCATATCTGGAGATTAGTGCCTTTTCCTCGGTCGGTTTTCTATTCTTCTGCACCTCAGGTGACTTAGCAACACCTCTTGGTTTTTGAATTAAATTAGTTTGTATTGGTGTTCATGCTTTAAAAAGTATTTGTTAAACTGGTAATTTCTGACCTCTGGTGGTTGTTTGCAAAGAATTAGCATCCCTTTGCTCCTATTGTAGTGGGGGAGGGAAAGGAGTGAAAATTTAAAGGAAAATTTCAATTGTAGCTAACCAGTATGAAGCTTTAATTTAAGAGTTGTGACCATAGATATAATGGGTAAAAATCAACAATGGCACTTTATGTAAAGCTCAACCGTAAATAGTTCTTTAAATAGGATCACAATATAACCGTTTAATGGAAACAAATTATTGTACTGATTACTTTAACTCCACATTAAATGGCTTTTCTTGGATCTTAAAGAGATATTTTGTTGCCTATGCCAGTTTGTGTTGAAGATTTAGATTTCATGGACAGCAAAATTGGGCATTTGGAAAATAGTTGATTATATTGTTCCTTCAGAAAAGAGTAATATCCGACAAGAAATACAGTGAGCGACGTCTGGATGTGCTGTCAGCCCTGGTGTTGGCTGAAAATGCTCTCAATGGACCTAGTACCAAAGAACGTAGGTTAGTCGTCGCACTAGCGTTAAGTGTGGGAACCCAGATGGTAAGTATAATGTTGTATCTTAGATAACAAAGATAATTGTTTCTTTGAAATGCAAATGTAATATTTTCATTCTCAATATTATTAAAGTTATTATGATATGAAACTTATTCAACACACGTCAGTAACAAAGGTCCTGGAATACGTGTTTAAATTCATGAACACTGTAACCTTTAAAGTGCTGTTTTACCCATTTGGCTTCTGCAGAAAACTTTCCGAGATGAAGAATTGCTTGTTTTGCAAGTGGTTCTGAAGAAGTTAGACCTGATCAGTGAGCTGAGAGAGAGGTGAGCAAAGCAGCGAGAAAGTATTCACATAACATGCTACTCTGGGTGAAGCAGCAAAGTTTTTAACCGTTTTGATGTGTTTTGCAGGATTCAAGTTCTATGCAACTGCAACTTCTTATACTGGCATCGAACCATTTTCCCCATCTACCTGGATGATGTTTATGACAATGCTGTAGATTCTGCAAGAGTGCACGTAAGAGCTACACATTGTGTTGATGATAACATAACTGGGAGGTTTGGACTAATGAGAATTGCATGATTAATTTTGATGTACAATTTGTATTTAGGATGATGTATGCATATTAAACAGATGCCATTCAAGTAGAAACCATGGTACAGAAGTGTAGTGGTCACATTGGACTAGTCACAAATATGCAGAATAATGAAGTGCAGAATTGGCCCATTGAGTCTGCACCGACGTATGGGCGGCACGTTAGCACAGTGGTTAGCACGATTGCTTCACAGCTCCAGGGACCAGGGTTCGATTCCCAGCTTGGGTCACTGTCTGTGTGGAGTCTGCATGTTCTCCCCGTGTCTGCATGGGTTTCCTCCAGGTGCCCCGGTTTCCTCCCACTTTCCGGAAAGATGTGCGTGTTAGGTGAATTGGAGATTCTGAATTCTCCCTCAGTGTACCCGAACAGGCGCCGGAGTGTGGCGACTCGGGGATTTTCACAGAAACGTCATTGCAGTGTTAATGTAAGCTTACTTGTGACACTATTCAAGATTATTATAATAAAAACACCTGACCTGTCTACCTAATCCTATTTGCCAGTACTTCGTCCATAACCTTGAATATTATAACATGCCAACTGCTCATGGCTGGTTTAGCACAGGGCTAAATCGTTGCCTTTGAAAGCAGACCAAGGGAGGCCAGCAGCACGGTTCAATTCCCGTACCAGCCCCTCCCGAACAGGCGCCGGAATGTGGCGACGAGGGGCTTTTCACAGAAACTTAATTTGAAGCCTACTTGTGACAATAAGCAATTTTCATTTTCATTTATAGGTACATTTTGAAGGCAACCCAGTGTTACCACCCTCCCAGGCAGTGCATTGCAGACTGTCACCACCCTTGGGTAAAATATTTCCTTAAATCTCCCGACACTGACCTTGAACTTGTGTCCCTTCAACTAAGGGGGACAGCCTCTTCCTATCCACCTCATAATCTTGTACACCTAGATCAGGTCGCCCCTCAGTCTTCTCTGCTCCAGCGAAAACAACCCAAGCCTATCCAGCCTCTCTTGATAATTTAAATGTTCCATCCCAGGCAACATCCTGGTGAATCACCTCTGCGCCCCGTAGTAATCCAGAGAATGAAAATTCAAATCTCACCTTCAAATGTGAGCATTTAAAATAAGTTTATAATTATAATAAAATGGAACACAAACCTGATATCAGTATCAGTGACCATGAAACGTTTGGATTGTTGTAAAACCCCAACTGGTTCTTTAGTGGAAGAAATTGGGGGGCAGCACGGTAGCATTGTGGGTAGCACAATCGCTTCACAGCTCCAGGGTCCCAGGTTCGATTCCGGCTTGGGTCACTGTCTGTGCGGAGTCTGCACATCCTCCCCGTGTGTGCATGGGTTTCCTCCGGGTGCTCCGGTTTCCTCCCACAGTCCAAAGATGTGCAGGTTAGGTGGATCGGCCATGATAAATTCCCCTTAGTATCCAAAATTGCCCTTAGTGTTGTGTGGGGTTGCTGGGTTATGGGGATAGGGTGGAGGTGTTAACCTTGGGTAGGTTGCTCTTTCCGGGAGCTGGTGCAGACTCGATGGGCCGAATGGCCTTCTTCTGCACTGTAAATTCTATGTAATTCTATGTAAAAAAAAATCTGCCATCTTTCTCTGCCTGGCCTGTGTGTCTGCTTCAGTCCCATGTGAATGTTTGCTAATTCTGACTGCCCTCTGAAGTGACCTGGCAAACCACTAGGTTGCTTCAAAGAATAAGGTAGCACAAAACCTACTCTCAGGACAATATATGCTGGTCTTGCTGCAATGCCTACATCCCAAAAGAGAATAAATTGTACGAAACTATTTTGAAAGATATTTTTTTACAACCCAAATGTTAAAACCATAAGGTTAAAAATACAGTGCTTCGAAACTGGCAACCCTTGGACTGAGACCATGCTGGTATTTGGATTTTGCCAGTTTTTGGGTTAGGTGGTTTGGGCTGCCTCGCACCATGCAGAATATGGGAAAAGACAAACGTGCAAAGTTATTGTATCACTGCGCCAATGCAGCACCTAGAGTCAGTTTTGCAGCACAAAAGCGGCCCTTTGGCCCATCCTGTTTGCGCCGGCCATCAACCTCCTGTCAATAAGAGTCCCATTTTCCAGCACTTGGTCCGTAGCCTTATGGCATTTCAAGTGCTCGCCTAAATGCTTCTTAAATGTTGAGGGTTCCTGCCTCTGCCACCCTTTCAGGCAGTGGGTTCCGAGCCGAATAAGCTGGTAGGTTATTTTACTCATCCAAGAATACAAATTCATGCACGGCAGCTTTAAAAAAAAAATAAAAGCAAATGACTGCAGATGCTGGAATCTGAAACAAAATCAATAACTACTGGACAATCTCAGCAGGTTTGACAGCATCTGTGCAGAGAGAAGGGAGCTAACGTTTCGAGTCTGCAGGCTCTTTGTCAAAACTTTAATATCAGTTACCTCATTTAGAATATCCATGATTTACTCATCAAAACCTTCCAGCTTTTACAAAGAGTCATCCAGACTTGAAACGTTAGCTCCCTTCTCACTCTGCACGGAGGCTGTCAGCTTTAAAAAATATCTGGCTTTTGGACATTGCAGGTTTTTGGATAACTGGATTTGAGATACAGTACCTGTAGATTTGTGTAGAAATGACAAACAGTATTGATGTAGAGCAGTTGACCTTTTGAATTTTGCATTAACCTTCAGTTCCTTGAAATGATGTGCTAGGAAGCAATCGTGGGTCTAATCGGATTTAACTAATGAAGCTGCGATTACCTGGGTTCCTTTCCCTCCCTCACCCTCTCCCTAAATTGCTCTCAATTTTAAGAACCTACACCCTGCAATTTAACAGAATGGTCGAACCAATAATTGATATTCTTTAATCATCTTCAAGATTCAATTAAGTGAAGGCTGATGATTTGAAAATGTGCTTTTGAAATGAAGTGGATTCTATCTGTGACCAGGATTAGAAGTACGTTATGTTGGAAAAGTATGTGGCGATACTTGATTAGATAAATTGTAAAATGTACTTTATTGTTAAAGTTAATATGTTAAAATCAATATGTTAAAGTCTGTTTTGTACAGTTTGATGTTTCATTTTTTAGTACATGTTCAGTGCTTTGAGGGATTGTGTACCACCCATGATGCATGCAAGACATCTGGAGTCCACTCAAGTGTTGCTGGAATGTTTTGATAAAGAAATCATGGATGTTCTAAATGAGGTAACTGGCATTAAAGCACAAAATGTCTTTGTTGTGTTTTCAGTGTTATATGGATGTATTTAAAATTAATGCCCAGGTTAGAAATTAGCAAAACCTGGCCTTTACCTGGATTTAAATGCAAAACTCGGAACTTGTTTTAAGAAATTATGAGTTGAAGAGGTTTCATGTTTTTCGTTTTTGTCCAATCAGACTTTCACGGAATCTTTACAGGCAGAAGGAGGCCATTTGGCCTATCAAGTCTTCACTCCCTCTGAAAGAGCATTCTACCTAATCCCACTCCCTTCCCTTAACCCGATAACCTCGCACATTCTTTCTTTTTAGATAGCAATTCCATAAGACCATAAGACATAGGAGCATAATTAGGCCATTTGGCCCATCGAGTATGCTCCGCCATTCAATCATGGCTGATATTTTCTCATCTCCATTCTCCTGCCTTCTCCCAATAATCCTTGATCCCCTTATTTATCAAGAACCTATCTATCTCTGTCTTAAAGATACTCAGTGAATTGCCCTCCACAGCCATCTGCTGCAAAGAGTTCCACAGATTCACCGCCCTCTGGCTGAAGAAATTCCTCCTCATCTCTGTTTTAAAGGATTGTCCCTTTAGTCTGAGATGGTGTTCTCTGGTTCTAGTTTTTCCTACAAGTGGAAACATCCTCTCCACGTCCACTCTATCCAGGCCTCGCAGTATCTTGTAAGTTTCAATAAGATCCCCTCTCATCCTTCTAAACTCCCAACGGGTACAGACCCATATGTTCCTCATATGACAACTTCTTCACACCAGGGATCATTCTTGTGAACCTCCTCTGGACCCTTTCCAAGACGAGCACATCCTTCCTTAGATACGGGGCCCAAAACTGCTCACAATACTCCAAATGGGGTCTGACCAGAGCCTTTTCAGCCTCAGAAATACATCCCGAGTCTTGTATTTCTAGCCCTCTTGACATGAATGCTAACATAGCATTTGCCTTCCTAACTGCCGACTGAACCTGCACATTAACCTTAAGAGAATTGTGAACTCCCAAGTCCCATTGTGCTTCTGCTTTCTGGAGCATTTGCCCATTTAGAAAATGAATGAAATTGTTTATTGTCACGAGTAGACTGCAATGAAGTTACTGTGAAAAGCCCCTAGTCGCCACATTCCGGCGCCTGTTCGGGGAGGCTGTTATGGGAATCGAACCGTGCTGCTGGCCTGCTTGGCCTGCTTTCAAAGCCAGCGAGTTAGCCCAGTGTGCTAAACAGCCCTTAGTCTATACCTAAATTCCTTCTTCCATAGTGCATAACCTCACACTTTTCCACATTGTATTTCATTTGCCACTTCACTGCCCACTCTCCTAGCTTGTCCAGTCCTTCTGCAGCCCCCTTCCTTTCTCAATACTACCTGTCCCTCTACAGATCTTTGTATCATCTGCAAACTTAGCAACAGTGCCTTCAGTACCTTCTTCCAGATCATTAATGTATATTGTAAAAAGTTGTGGTCCCTGTACAGACCCCTGAGGTAGACCACTAGTCACCGGTTGCCATCCTGAAAAAGAACCCTTTATCCTCACTCAGCCTTCTGCCAGTCAGCCAATCCCCTATCCATGCCAGGATCTTGCCCTGAACGCCATGAGCTCTTAACTTATTTAACAGTCTCCGATGCGGCACCTTGTCAAAGGCCTTCTGGAAATCTAAATGAATCACGTCCACTGGTTCTCCTTTGCCTAACTTCCTTGTTACCTCCTCAGATTTGTCAGACACGACCTACCTTTGACAAAGCCGTGCTGCCTCAGTCCTATTTTACCAGTCACGTCCAAGTGCTTTGCGATCTCATCTTTAATAACAGACTCTAAAATCTTACCAATGACCGAAGTCAAGCTAACTGGCCTACAATTTCCTGTCCAGGTGACTTATCCACTTTCAGACCTTTCAGTTTCCCCAGAACCTTCTCCTTAGTAATGGTCACTGCACTCACCTCTGCCTCCTGGTTCTCCTGGAGCTCTGGCATCCCACTGGTGTCTTCCACCGTGAAGACTGATGCAAAGTAACTATTCAGTTCATCTGCAATTTCTTTGTTTCCTGTTATTACTTCACCAGCCACATTTTCTAGTGGTCCAATGTCTATTTTTGCTTCTCTCTTACCTTTCACATATTGAAAAAAATCTCTTCCTATCTTCCTTTATATTACTAGCACTTATACTTCATCTTCTCCTCCCTTATTGCTTTTTTAGTTGTCCACTGCTCGCTTTTAAAGGCTTCCAAATTCTCTGGTTTCCCGCTAATCCTCGCCACTACCCACCCCCACAACCCAAAGATGTGCAGGTTAGGTGGATTGGCCATGCTAAATTGCTTCTTTATTGGAAAAAAACAATTAAGTACTCTAAATTATAAAAACACATACAGTTCCCCATCCCCCCACCTCTCTGAACCCCCCCCCCCCCCCCCCCCAATGTTCGATGTAATCCAGTTCTCGCCCTGCCCCCCCGGCAACGTTCATACACACCTGGACAAATGTGAGGTTATTCATTTAACAGCAAAAGGGATTATTATTTAAATAATAATAATCTTTATTGTCACAAGTAGGCTTACATTAACACTGCAATGAAGTTACTGTGAAAAGCCCCCAGTCGCCACATTCTGGCACCTGTTCGGTTACAGAGGGAGAATCAGAATGTCCATTTCACCAAACAGCATATCTTTCGGGACTTGTGGGAGGAAACCGGAGCACCCGCAGGAAACCCACGCAGACACAGGGAGAACGTGTAGACTCCACATAGGCAGTAGCCCAAGCGTGAATCAAACCTGGGACCCTGGAGCTGTGAAGCAACAATCCAACCACTGTGCTTAGGAAACAAAACCCCAGGTGTGACCTCCCTATACAATTGCAGTGAAACATCCCACGTTATTTTGTACAAGGGCAGACATTTTGGGCACGATCTACCTGAATTGGGATAGAGTTCTGTCTTGCCGAGAAACACCCCTTTATCTAATGCCCATCCAGGTAGATACGGTGCCTCAGCGGGGAACTCCCCGATGAGGCCGGACTTAGTCTCATTTTCTGCACTGAGGAGCTCCTTTCTTCCATTATTTTGAATCTGTGCCCCCTAGTTCTTGGTGTACTCTTGAGAGGGATCAGTCCATACCCCTCAGAGTACCTCTATCAAGTCTCCTTTCAGCCTTATTTTCTCCAAGGAAAACAGACCCTACCTCTTCAATTTATCCTCAGAGCTGGAATTCTGTAAAATGACCTTAAGCAGTCTATGCTCATGCAAAAATGTAACCATCCTCCTAGCTTTATAGGAACATGAATTGAGTTTGAGATGCCATTGCTGAAGTTATAAATGTGCCATTAAAATATTTGTTTATGGCTCAGAAGGCTAATTGGATTCATACCAGCTTTCTGTAGAGCCGCTCCCCCCATAACTCATAACCCTTATGTTTATTTGCGCAAGTCTCTATCCAGTTTGCTTCTGAAATCATTCATTATCTCTACTTCCACCACCCTTGTAGGCAATGTGTTTCAGGACATTATCACTTGCTGTGTGTAAAAAAAAAAGATATTTCTTACATTTGCTCTGCATTTCGTGTCTAGAATCTTAAATCTGTGTTGCCTAGTCCTTGTACCATCATTTTTTTCTTTGTTTACCTTATCTAAACCTTTCATAATCTTGTACACCTCTGTCAGCTCCACTAAATCTCCCCTCTATCTCCTTTGCTTCAAGGAGAATACCCCCGGCTTCAACCCAACCTCGTAGCTAAAATTCCCCCATCTCTGGGTAAATCTCCTCTGCATCCTCTCTCACAGACACTCACATTCTTCCCAAAGCGTGGTGATCAGAACTAGATGTAATATTTCAGCTGGTGTCTGACCAGACCGTTATAAAATTTCAGAATAAGCTGCCTACTTTTGTACTTGATATCTCTGTATATGAGTCTGAAATGTTTTGCTAACTGCTCTGTCAATATAGAACATAGAACACTACAGCGCAGTACGGGCCCTTCGGCCCTCGATGTTGCGCCGACCTGTGAAACCATCTGAAGCCTATCTGACCTACACTATTCCATTTTCATCCATATGTCTATCCAGTGACCACTTAAATGCCCTTAAAGTTGGCGAGTCTACTACTGTTGCAGGCAGGGCGTTCCACACCCCTACTACTCTCTGAGTAAAGAAACTGCCTCTGACATCTGTCCTATATCTCTCACCCCTCAATTTAAAGCTATGTCCCCTCGTGTTGGTCATCACCATCCGAGGAAAAAGACTCTCACTGTCCACCCTATCTAACCCTCTGACTATCTTATATGTCTCTATTAAGTCACCTCTCAGCCTTCTCCTCTCTAACGAAAACAACCTCAATTCCCTGAGCCTTTCCTCGTAAGACCTTCCCTCCATACCAGGCAACATCCTAGTAAATCTCCTCTGAACCCTTTCCAAAGCTTCCACATCCTTCCTATAATGTGGTGACCAGAACTGCACGCAGTACTCCAGGTGTGGCCGCACCAGAGTTATGTACAGCTGCAGCATGACCCTGTGGTTCCGAAACTCAATCCCCCTGCTTATAAAGGCTAGCACACCATATGCCTTCTTAACAGCCCTATTAACCTGGGTGGCAACTTTCAAGGATTTATGTACCTGGATGCCGAGATCTCTCTGTTCATCTACACTACCAAGAATCTTGCCATTAGCCCAGTACTCTGCATTCCTGTTACTCCTTCCAAAGTGAACCACCTCACACTTTTCCGCATTAAACTCCATCTGCCACCTCTCAGCCCAGCTCTGCAGCTTATCTATGTCCCTCTGTATCCTATAACATCCTTCAGCACTATCCACAACTCCACCGACCTTCGTGTCATCTGCAAATTTACTAACCCATCCTTCTACACCCTCTTCCAGGTCATTTATAAAAATGACAAACAGCAGTGGCCCCAAAACAGATCCTTGCGGTACACCACTAGTAACTGAACTCCAGGATGAACATTTGCCATCAACCACCACCCTCTGTCTTCTTTCAGCTAGCCAATTACTGATCCAAACCGCTAAATCACCTTCAATTCCATACTTCCTTATTTTCTGCAATAGCCTACCGTGGGGAACCTTATCAAACGCCTTACTGAAATCCATATACACCACATCAACAGCTTTACCCTGATCCACCTGTTTGGTCACCTTCTCAAAAAACTCAATAAGGTTTGTGAGACATGACCTACCCTTCACAAAACCGTGTTGAGTATCGCTAATCAACTTGTTCTTTTCAAGATGATTATAAACCCTATCTCTTATAACCTTTTCCAACATATGCCCTACTGCCTCTGAGGATCTGTGCACATGAACCCCTAGGTACCCCTGACCTTTAAGCCTGTATTACCGTTCCCTACTCCTTTTGCCAAATGCATCATACTCCTCTGTATTAGATTTAATGTTCTACTTGTTTGCCCATTCTGAGAGCCTATCCGTGCCCGGCTGCAGTCAAATAGTGACTGTTTGCCACACCTCTAACTTGAGTATTATTGGCATACTTTGTAATTGTACTCTGTTATAATTGTCTTTTATGGTGTTTCATAAATCTCTCAATGTAAAATGTGAGCATGCTCCTGTTGAAGTTAGTCTGTGATTTTCATGATGGCTGGTTGAACGAAATGTAGCTTTATTTGCACATAACAGACATTCCATTGCAGTGGGTGACCCATCATGCCTCTTATTGTACTGGAGTTAGAGGGATGTTTTGGGGTGGGTGTGACTGGTACCAGGCAGGCTGGTTGAGATTCTAGTCCTACAATCTAGTTTTATAGTTGGAAAAGTTTTCTTGCAGGGTAGGTGAGAATTTCATTTATTTTTAGCACCCTTTAAGAAAGTTATCTGTAATAATCAGTTTTTGTCTGACTGGACTATTTTGATTGCTCAGTTTAAGGGTATGTCAGAGGGTCTGTGCTGGTGGTTGATGCTGTTTGAATCAAACTCTTTCAAAAACACTTCAACCACTAACAGTTCTATAATGTGTCTCTAAATCTATTGAATATTTTTTTTTCTTTATTGCATTCCTCCTCTGGATCCCTTTTCTTCTCCAACAGCACCTTTTGGATAAGCTCTGTAAGGAGATCGAGAAAGACCTGAGACTGTCTGTGCACACACATTTAAAACTGGATGATCGAAATCCGTTCAGAGTAGGCATTAAAGACTTGATGGATTTTTTCTCTATCAAACCAATCCGTTTCTTTAACCGATTCATTGATGTCAAAGGTTAGCTTCTATTTAGTGGCTTATTCAATTACTTCATTAAAGATCACATTGTAAAGTTGGCAACAGATAACGTAAAATTATAAAATAATTTTCACAAATATTTCTAACAGCATATGTAACTCACTACCTGGACAAGACTTTCTATAACCTGACAACAGTGGCTATTCATGACTGGGCCACCTATAGTGAAATGAGAAATCTGGCAGCCCAGCGGTACAGTCTCTCGATGACCGAAGCACACCTTCCAAGTCAGACCTTGGAACAGGTAAGTGCTGAGCTGTTTCTGGTGTGTGGAATGAATTAGGACTGCTTTGTAATAGTGAAAGAGAAGCCATTTGACTGATTGATGTTTGACACATAGCAGTACTACTGCCGGGGAATCCTGGTCTCAATTATTTTTAGTTCATTATCTATGTTTAATTTTGCATTCTGATAGCTTGATTAAAGCTTCTATTACAGTGTAACTATTTATCAGTAAATTAAAGATAGTGAAAAGCAATTGCGTCATTCTTCCTAACATGATTTCATATTGTTTTCAGGGATTAGATGTTCTTGAGATAATGCGAAATATCCATGTGTTTGTTTCAAGGTATCTCTACAATCTGAACAACCAGGTACATTTCAAGGAATAGATTTTTGAGATGCATTGCTAAGAGAAACTTTAATCGTAAGAATTAACATACTTTTTGATGTTTAACTCGAATTGATTAAATTTCTGTCTTTTTCCAAGCTTGAACCAGACCAGAAAAATGAGCTCAATGCAAATCTCTTATTAATACATTATTCAATGAAAAAGAAAAACCATACAATTTTTTTTTCGGCAAATGCAAATCTGGTTCACTAAAAATGATAAACTTGAACAAGACATGACTCTCGACAAGTGTAAAACCGTACATGAGAATATGAATCACTTGGTTCTTGGTTGTACGGAACATATCCTTCGTCTTGCACCAGCCCAGAACATTATTCTCGCACAGTAGTTAGCACGGCTGCCTCACAGCGCCAAGGACTTGGGTTTAATTCCAGTCTTGGGTGACTGTCTGCATGGAGTTTACATGTTCTCCCAGTGCAATGGTTTCCCCTCTCAATCCAAAGATGTGCAGGTTGGGGACAATTTAGCATTGCCAATCCAATAAATTAGGTTAGATGGGGTTATTGGGATAGACTGCTCTTTGGAGGATAGGTGCATACTCAATGGACTGAATGGCCTTTTTCTGCACTGGGATTCTATAATTATACATGATGATGACTCTATTTACGGTGAGCAGCCATGTTCCCGCCATTTTCTATTTCATGACTTCCATCTTAAAGCGACTGTGTAGGATTGAGGTGATGTGATGGAGGCATTTTGGTACGAGGCATGGGATTGCGTAAATGGTAGATAAGTCGAAGCAGCATATAAGACCAAGCCTGATCAGCTGGAGAAAAAAGTCTCACTGAAAAATACAGGAAGTTTGAAACTTTGTTTCATTGCTTGTTATAGATCTTCATAGAGCGCACAAGCAACAATAAACATCTGAATACAATCAACATTAGGCATGTTGCAAACTCGATTCGTACGCATGGGACAGGCATTATGAACACAACAGTAAGTGTCCTTTAATCTTGGGTGAATTTTTAAAATTCATTTACGAGAAGAATGGGTACAATTCGGTCTTATTGAAGGTTTATTTATAAAGGTTTTTCATTGCCTCTTGGTTTTTATATTCTGTACCTTTGGTGATTAAAATCTAGCATTTCAGTAGCTTTTTTTTAATAGCCTTATCAGTCTAAGCGTTCTCCAAGGTGGCCTTCAGGATGCGCAGCAACGCAGAATCACCGAGCAGAAACCTAGAGCCAGTTTCCGCACACATGGGTACGGCGTCAACTGGAACCTTGGATTCATGTCTCAATGCATTCACCTGGGGATTCTATAATTATACATGATGATGACTCTATTTACGGTGAGCAGCCATGTTCGTGCCATGTTCCAAGCCATCTGGCCTGGGCTTGCAAAATCCTACCAACTGTCCTGGCGTGAGACAATTCACATCTTTTTAACCAGTGATTATCTGTCTCTCCAGTTGCTCTGTCTGGACCTGTAAAGACTTAATTACCTGCAAAGACTCGCATTCGAAGTATTGTCTTGCATCTTTGACTTTGTCTATATATATATATATATATATATATATATGTTTCCGGAATCCATCTCTTCATTCATCTGAGGAAGGAGCAGTGCTCCGAAAGCTAGTGATTCAAAACAAACCTGTTGAACTTTAACCTGGTGTTGTAAGACTTCTTACTGTGCTCGCCCCAATCCAACACCAGCATCTCCACATCATTATTAGTCTAAGGTGCTGCTTTTAATCGCCTGGAAACCTGTAACTCCAGCTGTCCCTCCCTTTTCCACCGTACCAAGCCTTCAGTATGATTATTGTTGGTATTTTTTCACTTCACAGACTTGCTGTAAACTTGCTCAGAATATAAAAACAGACAGTAAAAGTTTTTACAAATATATAAGACAAAAAAGAGTGGCTAAGGTAAATATTGGTCCTTTAGAGGATGAGAAGGGAGTTTTAATAATGGGAAATGAGGAAATGGCTGAGGAACTGAACAGGTTTTTTGGGTCGGTCTTCACAGTGGAAGACACAAATAACATGCCAGCGACTGATAGAAATGAGGCTATGACAGGTGAGGACCTTGAGAGGATTGTTATCACTAAGGAGGGAGTGATGGGCAAGCTAATGGGGCTAAAGGTAGACAAGTCTCCTGGCCCTGATGGAATGCATCCCAGAGTGCTAAAAGAGATGGCTAGGGAAATTGCAGATGCACTAGTGATAATTTACCGAAATTCACTAGACTCTGGGGTGGTCCCGGTGGATTGGAAATTAGCAAACGTGACGCCACTGTTTAAAAAAGGAGGTAGGCATAAAGCAGGAAATTATAGGCCAGTGAGCTTAACTTCGGTTGTAGGGAAGATGCTGGAATCTATCATCAAGGAAGAAATTGCGAGGCATCTGGATAGAAATTGTCCCATTGGGCAGACGCAGCATGGGTTCGTAAAAGGCAGGTCATGCCTAACTAATTTAGTGGAATTTTTTGAGGACATTACCAGTGCAGTAGATAACGGGGAGCCGATGGATGTGGTATATCTGGATTTCCAGAAAGCCTTTGACAAGGTGCCACACAAAAGGTTGCTGCATAAGATAAAGATGCATGGCATTAAGGGTAAAGTAGTAGCATGGATAGAGGATTGGTTAATTAATAGAAAGCAAAAAGTTGGGATAAATGGGTGTTTCTCTGGTTGGCAATCAGTAGCTAGTGGTGTCCCTCAGGGAATCGTGTTGGGCCCACAATTGTTCACAATTTACATAGATGATTTGGAGTTGGGGACCAAGGGCAATGTGTCCAAGTTTGCAGATGACACTAAGATGAGTGGTAAAGCAAAAAGTGCAGAGGATACTGGAAGTCTGCAGAGGGATTTGGATAGGTTAAGTGAATGGGCTCAGGTCTGGCAGATGCAATACAATGTTGACAAATGTGAGGTTATCCATTTTGGTAGGAATAACAGCAAACGGGATTATTATTTAAACGATAAAATATTAAAGCATGCCGCTGTTCAGAGAGACTTGGGTGTGCTAGTGCATGAGTCACAGAAGGTTGGTTTACAAGTGCAACAGGTGATTAAGAAGGCAAATGGAATTTTGTCCTTCATTGCTAGAGGGATGGAGTTTAAGACTAGGGAGGATATGTTGCAATTGTATAAGGTGTTAGTGCGGCCACACCTGGAGTATTGTGTTCAGTTTTGGTCTCCTTACTTGAGAAAGGACTTACTGGCGCTGGAGGGTGTGCAGAGGAGATTCACTAGGTTAATCCCAGAGCTGAAGGGGTTGGATTATGAGGAGAGGTTGAGTAGACTGGGACTGTACTCGTTGGAATTTAGAAGGATGAGGGGGGATCTTATAGAAACATTAAAAATTATGAAGGGAATAGATAGGATAGATGCGGGCAGGTTGTTTCCACTGGCGGGTGACAGCAGAACTAGGGGGCATAGCCTCAAAATAAGGGGAAGTAGATTTAGGACTGAGTTTAGGAGGAACTTCTTCACCCAAAGGGTTGTGAATCTATGGAATTCCTTGCCCAGTGAAGCAGTTGAGGCTCCTTCATTACATGTTTTTAAGGTAAAGATAGATAGTTTTTTGAAGAATAAAGGGATTAAGGGTTATGGTGTTCGGGCCGGAAAGTGGAGCTGAGTCCACAAAAGATCAGCCATGATCTAATTGAATGGCGGAGCAGGCTCGAGGGGCCAGATGGCCTACTCCTGCTCCTAGTTCTTATGTTCTTATGTTCACACTTAGTGACACCAAATTCTACTATTTAACTCATTTCCCCATCTTACCATTTACCTTTGGGGATTTGCCTGATCTTTTTAAAGAATTAACTCTATTTGGCATCACTTGTACATTTGGAAACAATTTGCTATAGGCTGGAGTTCAAGACCATTTGGGCAGGGAGACAATTGGAATGGACGATTGGGCTCTCAACCATCGTTACTCGTGACTTATGAAAAGTGGTACATTCCATGTATACCCCAGCTGTGGTGGCTTGCAAATAATTTGTGTTTGGGCCCTGTTAGTATCAATTCTCAGAAACACTGCTTCATTGTTGGCTTTAAGCGTTATTGCAATCCAAGACCAGACCCCAAAAGTGGCTAGCTTATCGGACAGAAACCCCAATATTTTATTTTGTAAGACTGAAAGAAAAGGATACCTCGCTCCAAGAGTGATTTCACAAAAAACTAGCGATATGATATTTTAAAACAAACTTTATTACCCACACAGTATTGAAATTTCTTTAACATCACAGAAAAAAGCTTTCGGTACCCCTTAAACAATGCTACTCAATACAGTGAATATAATATCCTTAATTGCTATCTGTATTCCCATTCAAACAAAAAAAAAATCTCCACACTCAATCCACTGAAACACCATGAGCATACAGGAATACCTGCTGTTCAGAGGTGTTCACAGAACATACAGCGCAGAAGGAGGCCATTCGGTCCAATGAGTCTGCATCGACCCACTTAAGCACTATCCCCATAACCCAATAATCCCTCCTAACCTTTTTGGACACTAAGGGCAATTTAGCATGGCCAATTGACCTAACCTGCACATCTTTGGACTGTGGGAGGAAATCGGAGCACCCGGAGGAAACCTACGTTCTTTGGGAAAGAGCGATCTTGTGTCACTGATTTAAAGAAAAGACCTGAATCCTGTCGGAATCATGCAGAAACTCTGGCTGTATTTCTTCAGAAGCTTTTTCACCTTTCCAGCCACACTGCTCTTCTGTCTGCTAACATATCTTCAACTGAACTGCAGAGAGCGAACTGCTTGACTTCTGTTCACAGCTTCATCTAACTCAGAACTGGACTTTTTTGCGAAATGCCTGATAACCTTAGCTCCACTCAGTAATCAAGCTGAAATCTTAAATCCACTTAACCCAAACACAACTGCATTAGCCCAAGTTTTTTATGATGGCTAAATTGCACTGTTGGCTTCCAAAACCTTTGATGTCTTTCAAGCTAGGATTTATTTTAAAGCATGACTTCAGCAGTCAAATACTAACTCAGGCACTTAACTCTCACTGTGCCAAATAACTATAACACAATACGTGAAATACCTACATTAATCACAGCATACTGGCATTGAGGTCAACGGAAATCTCAATGGGATCTCGATGTTGGGGCGATTTCGGAGACAAGGGTAGAGCAGGGACAGGAATGGTTGTTGCAGGTTCCAGGATTTAGATGTTTCTGTAAGAACAGAGAAGATGGTAAAAGAGTGGGGGGGGGTGTGGCATTGTTAATCAAGGAAAGTATTACGGCGGCAGTAAGGACGTTTGAGGACTCGTGTACTGAGGTAGTATGGGCTGAGGTTAGGAACAGGAGAGGAGAGGTCACCCTGTTGGGAATTGTCTATAGACCTCCGAATAGTTCCAGAGATGTAGAGGAAAGGATAGCAAAGATGATTCTCGCCAGGAGCGAGAGTAACAGGGTAGTTGTTATGGGGGACTTTAACTTTCCAAATATTGACTGGAAATACTATAGTTCGAGTACTATAGATGGGTCAATTTTTGTGCAGGAGGGTTTTCTGACACAGTATGTAGACAGGCCAACAAGGGGCGATGCCACATTGGATTTGGTACTGGGTAATGAACCCGGCCAGGTGTTAGATTTAGATGTAGGTGAGCACTTTGGTGATAGTGATAACAATTCGGTTATGTTTACTTTAGCGATGGGCAGGGATAGGTATATACCGCAAGGCAAGAATTATAGCTGGGGCAAAGGCAATTATGATGCTATTCGGCAAGATTTAGGATGTATAGGATGGGGAAGGAAACTGCAGGGGATGAGTACAATCGAAATGTGGAGCTTTTTCAAGGAACAGCTACTGCATGTCCTTGATAAGTATGTACCTGTCAGGCAGGGAGGTAGTTGTCGAGCAAGGTTTACTAAGGAAGTTGAAGCACTTGTCAAGAGGAAGAAGAAGGCTTATGTTAGGATGAGACATGAAGGCTCAGTTAGGGCACTTGAGAGTTACAAGTTAGCCAGGAAGGACCTAAAGGGAGAGTTAAGAAGAGCGAGGAGAGGACACGAAAAGTCGTTGGCGGATAGGATCAAGGAAAACCCTAAGGCTTTCTATAGGTATATCAGGAACAAAAGAATGACTAGAGTAAGATTAGGGCCAATCAAGGATAGTAGTGGAAAGTTGTGTGGAATCAGAGGAGATAGGGGAAGCGTTAAATGGATATTTTTCGTCAGTGTTTACACTGGAGAAAGACAATGTTGTCGAAGAGAATACTCAGGTACAGTCGACCAGGCTAGATGGGATTGAGGTTCACAAGGAGGAGGTGTTAGCAATTTTGGAAAGTGTAAAAATAGATAAGTCCCCTGGGCCAGATGGGATTTATCCTAGGATTCTCTGGGAAGCCAGGGAGGAGATTGCAGAGCCTTTGTCCTTGATCTTTATGTCGTCTTTGTCGACAGGAATAGTGCCGGAAGACTGGAGGATAGCAAATGTTGTCCCCTTGTTCAAGAAGGGGAGTAGAGACAACCCTGGTAATTATAGACCTGTGAGCCTTACTTCGGTTGTGGGTAAAATGTTGGAAAAGGTTATAAGAGATAGGGTTTATAATCATCTTGAAAAGAACAAGTTGATTAGCGATACTCAACACGGTTTTGTGAAGGGTAGGTCATGCCTCACAAACCTTATTGAGTTTTTTGAGAAGGTGACCAAACAGGTGGATGAGGGTAAAGTGGTTGATGTGGTGTATATGGATTTCAGTAAGGCGTTTGATAAGGTTCCCCACGGTAGGCTATTGCAGAAAATATGGAAGTATGGGATTGAAGGTGATTTAGCGGTTTGGATCAGAGGGTGGTGGTTGATGGCAAATGTTCATCCTGGAGTTCAGTTACTAGTGGTGTACCGCAAAGATCTATTTTGGGGCCACTGCTGTTTGTCATTTTTATAAATGACCTGGAGGAGGGTGTAGAAGGATGGGTTAGTAAATTTGCAGATGACACGAAGGTCGGTGGAGTTGTGGATAGTGCTGAAGGATGTTATAGGTTACAGAGGGACATAGATAAGCTGCAGAGCTGGGCTGAGAGGTGGCAGATGGAGTTTAATGCAGAAAAGTGAGAGGTGGTTCACTTTGGAAGGAGTAACAGGAATGCAGGGTACTGGGCTAATGGCAAGATTCTTGGTAGTGTAGATGAACAGAGAGATCTCGGCATCCAGGTACATAACCTGGGTGGCAACTTTCAGGGATTTAATAGGGCTGTTAAGAAGGCATATGGTGTGCTAGCCTTTATCAGTAGGGGGATTGAGTTTCGGAGCCACGAGGTCATGCTGCAGCTGTACAAAATTCTGGTGCGGCCGCACCTGGAGTACTGCGTGCAGTTCTGGTCACCACATTATAGTAAGGATATGGAAGCTTTGGAAAGGGTTCCGAGGAGATTTACTAGGATGTTGCCTGGTATGGAGGGAAGGTCTTACGAGGAAAGGCTCAGGGACTTGAGGTTGTTTTCGTTAGAGAGGAGAAGGAGAAGGCTGAGAGGTGACTTAATAGAGACATATAAGATCGTCAGAGGGTTAGAGGGTGGACAGTGAGAGTCTTTTTCCTCGGATGGTGATGACCAACACGAGGGGACATAGCTTTAAATTGAGGGGTGGTAGATATAGGACAGATGTCAGAGGCAGTTTTTTTACTCAGAGAGCAGTAGGGGTGTGGAACACCCTGCCTGCAACAGTAGTAGACCCGCCAAATTTAAGGGCATTTAAGTGGTCACTGGATAGACATATGGATGAAAATGGAATAGGTCAGATAGGCTTCAGATGGTTTCACGGGTCGGCGCAACATCGAGGGCCGAAGGGCCCGTACTGCGCTGTAATGTTCTATGTTCTAAATCACTGGGACACGGTGTTCTGCGAGCAAATGAGAGGAACCCAAACCAGGAGCAGAGAGGGTGAAAAAATTAAACTGGAGGGAAAGAAAGGAGAAAAAAGAGATTTTTTAAAAATGCATTTACTGGATGTGGATGTCGCTGGCTAGGGCAGCATTTTTGCCCATCCCTGGTTTCCCTTGAGAAGGTGCCTTCTTGAACCACTGTAGTCCTTGGGGTGTAGGTATACCCACCATGCTGGTAGGGAGGGCATTCCAGGATTTAGACCCAGTGATGGTGAAGGAATGACAATATGGTTCCAATTTAGGATGTTGTAAGACTTGAAGGGGAACTAGCAGGTGGTGATGATCTCGTGTATCTGTCCTCCTTATCCTTCAAGGTGAGATGATGGTGGCGATAATATCACTGGACGATTGATCCAGAGACTCTAGGGCACAGGTTCAAATCCCACAATGGTAGCTGGTGTAATTTCAATTCAATAAAGTAATTGAAAACTTGTCTCAATAATGGTGATCATAAAACTACCATCAGTTGTCATAGCCCATCTGGTTAACCAATGTCATTTCGGTTCAGGGAATCTGACATCTCTGAGGAGAATTGCTGAACAGGGTGGGTGTTCATGTCTGACCAGGTTTAAAACTGCTGGTTTATCCTGAAAAATGTGAAGACCCACTTTTTGTCCAGGCTGTGATTGTATCAGTGATCGAGCCTCAGAAATGGAGGATTAAGCCCAAACCCAAAATGGCAGTGCACCTTGAGGACTGTGTACACAACTGTCACTGTGCGTCGTTGGTGAGCGAGTGGATGTTGAAGGTGATGAATGGGATGCCAATCAAGTGGGCTACTTTGACCTGGATGGTGTTAAGTTTCTTGAGTGATGTTGGAACTGCACTTATCCGGGCAATTGGAGAGTATTCCATCACAGTCCTGACTTATGCCTTACAGATTGTGGTACAGTAAGAAGTCTCCTGAGGAAGGAACAGTGCTCCGAAAGCTCGTGTTTGAAACAAACCTGTTGGACTTTAACCTGGTGTTGTAAGACTTCTTACTGTGCTCACCCCAGTCCAACGCCGGCATCTCCACATTACAGATTGTGGGCAGACTTCGGGGATTTAGGAGATGAGTTACTCGCCACAGAATTTCCAGCCTTTGACCTGCTCTTGTAGCCACAGTATTTAAATGGCTCGTCCAGTTCAGTTTCTGGTCAACAATAACTCCCAGGATGTTGAAGTGGGGGATTCAGCGATGGTAGTATCTTAGAATATCAAGGGGTGGTGGTTAGATTCTCTCTTGTTGAGGATGGTCATTACCTAGCACTTGTGTGGCACGAATGTTACTTGCCACTTGTCAGTCCAAGCCTAGATATTGTCCAGATTGTGCTGCATTAGTACATGGACTACTTCATTATCTGAGGAGTCTGAACATTGTGCAGTCATCAGCGAACATCCCCACTTCTGACCTTGTGATTAAAGGAAGGTTATTGATGAAGATGGTTGAGCCTAGGATACTACCCTGAGGAACTCCTGAAGTGAAATGATATCCTGGGACTGAGATGATTGACCTCCAACAACCAGAACTACTTTCCTGTTGTGCTAGGTATCACTCCAACCAGGGAAGAGTTTACCCCCGATTGTCATTTTCTCCAAGTTTCACCTGAGGAAGGAGCAGTGCTCCGAAAGCCCGTGTTTGAAACAAACCTGTTGGACTTTAACCTGGTGTTGTAAGACTTCTTACTGTGCTCACCCCAGTCCAACAGCGGCATCTCCACATCATTTTCTCCAAGTTTGCTGGGGCTCCTGGATGCAATATTTGGTCAAATGCTGCCTTGAAATCAAGGGCAGCCACTCACTCCTCACCTCTGGAGTTCAGCTTTTGTCTATGTTTGGACCAAGATTGTCAGGAACTGAGTGGCCCTGGTGGAACCCAAACTGACCGTCAGTGTCAGTAAGCAAGTGCCACCTGATGGCTCTGTTGATGACCTTTTCCATCACTCATCACTATATTGATGATCAAGAGTAGACTGATTGGCCGGGTTGAATTTGTCCTGCTTTTTCAGTATAGGACATATCTGGGCCATTTTCCGCATTTCTAGGTGCTTTAGCTTTACTGGCACAATTTGACTAAGGGTGTGGCACGTCCTGAAGCACAAATCTTCTATACTATTGCCAGAATATTATCAGACCCATAGCCGTTGCAGTATCCAGTGCCTTCAGCCGTTTCTTAATGAGGGGATATGCCTGGCTATGGGGTTACAGATTTTGATTCAGTACAATTCTGCTGCTGCTCGTGGCCCACAGTGCCTCATGGTTACTCAGTCTTGAGTTGTTAGATCTGTTTGAAATCTGCTTAATTTAGCACGGCGATAGTGCCACAACACAATACAGGTTATTCTCTAAGTGAAAATGGGCACTGGCACCAGGGAGGGAACATGCCATCCTGGAATCTCTTCTGTGGCCGCAGAAACGCCTGTCTGATCTCCTACCACTATAGCCCTGCTGTTCACCCTTCTTCCGTTTTGTGCAGCAGACCGATCCATGCTGTGAAGCTGGCTGCTGGTGATTCCCCTGCTTAGTCATCTTCCCCAACAGTATCCAAAACTGTATATCTGTTAGAATGGGGGATGGCCCCAGGGGACTCCTGCATTCCCTGCCTTCCTCTACTCTGCTTGGTAGTCACCCATGCGCTTTCTGCTTGTTCAGTCTTCACCTGAAGTGTGACCACCTCACTGAATATGCTATGCATGACTTGATAGTGTCACAGATGCTCCATAGTGAATCTACCCTCCCCTCCAAAATACGGTCAGCAGTAGCTGCAGTTGGACGCACTCCTTGCACACGTGGCCACCGGGGACAGCTGAATCAAATGGTCATTGGATAGACATATGGACGATAAGGGAATAGTGTAGATGGTTTCACAGGTCAGCGCAACATCGAGGGCCAAAGGGCCTGTACTGCGCTGTTATGTTCTATGATTTGCCACATAGCACAGTGTAAGCAGAGTGAAGTGGCCCACAATCAATAGATCAGATCTAAGTTCTGCAGTCCTGCCACATCAAATTGTGAATGGTAGTGGAAAAATAAATAACCCAATGGAGGTGAAAACTTCATACAAATCTCTATCTTCAATGATTGACATCAGTGAAAAGGACAGCCCTCTTCAGCCAGAAGTCAAAAGTGGATGATCCACTTTGACCACCAGCATGACCAAAGTCAGTCTTTAGCCAATTTGATTCATGCCACATAATATCAAGAAACGGCTGAAGGCACTGGATACTGCAAACGCTATGGGCCCTGACAATATTCTGGCAAGAGTACTGGAGACTTGTTCTCCAGGACTTGCCACACCCCTAGCCAAGATGTTCCAGTACAGATACAAACCTGGCATCTAACCAGTAAATTGGAAAATTGCCCAGGTATCATAGATTATTATCATAGAATTTACAGTGCAGAAGGAGGCCATTTGGCCCATCGAGTCTGCACTGGCTCTTGTACACAAATGTATGTCCTCTGCACAAAAAATAGGACAGTCCAACCCGACCAATTCCCTGTTCGCTCTCGATCACAGTAAAGTGATGGAAGGGTTCATTAACTGTGATATCAAGCAACACTTGTTTTGCAATAAACTGCTCACTTATGGTCAGTTTGGGTTCCACCAGGGTCTCTCGGCTCCTGACCGCATTACAGACAAACATGGAAAAAAAGTTGAACTCCAGAGATGAGGTAAGAGTGACTGCCCTTGATATGAAAGCATCATTTACCAAATATGGCGTCAAGGAGCCCTAACAAAACTGGAACCAATGAGAATCAGACTAAAGCTCTCCATTGGTTGGGGTCATACCTGGCACAAAGAAAGGTGGTTGTGGTTGTTGTAAGTCAATCATCTCAGTCCCAGGACATCACTGCATGAGGTCCTTAAGGTAGAGTCTTCGGCCCAACCAGCTTCATCTGCTTCATCAATGATCTTCTTTCCATCATAAAGTGAGGGGATAGATGGGAAAATGGAACTCAGCATGAAACAGATCAGCCATTGAATAGCAGAGCATGCTCAAGGGGCCAAAAGTCCTGCTGCTGTTTTGTATGTTTGTATGTAGTTGGGCATATTCGAGAGTTACAAGTTAGCTAGGAAGGACCTAAAGAGAGAGCTAAGAAGAGCCAGGAGGGGGCATGAGAAGTCTTTCGCAGGTAGGATCAAGGATAACCCTAAAGCTTTCTATAGATATGTCAGGAATAAAAGAATGACTAGGGTAAGAGTAGGGTCAGTCAAGGACAGTAGTGGGAAGTTGTGCGTGGAGTCCGAGGAGATAGGAGAGGTGCTAAATGAATATTTTTCATTAGTATTCACACAGGAAAAAGACAATGTTGTCGAGGAGAATACTGAGATACAGGCTACTAGACTAGAAGGGCTTGAGGTTCATAAGGAGGAGGTGTTAGCGATTCTGGAAAGTGTTAAAATAGATAAGTCCCCTGGGCCGGATGGGATTTATCCTAGGATTCTCTGGGATGCTAGGGAGGAGATTGCTGAGCCTTTGGCTTTGATCTTTAAGTTATCTTTGTCAACAGGAATAGTGTCGGAAGACTGGAGGATAGCAAATGTTGTCCCCTTGTTCAAGAAGGGGAGTAGAGACGACCCCGGTAACTATAGACCAGTGAGCCTTACTTCTGTTGTGGGCAAAGTCTTGGAAAGGTTTATAAGAGATAGGATGTATAATCATCTGGAAAGGAATAATTTGATTAGAGATAGTCAACACGGTTTTGTGAAGGGTAAGTCGTGCCTCACAAACCTTATTGAGTTCTTTGAAAAGGTGACCAAACAGGTGGATGAGGGTAAAGCAGTTGATATAGTGTATATGACTTTCAGTAAAGCGTTTGATAAGGTTCCCCACGGTAGGCTATTGCAGAAAATATGGAGGCATGGGATTCAGGTTGATTTAGCAGTTTGGATCAGAAATTGGCTAGCTGGAAGGGTGGTGGTTGATGGGAAAAGTTCAGACTGGAGTCCAGTTACTAGTGGTGTACCACAAGACTCTGTTTTGGGGCCACTGCTGTTTATCATTTTTATAAATGATCTGGAGGAGGGCGCAGAAGGATGGGTGAGTAAATTTGCAGATGACACTAAAGTCGGTGGAGTTGTGGACAGTGCGGAAGGATGTTACACGTTACAGAGGGACATGGATAAGCTGCAGAGCTGGGCTCAGAGGTGGCAAATGGAGTTTAATGCAGAAAAGTGTGAGGTAATTCATTTTGGAAGGAATAACAGGAAGACAGAGTACTGGGCTAATGGTAAGATTCTTGGTAGTGTGGATGAGCAGAGAGATCTCGGTGCCCATGTACATAGATCCCTGAAAGTTGCCACCCAGGTTGAGAGGGTTGTTAAGAAGGGGTACGGTGTGTTAGCTTTTATTGGTAGAAGGATTGAGTTTTGGAGCCATGAGGTCATGTTGCAGCTGTACAAAACCCTGGTGCGGCCGCATTTGGAGTATTGTGTGCAGTTCTGGTCGCCACATTATAGGAAGGATGTGGAAGCATTGGAAAGGGTACAGAGGAGATTTACAAGAATGTTGCCTGGTATGGAGGGAAGTTCATATGAGGAAAGGCTGACGGACTTGAGGCTGTTTTCGTTAGAGAGAAGAAGGTTAAGAGGGGACTTAATTGAGGCATACAAGATGATCAGAGGATTAGATAGGGTGGACATCGAGAGCCTTTTTCCTCGGATGGTGATGTCCAGCACGAGGGGACATAGCTTTAAATTGAGGGGAGATAGATATAGGACAGATGTCAGAGGTAGGTTCTTTACTCAGAGAGTAGTACGGGCGTGGAATGCCCTGCCTGCAACAGTAGTGGACTTGCCAACACTAAACGCATTCAAATGGTCATTGGATAGGCATATGGACGATAAGGGAATAGTGTAGAGGGACTTTAGAAGGGTATCACAGGACGGTGCAACATCATGGGCCGAAGGGCCTGTACTGCACTGTAATGTTCTATGTTATCTAAGATAGGAGCAGGAGGAGGCTTTTTGGCCTTTCGAGCCTGCTCTGCCATTCATCACAATCATGGCTGATGATCCAACTCAATAGCCTAGTCCTGCTTTCTCCCCATAGCCTTTGATCCCATTCTCATTTCACAGGTCGGCACAACATCGAGGGCCGAAGGGCCTGTACTGCACTGTAATGTTCTATGTTCTATACTCCAATGTTCAGCATCATTTGCAACCCATCCGATACTGAAGCAGTCCATGTCCAAATACACCAAGACCTAGACAATATCCACAATTCAGCTGACAAGTAGCATTAATGCCACACAAGTGCCACGCAATCTCTGGCAGAAGAGAATCTGACCACTACCCCTTGACATTCTATTGCATTAGCATCACTGAACCCCCCCACTAGCAACAATAAACCTGGGGTTTACTGTTCGCCAGAAACTGAACTGGACCAGCCATATAAATACTGGGCTACAAGAGCAGATCAGGCTGCGAGTCCTGTGCCGGGAAACATCCTCCTGACTCTCCAAAGCCAGTCGAACACCTACAAAGCACAAGTCAGGAGTGTGATGAAATATTCTCCACTGGCTGGATGAGTGCAGCACCCACTCCCTCAACCATTGACTGTTACAATCTGGTTAGGAGCCAGTATTGTTTTTGTGGAAAGTAGACAAAGTTTGAAACCCTTACAAGGGGTCACGATTTCAAGGTGAGAGGGGGAAAGTTTAAGGGAGATGTGCGTGGGAAGTATTTTACGCAGAGGGTGGTGGGTGCCTGGAACGCATTGCCAGTGGAGGTGGTAGATGCAGGCATGATGGCATCATTTAAGATGCATCTAGACAGATATATGAACGGGCGAGGAACAGAGGGAAGTAGACCCTTGGAAAATAGGCAACAGGTTTAGATAAAGGATCTGGATCGGCGCAAGCTGGGAGGGCCGAAGGGCCTGTTCCTGTGCTGTAATTTTCTTTGTTCTTTGAGAATAAAGCCCAAGATTCCACGACTTTAAACAAACAAATCAATTTATCTTGTATTGACCTTGTATTTAATTTATCAACTATCTATCTTGTACTCTAACATTCTGGTAAATATGAATTAACATGCAAACTGTGGCCAAACACATCATAGTGCACACTGGGCTGGACAACTGGTTTGTGATGCAGGATGCGACCAACAGCGTGGGTTCTCGTACTGGCTGAGGTTATTCATGAAGACCCCGCCTTCTCAACCTTGCTCCTCGCTTGAGGTGTGATGACCCTCAGGTTAAATTACCAGCAAACCTCTCTCCCCCTCAAAGGGAAAAGCAGCCCATGGTCATCTGGGATTATGGTGACTTTACTTTTAGTGCATGTTAAATGGCAGATGTGACCAAGACAAATCCCAGGGAATGTCAGTGACCATTGAGATTCTCGAAATCTTGATAACACTGTCCCCCTAGTGAGGATTTCAACTCGCTGCTTTTGATGATCTCTCGTGTGAATTCCCTCAAAAGCCTCTTGTGACAGACTGCCTCAATGACTGTTCACCCCCCTCCCCCGATGTTTCAATCTGCTCCTGAGACTGTGTTCCACGAGAATCACAAAGCTGCACTCCCACCTGCAATTACAATTCTAGCTATTTCACAGACCGCTAGCTTCACGGAGCTGCTGCTGTCACTGGGTTGCTCTGAACTCTACTGTCATGGCTACGCCAAACTATTAATGACTCCCAGGGCTTATCTGAGTTCTGAATGCCTGGTATGAAGCCTGGGACCTTTTTCCACCTTCACCTTTTTGTGTCGGTGTGTGTCTGTGTGGGGTGGGGGTGGGGGGCCTCTGTGTGTTGGGGGCCTCTGTGTGTTGGGGATGGGGTCTGGGTCTGTGAAATGGCTAGTGGTGATTTGTATGCACCAGCCAGGATGGAGTGGTCCATCTGCCACAGACAACAACAGATCCAGAGAGAATTATTTCTGTGCATGCTGTTGGTATCCGAGTGCTTCGCTGAAGTGTCTCATTGTATATGAGTAATTTGACATTTAACGCTTTCATACATTGATCACTCAAAATTGTCCTTCCAATTTTTGTTTCAGGTGAATTTCACATACCAATTTCTGAGGAAAAAGTTTTATATTTTCAGCCAGTTCATGTATGATGAACACATCAAATCTCGTCTCATCAAAGATATTCGATCCTTTAAGGAGACAAAGGACCAAAATGATCAAAAGGTATCAGTAGTCTTTCTGAAGTATTGAAATTCAGTTAATTTTGTGTTTAATATCCTTGAAGGTGCAATGTGTTTCAGCAGTACATTCCAGGTGATCAGGTTAGGTGTCAGCTGAAAGGCAGGTTGGGGATCCAAATGTAAAATGTACCAACATTTGTACTTACTGATCCATTAAAAGCAGCAGTCTCTCGCCTATGGGAGGAAGAATAAGTGGGAAGTGGAGAAATGTAGAGCAAAAATTAACATAGTAGTCTGACCACAGCACGCCAATTTACAGCCTTCGTAGAAAAATGGAGTTGTGGGATATGATCCCTGAAATCTGTTTTTTAAAAAACCCTGAAAAATACCATGTAATTACGAAGTGAGTTGTTCACTACATTGTTGGCTTTGCTACTTGATTCAGTCATAGTCTGGTCATATAATTTCAAATAATTGGTGAAAGGATTAGAGGGGAGTTGAGAATTTTTTTGACCTAGAGGGTGGTGGGTATCTGTGCTCACTGTCTGAAACAGCGGCAGAGGCAAAAAACCCTCATTGCAATATAAAAAAATACTTGGTGACCTACAGGGCTGCAGACCAAAAGCTGGAATGTGGAATTAGCTAGGATAGGCCTTTTTCAGCTGGCAAGGACATAGGGCGAGATTCTCCCATATGGGGAGAAATCGTACGGCTGGCGTCAAATCCGGGCGCGTTTGACGCCAGCCCCCCCCCCTTCCCGACCGGGAACCGATTCTGGTCCCCGGTCGGGGCTAGCATCCCGACGCCGTAAACTCCGGCATCGCGGGCTTAACGAATTTCGTTAAGCCCGCTTGCCAGAGTTAGCGCCGGCTGACGCGTCATATGACGTCAGCCGCGCATGCGCGGACTGGAAGACTCCAACCCGCGCATACGCGGATGACGTCATCGCGTATTTGCGCGAAACCCGCGCATGCGCGGGCCGGGATGCCCCTCAGCCGCCCCGCAAATGGATACTGCGGGGCGGCGGAAGGACAAATAGTGCGCGGGCATCGGGCCCGCTGCCCGCGATCGGTGCCCACCGATCGCGGGCTCATGGCACCCTTGGCACGGCCGTGGTACTGCCGTGCCAATCAGTGCCATGGTTATAAAAAGCGAGAGTTTACGGCCGTTTTTACGAACGGCCAGACCAGGTGTGTTTGCCGTTCGTAAAAGCAGCCGTAAAGGGCTGGGAACTCGGCCCATCGATCAGCTGAGAATCGCTGCCGGCCGTAAAAAAACGGCGGCAGCGATTCGTATCGGGAGTCGGGCGTGGGGGGGGGGGGGGGGGGGGGGGGGGGGGGAATAGCGGGAGGGCGTCGGAACAGCGTGGCCGTAAAATTTTACGAGCCACGCTATTCTCCGCACCGTCGGGAGTGCGGAGAATCTCGCCCATAGAATTTACAGTGCAGAAGGAGGCCATTTGGCCCATCGAGTCTGCACCGGCTCTTGGAAAGAGCACCCTATCCAAGGTCAACACCTCCACCCTATCTCCATAACCCAGTAACCCCACCCAACACTAAGGGCAATTTTGGACATTAAGAGCAATTTATCATGGCCAATCCACCTAACCTGCACATCTTTGGACTGTGGGAGGAAACTGGAGCACCTGGAGGAAACCCACGCACACACGGGGAGTACGTGCAGACTCCGCACAGACAGTGACCCAAGCCGGAATCGAACCTGGGACCCTGGAGCTGTGAAGCGATTGTGCTATCCACAATGCTACCGTGCTGCCCTTATTAACATGATGAGCCACAGCACTTCCTCCTGTGCCAAAACACTTTGCGTTTCAATGAACCAACTTACTCTTGTTCACAGTATCCTTTTGACCGTGCAGACAAGTTTAATCGAGGCATCAGAAAACTTGGGCTAACTCCAGAGGGACAGAGTTACCTTGACCAGTTCAGGCAGCTCATTAGCCAGATAGGTAAGTAACTGAAATAATTTTTTCAATGCATGTAAAGTAATGCTATTGCCACATTCCTCTTTTGTTTCGAGATACAGATTGTAATTTGCTGTAATTTTTAAAAGATGCTCTTCTGATGTAAGGATGAGTTAGGGTCCCTACGGACTTGGCAAAAGTTAGCAGTGGTCTGTTAAGGATAGATTTATGTCTGTTCAGGGCCTTTTAATAGAGATGGCGTCTTACGATCTCGGGCAAGACCCCCACAGTTGCTAGGATATCGGACAGAAATTCCAATATTTTATTTAATTTGTAATACTGTGAGAAAAGGATACTTTGCTCCAGGAGTGATTCCACGGACAAATAGGGATATGATATATAGTGAAAATCGGCACCTGTTTGGGTACACTGAGGGAGAACTGAGAATGTCCAATTCACCTAACAGCATGTCTTTTGGGACTTGTGGGAGGAACCCGGAGCAAACCCACACAGACATGGGAAGAACGTGCAGACTCCGCACAGACAATGACCCAAGCCGGGAATCGAACCCGGGTCCGTGGGGCTGTGAAGCAACAGTGCTAACTACTGTGCTACCGTGGTGCCCTGGAACGTGAAACGCTAACTTCTAACTGTTATCTTTTAACTCCACTGAAGCAAAAAACCATCTCCGGTCAAAGTCCACTTTTAAATACAGTTAGCCAACGCAATAATTACTTGCTGTAAAGAGATGTCTTGGATAAATCACTTTGAAAAAGAGCGATCCTTCAGGAACAAGCTGCAAATTCTTGTCTGTGTCACCCACTGTTTAACTTGGCAGCCTAGGGCAGCACTGTGGTGCAGTGTTTAGCACTATTGCCTCACTGTGCCGAGGTCCCAGGTTCGATCTCGGCTTTGGGTCACTGTCCGTGTGCCTTGTGGAGTTTGCACATTCTTGCCGTGTTTGTGCGGGTTTCGCCCCCACACCCAACGATGTGCAGGTTTGGTGGATTGGCCACGCTAAATTGCCCCTTAATTGCAAAAAAATTAATTGGGTACTCTGAATTTATTTTTAAAAACCTGGCAGCCTTTTCAGAAACTACCGTTATGTTCACAGGCAAAATATTTTTAACTAAACTGTTTTGAGAAAAGCGACTGGTCTGTTCACAGTGAAATCATAGAATCATAGAATTTACAGTACAGAAGGAGGCCATTTGGCCCATCAAGTCTGCACCGGCTCTTTGAAAGAGGACCCTACCCAGGCCCACACCTCCACCCTATCCCCATAACCCAGTAACCTGACCCAACACTAAGGGCAATTTTGGACACTAAGGGCAATTTAGCATGACCAATCCACCTAACCACTGTGCTACCGTGCTGCCCTATGTTTAACTGAATTAAAACTCAACACTTTAGGTTTTAGAATACTCATGGACAAAGACGAGAGTGGTCCTAAAGGAAGAGTGCTAAATTGGGAAAAGGCCGAATGTAACAAAATTCGGCAGGAGCTAGGGAATGTGGACTGGGAGCAGTTTAAGGGTAAATCCGCATTTGAAATGTGGGAGTCTTTCAAGGAAAGATTGATTAGAGTGCAGGACAGACATGTCCCTGTGAAAATGAGGGATAGAAATGGCAAGATTAGGGAACCATGGATGACGGGTGGAATTGTGAGACTAGCGAAGATGAAAAAGGAAGCATACATAAGATCGAGGCAACTAAAAGCTGATGAAGCTTTGGAGGAATATTGGGAAAGTAGGACGAATCTCAAACGCGCATTAAAGAGGGCTAAAGGGGTCATGAAATATCTTTGGCTAACAGGGTTAAGGAAAATCCCAAAGCCTTTTATTCGTATACAGTGGTCCCCCGTTATACCGCGCTCCGCAATACCGCGGTTCGCGATATACCGCGGGGGGGGCTTATGGACCCCAACTGTCAGTTGTGTCAATTTCAGCGGCCGGCTCACTTTGATCCGGAGAGGGAAGCTGCTCTCACTGAAGCAATCAGCCGGCCGCTGAAATTGACACTGCCCACTGCTCTCTCCCTCCAATCCAACTTTTAAGTTTTAATGTTTCTGATTGGAGGGAGAGAGCAGCGGGCAGTGTCAATTTCAGCGGCCGGCTGATTGCTTCAGTGAGAGAGCAGCTTCCCTCTCTGGATCAAAGTGAGCCGTCCGCTGAAATTGACACTGCCCGCTGCTCTCTCCCTCCAATCAGAAACATTAATCAGAAAAATCTGGGGCAGCAGGGTAGCATGGTGGTTAGCATAAATGCTTCACAGCTCCAGGGTCCCAGGTTCGATTCCCGGCTGGGTCACTGTCTGTGTGGAGTCTGCACGTCCTCCCCCTGTGTGCGTGGGTTTCCTCCGGGTGCTCCGGTTTCCTCCCACAGTCCAAAGATGTGCGGGTTAGGTGGATTGGCCATGCTAAATTGCCCGTAGTGTCCTAATTAGTAAGGTTAGGGGGGGGGGGGGGGGGGGGGGGTTGTTGGGTTATGGGTATAGGGCGGATATGTGGGTTTGAGTGGGGTGATCATGGCTCGGCACAACATTGAGGGCCGAAGGGCCTGTTCTGTGCTGTACTGTTCTATGTTCTATGTTCTAAAACTTAAAAGTTGGATTGGAGGGAGAGAGCAGCCGGCAGTGTCAATTTCAGCGGCCGGCTGATTGTTTCAGTGAGAGCAGCTTCCCTCTCCGGATCAAAGTGAGCCGGCCGCTGAAATTGACACTGTTTTAATTGGATCCACGATGGGGGTTTTAAATTTATTTAAAAATCTATGCTAGCGCTTCCCATTGAGAGTCTACGGGGGGCGGGGGGAGAGGTCAGACCCCCGTAGACTCACAATGGGAAGCGCTAGCATAGATTTTAAAATAAATTTAAAACCCCCATCATGGATATCCGCGGCTCGGATACAACGCGGGTGGCTGTCTTGGACCCCAACACCCGCGTTATAAAGGGGGACTACTGTATAAGGAGCAAGAGGGTAACTAGAGAAAGGATTGGCCCACTCAAAGACAAAAGAGGGAATTTATGCGTGGAGTCAGAGGAAATGGTTGATATTCTAAATGAGTACTTTGCATCGGTATTCACCAAGGAGAGGGACATGACGGATGTTGAGGCTAGGGATGGATGTTTAAATATTTGAGGTCAAGTCGTCAAACGGAAGGGGGAAGTTTTAGGTATTCTAAAAGACATTAAGGTGGACAGGTCCCCAGGACCGGATGGGATCTATCCCAGGTTACTGAGGGAAGCGAGGGTCGAAAAAGCTGGGGCTTTAACAGATATCTTTGCAGCATCCTTGAGCACAGGTGAGGTCCCGGAGGACTGGATAATTGCTAATGTTATCCCTTTGTTTAAGAAGGGTAGCAGGGATAATCCAGGGAATTATAGACCTGTGAGCTTGACGTCAGTGGTAGGCAAACTGTTGGAGAAGATGCTGAGGGATAGGATCTATTCACATTTGGAAGAAAATAGACTTATCAGTGATAGGCAGCATGGTTTTGTGCAGGGAAGGTCATGTCTTACAAACCCAATAGAATTCTTTGAGGAAGTGACAGTTAATTGATGAGGGAAGGGCTGTAGATGTCATATACATTGCCTTTGTAAGGTGTTTGATAAAGTTTCCCATGGCAGGTTGATGGAAAAAGTGAAGTCGTATGGGGTTCAGGGTGTACTAGCTAGATGGATAAAGAACTGGCTGGGCAACAGGAGACAGAGAGTAGTGGTGGAAGGGAGTGTCTCAAAATGGAGACGGGTGACTATGTTCCACAGGGATCCGTGCTCGGACCACTGTTGTTTGTGATATACATAAATGATCTGAAGGAAGGTATAGGTGGTCTGATTAGCAAGTTTGCAGATGATACTAAGATTGGTGGAGTTGCAGATAGCGAGGAGGACTCAGAGAATACAGCAAAATATAGATAGATTGGAGAGTTGGGCAGAAAAATGGCAGATGGAGTTCAATCCAGGCAAATGCGAGGTGATACATTTTGGAAGATCCAATTCAAGAGCGGACTATATGGTCAATGGAAAGATCCTGGGGAAAATTGATGTACAGAGAGATCTGGGAGTTCAGGTCCATTGTACCCTGAAGGTGGCAACGCAGCTTGATAGAGTGGTCAAGAAGGCATACACCATGCTTGCCTTCATCGGACGGGGTATTGAGAACAAGAGTCGGCAGGTCATGTTACAGTTGTATAAGACTTTGGTTAGGCCACATTTGGAATATTTTTTTTAAAATTTAGATTACCCAATTATTTTTTCCAATTAAGGGGCAATTTAGCGTGGCCAATCCACCTACTCTGCACATTTTTGGGTTGTGGGGGCGAAACCCACGCAGACACGGGGAGAATGTGCAAACTCCACACGGACAGTGACCCAGAGCCGGGATCGAACCTGGGATCTCAGCGCCGTGAGGCAGTTGTGCTAACCACTAGGCCACCGTGCTGCCCTTACATTTGGAATACTACGTGCAGTTCTGGTCGCCACATTACCAGAAGGATGTGGATGCTTTAGAGAGGGTGCAGAGGCGGTTCACCAGAATGTTGCCTGGTATGGAGGGTGCTAGCTAAGAAGAAAGGTTGAGTAGATTAGGATTGTTTTCGTTGGAAAGACGGAGGTTGAGGGGGGACCTGATTGAAGTCTACAAAATTATGAGGGGTATGGATAGGGTTGATAGCAACAAGCTTTTTCCAAGAGTGGGGGTGTCAATTACAAGGGTTTACGATTTCAAGGTGAGAGGGGGAAAGTTTAAGGGAGATGTGCTTGGAAAGTTTTTTACGCAGAGGGTGGTGGGTGCCTGGAACACTTTGCCAGCGAAGGCGGTAGAGGTGGGCACGATAGCATCATTTAAGATGCATCTAGTCAGATATATGAATGGGCGGGGAACAGAGGGAAGTAGACCTTGGAAAATAGGAGACAGGTTTAGATAAAGGATCTGGATCGGCGCAGGCTGGGAGGGCCGAAGGGCCTGTTCCTGTGCTGTAATTTTCTTTGTTCTTTGTTCTTTACACCTGACTGCTTCAGCCCCGACTCCTCCCATTAACTACATCATCCTACTCGGGCATAAACACAGTGGGCTGGATCTTCTGTTTGGGAGACTAAGTGTTGACGCAAGCGGAGGATGTGTGAGCTTTCATGACCTAAAAATCAGCGCAAAACCCTCACCGATTCCAGTACTGGTGAGGGGCTAGCACCGACGCCGAGTGAAACTCCCGCGGACCGCACCGGAAATGGTCTGAGAATGGCCGTGTCCTGGGCCGCGCATGCGCACGGCTGATGACTTGCACCGGTCGCGCTGTACAACATGGCCCCTATTCTGGCGTTGGAATACATTTTCCGCCTGATCGTGATTTTGCAGTCGGGGTACGGAGAATCTAGCCCATTATCTCTAATTATCTAGTCTCCAGGGAACCATTCATATAAACAAAATTCTATTAGCGCAAACTTACGATACTTTAATTCTCCCTTTTTATATGAAGTCTATCTTTTAAACCAGGACTTTTAAAAAAGATAACTGCAGCAGTCATGCACATACCAAGGGCTTTTGACTCTTAGCGCACCAAACACATACAATATATCTGAAATTCCTACATTCATCACATCTGTAAGGATAGATTCGTGCCTGTACCGGGCCTGGTAACAGCATGGTAGTGATCTGTAAGGATAGATTAGGGTCTGTATCAGGCCTCCTTAAGGGATGCAGTGGTCTGTAAGGATAGCCGTGGCAGCACGGCAGCATTGTGGATAGCACAAATGCCTCACAGCTCCAGGGTCCAAGGTTCGATTCCGGGCTGGGTCACTGTCTGTGCGGAGTCTGCATGTTCTCCCCATGTGTGCGTGGGTTTCCTCTGGGTGCTCCGGTTTCCTCCCACAGTCCAAAGATGTGCAGGTTAGGTGGATTGGCCATGATAAATTTCCCTTAGTGTCCAAAATTGCCCTTAGTGTTGGGTGGGGTTACTGGGTTATGGGAATAGGGTGGAGGTGTTGACCTTGGGTAGGGTGCTCTCTCCAAGAGCCGGTGCAGACTCGATGGGCCGAATGGCCTCCTCTGCACTGTAAATTCTATGAAATCTATGATAGATTTTCACCTGTATGGGGCCTGGTAAAAGGATGACAGTAGTCTTTGTATGGATAGACATGGGTCTGTACGGTGCCTGGTAAAAGGATGGCCTGGTAATAGGATAGCAGTGTTCTGTAATTGATCCATGGAAATGGAGATCATTTTGAATTTGAAAGCTGAAAGTTTTAAGTGGAATAGATATTAAGTGTTTGAAGTGGAGAGTGATATTCTGACCGTAATCCCATTTGAAATTAGTTACTCAAGGAGTAACAGGGGTATCTGAATGACCTCCAGATTGTGGTCGACTCTGCCCGTTTGCAAGTCCCAGCTCCAGTTGGTAGTACCTCTAAGGGTCCTGTCAAGGTTATGAGTGATGGCCAAAGATTAATCTGGCGAATTCAACAGCTGTGAAAATGGAGCAGTTGTTATCTGCACACAACAATCGCTATCTAGAGGATTCTCGGTGAATGAGGAAATTGTGTAACCTCCAACCACATGTGAAGTTGGCAATGGGAGACCACCTCGTGCTTCCCTTTCCCCTCGTCAAATGTGGTATGTACAAACAATTCTTCTCGATGACACCAAATAGTTAGAAACATCTGTGAACTGCCGATGGGCACAGTACGTCATGCCACTGCACAACCCTTAAAAACCTCCCAAGAACAAGCATGAGAAGAGGAAAACTGCCACAAAAGATTGCTTGGGTGAAGAGAAAGATGAAAAAGGAGTTACAGTAGCTCAGAAAAAGGCAAATGGAGTTCTTCAGACATGTTATCCATGCAGACGGGTTGGAGTGCCTGATCTTTTTAAAAATTTATTTAGAGTACCGAATTATTTTTTCCCCAATTAAGGGGCAATTTAGCATGGCCAATCCACCTGACCTGCACATCTTTGGATTGTGGGGGTTAAACCCAAGCAGTCACTGGGAGAATGTGCAAACTCCACGTGGATAGTGACCCAGGGCCGGGATTCAAACCCAGGTCCTCAGCGCCGTAGGCTGCAGTGCTAACCACTGCACCACGTGCTGTCCCCAGAGTGCCTAACCTTAACCAGAATTCCAATAATTAGATCATCCACTGTTAGTTTGACTGGAAGGTTTGGAAGATCATGGTCACCTAGACCATGACGATGACTTCAGTGTAGACACGGACAGATTAAAAGGTGTGGTGCATGATCCGACACAACGATTGCCGAATGCTCCAATCCTACAACCCCCGTCACCAACGTCTTATCCATAATTTTAAAAATCGATACGGGAGTACACCTGATGTCCGTGTGAGGGGATAAAAAAGAGCACTCTCTCGCTCTCGGATGCCCAAATTGCCATGAGTCCACACCCATCATCTTCATGAACCCAACAGCTCCTTCCCTATCCCAGATACCTTCAGGGACTTGGGACATGACCGGTCCACCACAGAGTCAAGCACCGAGTTAAAATCTCCACTCACCAAGTCTGGAATCTCTTTTGTTATATTTTTATCAGGGTATTTGCAAGTTTTTATAATAATAACAATGACAGAAACATGGTATATTAAACATTTCCGCCCACACCCCAATCTTCACACACAACCATAAAACAAAATCCGGCCCTTCCCCCTTTGGAACACTACATCTGCTGACATTTTAATTTTCCCTGAGAAAGTCGACGAATGGCTGCCACCTCCGGGGGAACCCAACCATTGACCCTCTTAAGGCGAACTTTATTTTCTCAAGACTGAGAAACCCAGCCATGTCACTAACCCAGGTCTCTGCACTCGGGGACTTCGAGTCCCTCCACATTACCAAGATCAGTCTCCGGGCTACCAGAGAGGCAAAGGCCAAGACGTCAGCCTCTTTCGCCCCCTGAGCTCCTGGCTCTTCCGACACTCCACAGATTGCCACCTCCGGACTCGGCACCACCCGTGTTTTGAGTACCATGGGCATTGCCTTAGCGAAACCTTGCCAGCCCCTCTAAGCTTCGGGCATGCCCAAAACATGTGGACATGATTTGCTGGCTTCCCGTGCACCTCGCACACTTGTCCTCTACCCTGAAAAACTTGCTCATCCTAGCCACTGTCATGTGTGCCCGGTGGACTATCTTAAATTTTGTTAGGCTAAGCCTGGCACATGATGAGGATGTATTAGGGCATCCGCCCACAGACCCACCTCTATCTCTCCTCCGGGCTCGTCCTCCCACTTGCCCTTAAGCTCCTCCACCAGAGTTTCCTCCGCCTCCGAAAGCTCCTGGTAAAGATCTGATACCTTCCCCTCTCCCACCCAGGTACTGGAGACTACTCTGTCCTGTATCCCCGTGGCGGCAGCAGCGGGAAGGCCGGAACCTGCCTTCTCAAGAAGTCTCGCACCTGCAAATACCTAAACCCATTCCCTGCTGGCAATTCAAATTTAGCGTCCAAGGCTTTCAAGCTGGGGAAGCTCCTGTCTCTAAATAGATCCCCCAGTCTTCTAATTCCTGCCTTTTGCCATCTCCAGAACCCACCATCCAGCCTACCTGGTACAAACCGATGATTATTATAAATCGGGGTCCAAATCGATGCTCTCTCAACTCTCTTATATCTCCTCCATTGCCCCTAGATTCTCAGAGCTGCCACAGGGCAGCACGGTAGCATTGTGGATAGCACAATTGCTTCACAGCTCCAGGGTCCCAGGTTCAATTCCTGGCTTGGGTCACTGTCTGTGCGGAGTCTGCACGTTCTCCCCGTGTGTGCATGGGTTTCCTCCAGGTGCTCCAGTTTCCTCCCACAGTCCAAAGATGTGCAGGTTAGGTGGATTGGCCATGATAAATTGCTCTTAATGTCCAAAATTGCCCTTAGTGTTGGGTGGGGTTACTGGGTTATTGGGATAGGGTGGAGGTGTTGACCGTGGGTAGGGTGCTCTTTCCAAGAGCCGGTGCAGACTCGATGGGCCGAATGGCCTCCTGCACTGTAAATTCAATGAAAAAAAAAACCCACCGGACTTGTGGAGTGTCGGGCTGGTAACAACGGAAGAGGTGCTGTTATCAATACTCCCAAACTTGTGTCTTTACAGGACGCCGCCTCCATCCGCCCCCATTCCGACCCCTCCCCCACTACCCACTTGTAACCATGGCTATCTTAGCTGCCCAGTAGTAGCTGCAGAGGTTCGGCAGCGCCAACCCCCCCCCCCCCCCCCCCCCCCCCCGACTGCGCTTCACCTACACTTTCATCACCCTGTGGTTTACCCGCCCACACAAAGCCCGAAATAACCTTATTCTCCCGCTTGAAAACGGCCCTTGGGATGAAGATGGGGAGGCACTGAAAGACGCACAGAAATCTGGGAAGGCTCGTCATTCTCACAGTCTGTACCCTCCCCGCCAATGATAGCGCCCCATCTCTTAAAGTCCCCTTTCATTTTTTCTACAAGCCGGGATACGTTTAACTTGTGCGGTGCCTCCCATTCCCGGGCCACCTGGATTCCCAGACACCGAAAGCTCTTTCCTACCATTCTAAGTGGCAGTTCTCCCAGTCTCTTCTCCTGCCCTCTTGCCTGGATCGTGAACATCTCTCTTTTCCCCGTGTTCCCCAACCATCACCACCACCACCAAATCAGCCATATCCAGAACCCAATGAGTTCCTCTCAGCCCCTCCTCCTCCTCCGTCCAATGACTCCAGAGTAACATGGTTGATAGGGTGGTGAAAAAGACATATGGGACACTTGCTTTTATCAATCAAGGCATAGATTACAAAAGTAGGGATGTCAAGTGGGAGCTGAGGCCAAAGCTGGAGTAGTGTGTGCAATTCTGATCACATAGGAAGGATGTGATTGCACTAGCAGGGGTGCAGAGGGATTCACCAGATGTTGCCTGGGATGGAACGTTTAAGTTACAAAGACAGGTTGGATAGACTTGAGTTGTTTTCGCTCGAGCTGAGACGACTGAAGAGTAACCTGATCGAGGTGTATAAGATGATGAGGGGCATGGACAGGGTGGATAGGGGACATCTTAGTTGAAGGGTCAGTTAGGAGGGGACACAAGTTCAAGGTGAGGAACAGGAGGTTTAGGGGAGATTTGTTGGGAGTTTTCTATAGGCCACCTAATAGTTCGAGGGATGTAGAGGAAAGGATTGCGAAGATGATTCTGGAAAAGAGCGAAAGTAACATGGTAGTTGTTATGGGAGACTTTAACTTTCCAAATATTGACTGGAAAAGATATAGTTCGAGTACATTAGATGGGTCGTTCTTTGTACAATGTGTGCAGGAGGGTTTCCTGACACAATATGTTGACAGGCCAACAAGAGGCGAGGCCACATTAGATTTGGTTTTGGGTAATGAACCAGGCCAGGTGTTAGATCTGGAGGTAGGTGAGCACTTTGGAAACAGTGACCACAATTCGGTGACCTTTACATTAGTGATGGAAAGGGATAAGTATACCCCGCAGGGCAAGAGTTATAGCTGGGGGAAGGGCAATTATGATGCCATTAGACATGACTTAGGATGTGAAGGTTGGAGAAGTAGGCTGCAAGGGTTGGGCACACTGGATATATGGAGCTTGTTCAAGGAGCAGCTATTGCATGTTCTTGATAAGTACGTACCAGTCAGGCAGGGAGGAAGGGGTCGAGCGAGGGAACCGTGGTTTACCAAAGAAGTGGAATCTCTTGTTAAGAGGAAGAAGGAGGCCTATGTGAAGATGAGGCGTGAAGTTTCAGTTGGGGCGCTTGATAGTTACAAAGAAGCGAGGAAGGATCTAAAGAGAGAGCTAAGACGAGCAAGGAGGGGACATGAGAAGTCTTTGGCAGGTAGGATCAAGGAAAACCCAAAAGCTTTCTATAGGTATGTCAGGAATAAAAGAATGACTAGGGTAAGAGTAGGGCCAGTCAAGGACAGTGATGGGAAGTTGTGTGTGGAGGCTGAGGAGATAAGCGAGATACTAAATGAATACTTTTCGTCAGTATTCACTCAGGAAAAAGATAATATTGTGGAGGAGAATGCTGAGACCCAGGCTATTAGAATAGATGGCATTGAGGTACGTAGGGAAGAAGTGTTGGCAATTCTGGACAAGGTGAAAATAGATAAGTCCCCGGGGCCTGATGGGATTTATCCTAGGATTCTCTGGGAAGCCAGAGAAGAGATTGCTGAGCCTTTGGCTTTGATTTTTAGGTCATCATTGGCTACAGGAATAGTGCCAGAGGACTGGAGGATAGCAAATGTGGTCCCTTTGTTTAAGAAGGGGAGTAGAGATAACCCCGGTAACTATAGGCCGGTGAGCCTAACGTCTGTGGTGGGTAAAGTCTTGGAGAGGATTATAAAAGATACGATTTATAATCATCTCGATAGGAATAATATGATTAGGGATAGTCAGCATGGTTTTGTGAAGGGTAGGTCATGCCTCACAAACCTTATCGAGTTCTTTGAGAAGGTGACTGAACAGGTAGACAAGGGTAGAGCAGTTGATGTGGTGTATATGGATTTCAGTAAAGCGTTTGATAAGGTTCCCCACGGTCGGCTATTGCAGAAAATACGGAGGCTGGGGATTGAGGGTGATTTAGAGATGTGGATCAGAAATTGGCTAGTTGAAAGAAGACAGAGAGTGGTAGTTGATGGGAAATGTTCAGAATGGAGTTCAGTTACGAGTGGCGTACCACAAGGATCTGTTCTGGGGCCGTTGCTGTTTGTCATTTTTATAAATGACCTAGAGGAGGGCGCAGAAGGATGGGTGAGTAAATTTGCAGACTACACTAAAGTCGGTGGAGTTGTAGACAGTGCGGAAGGATGTTGCAGGTTACAGAGGGACATAGATAAGCTGCAGAGCTGGGCTGGGAGGTGGCAAATGGAGTTTAATGTGGAGAAGGGGCAGCAGGGTAGCATGGTGGTTAGCATAAATGCTTCACAGCTCCAGCGTCCCAGGTTCAATTCCCGGCTGGGTCACTGTCTGTGTGGAGTCTGCACGTCCTCCCCCTGTTTGTGTGGGTTTCCTCCGGGTGCTCCGGTTTCCTCCCACAGTTCAAAGATGTGCGGGTTAGGTGGATTGGCCATGCTAAATTGCCCGTAGTGTCCTAATAAAAGTAAGGTTAAGGGGGGGTTGTTGGGTTACGGGTATAGGGTGGATACGTGGGTTTGAGTAGGGTGATCATGGCTCGGCACAACATTGAGGGCCGAAGGGCCTGTTCTGTGCTGTACTGTTCTATGTTCTATGTAAGTGTGAGGTGATTTACTTTGGAAAGAATAACAGGAATGCGGAATATTTGGCTAATGGTAAAATTCTTGGTAGTGTGGATGAGCAGAGGGATCTCGGTGTCCATGTACATAGATCCCTGAAAGTTGCCACCCAGGTTGATAGGGTTGTGAAGAAGGCCTATGGTGTGTTGGCCTTTATTGGCAGTGGGATTGAGTTCCGGAGCCATGAGGTCATGTTGCAGTTGTACAAAACTCTAGTACGGCCGCATTTGGAGTATTGCGTACAGTTCTGGTCGCCTCATTATAGGAAGGACGTGGAAGCTTTGGAACGGGTGCAGAGGAGAATTTACCAGGATGTTGCCTGGTATGGAGGGAAAATCTTATGAGGAAAGGCTGATGGACTTGAGGTTGTTTTCGTTAGAGAGAAGAAGGTTAAGAGGTGACTGAAAAGAGGCATACAAAATGATCAGAGGGTTAGATAGGGTGGACAGCGAGAGCCTTCTCCCGCGGATGGAGGTGGCTAGCACGAGGGGACATAGCCTTAAATTGAGGGGTAATAGATATAGGACAGAGGTTAGAGGTGGGTTTTTTACGCAAAGAGTGGTGAGGCCGTGGAATGCCCTACCTGCAACAGTAGTGAACTCGCCAACATTGAGGGCATTTAAAAGTTTATTGGATAAGCATATGGATGATAAGGGCATAGTGTAGGTTAGATGGTCTTTAGTTTTTTTCCATGTCGGTGCAACATCGAGGGCCGAAGGTATATCATTCTATGTTCTATGTTCTATTTGAGGAAAAATGTTTTTACCCAGAGGGTGGTGATGGTCCGGAATGCACTGCCTGGGGGAATGGTAGAGGCTGTTTGCCTCACATCCTTTAAAAAGTAATTGGATGAGAACTTGACACGTCATAACATTTAAGGCTCTCGGCCAAGTGACTACAAAGCATAGAACAGTACAGCACAGAACAGGCCCTTTGGCCCTCGATGTTGTGCCAAGCATTGTCCGAAACCAAGATCAAGCTATCCCACTCCGTCATTCTGGTGTGCTCCATGTGCCTATCCAATAACCGCTTGAATTTTCCTCAACTGTCCGACTCCACTATCACGGCAGTCAGTCCATTCCACACCTTATCCACTCTCTGAGTAAAGAACCTATCTCGGACATCCCTCCTATATCTTCCACCCTGAACCTTATAGTTATGCCCCCTTGTAACAGCGGGTTTGGTACGTTTCGGCGTAGCCCATTTGGCGTAGCTGATTCGGCGTGGCCGATTCGGCGTCAGGGAAATAATTGGACTACTCGGCGCAGCCGTTTAGGCTCCAGGACATTTCGACCTCATCAGCATCTCTATATTTAAAATATTTAAACTGTCTTTAAAATTTTGCAAATACTGTATTATAAAAAAACAATTAATTAAAAAGCTATTTAATCTTAGAAATTATTTCTTCATTTCATAATTATGAGCAATACCCCTCAGGAATTCAATAGGATCTAATGATTCAACTTCCAATATGACTTTTTTGATCCGTTCATCAGCATCATATGGGCAGCAGGGTAGCATGGTGGTTAGCATAAATGCTTCACAGCTCCAGGGTCCCAGGTTCGATTCCCGGCTGGGTCACTGTCTGTGTGGAGTGTGCACGTCCTCCCCCTGTGTGCGTGGGTTTCCTCCGGGTGCTCCGGTTTCCTCCCACAGTCCAAAGATGTGCAGGTTAGGTGGATTGGCCATGCTAAATTGCCCGTAGTGTCCTAATAAAAGTAAGGTTGGGGGGGGGGGGGGTTGTTGGGTTACGGGTATAGGGTGGATACGTGGGTTTGAGTGGCTCGGCAGAACATTGAGGGCCGAAAGGCCTGTTCTGTGCTGTACTGTTCTATGTTCTATGTTCTATCTCTATATTTTTTTAGCTTTTTGGGGGGCGGGTATCCAGCTGTCAACTTTTCGAGAAATGCATCACGTCCTTTCTGAACTTTCTGTAAGGCATCAATAAATTTCCAGATTGAAGGATGATGCATTCCTAGCTCATATTGCAAACGTCGATTGGCAGCTTCGGCGTTATTGTTGGTGCGATCTTCATTATTTAGAGTTCGCTCATAAAGGTTCCATATCTCGGGAGCGAAAAGAGGGGTCATCCTTGCATTTCGACGCCTATTCAGTCGTCGAATATAAGTATCCTCAAACCAATGGAATAAGACTATTAGTTCATCAGGAAGAACTGTTGCTAATGTATCCATGTATTCATCCATCTTTTCTAATGGAACGAAGGCGAGTGCTATAATCATTTTAGCCCATAACGCAAAGTCAGAATCAGTGTTATAGCGATTAGATAAACTCCATGAAATAAGATGTCTGTGCATGTTTTGGGCTAGATGGAAAAAGCTTCATGGGTGTGTTCATTCAACTGGCGAATAACTGTTCCATCCTTCATATGCAATCTCACTTTACATCGATCTTTCTGTTCACATCGCCAAAACTTTAATTCAGGATCACCTTTGCTCGTTGCGTCAAAAATAAAAGGGTATCCATCGTGTATCACTTTGTTTCTTCCATATTTTGATAAAATATTTGCTTCCATTTGGAATAAAAGGGTTTAGACGACTGAAAAATATTAAGCTGCACTGAAGGAAATCACTGAAGGAAGCTGCACTGAAGCTTATAATTGGACTATTTGGACTCATATGAGAGCTAATTGGACTATTTGGCAATTAGATCTATTACGACTAGAATAGCTCATTTGAACGAGAGAGAGTGAGAGAAGCTGCACTGAAGGAAATCACTGAAGGAAGCTGCACTGAAGCTTATAATTGGACAATTTGGCAATTAGAATAGCTCATTTGAACGTGAGAGAGAGCTAATTAGAACTGGACTATTTGGCAGAAAACGACTATAACGCCTAATTTGACGCCGAAACGTCCCTCCGCTGAAAAATTCCACCGTCGAATCAGCTACGCCAAATGGGCCACGCCGAACTGGCCACGCCGAAACGTCCCATTCCCTGTAACAGCTACAGCCACCCGAGGAAATAGTCTCTGAACTTCCACTCTATCTATCCCCCTCATCATCTTATAAACCTCTATTAAGTTGCCTCTCATCCTCCTCCGCTCCAAAGAGAATAGCCCTAGCTCCCTCAACCTTTCCTCATAAGACCTATCCTGCAGCATCCTGGTAAATCTCCTTTGCACCTTTCCAATGCTTCCACATCCTTCCTATAGTGAGGTGACCAGAACTGCACCCAATACTCCAAATGCGGTCTCACCAGGGTCATGTACAGGTGCAGCATAACTCCGCGGCTCTGAAACTCAAGCCCTCTGTTAATAAACGCTAACACACTATAGGCCTTCTTCACGGCTCTATCCACTTGAGTGGCAACCTTCAGAGATCTGTGGACGTGAACCCCAAGATCTCTCTGTTCCTCCACATTCCTTGTAACCTTGCCGTTGACCCTGTAATCCGCATTCAAAATTTTTCTACCAAAATGAATCACCTAGAACTTATCAGGGTTAAACTCCATCTGCCATTTTTCGACCCAGCTCTGCATCCTATCAATGTCCCTTTGCAGCCTAAAACAGCCCTCCACCTCATCTACTACTCCACCAATCTTGGTGTCATCAGCAAATTTACTGATCCACTCTTGAGCCCCCTCCTCCAAGTCATTGATAAAAATCACAAATAGCAGAGGACCCAGCACTGATCCCTGTGGTACACCGCTGATAATGTCTCCAGTCTGAAAATTTTCCATCCACCACCACCCCCCTCTGTCTCCTATGAGATAGCCAGTTACTTATCCAATTGGCCAAATTTCCCTCTATCCCACACCTCCTTACTTTCTTCATGAGCCGAGCATGGGGAACCTTCTCAAATGCCTTACTAAAATCTATGTATACAACATCAACTGCTCTACCTTCATCTACACACTTAGTTACCTCCTCAAAGAATTTAGTCAAATTTGTGAGGCAAGACTTCCCATCACGAATCCGTGTTGACTATCCCGGATTAAGCTGCATCTTTCCAAATGGTCATAAATTCTATCCTTCAGGACCTTTTCCATTAACTTACCGACCACCGAAGTAAGACTAACCGCCCTATAATTACCAGGGTCATTCCTATTGCCTTTCTGTAACAGAGGAACAACATTCACCACTCTCCAGTCCTCTGGCACTATCCATGTGGACAGTGAGGACCCAAAGATCAAAGCCAAAGACTCTGCAATCCCATCCCTTGCCTCCCAAAGATTCCTTGGATATATCCCATCTGGCCCAGGGAACTTGTCGACCCTAAGGTTTTTCAAAATTGCTAATACATCCTTCCTCAGAATATCTAACTCCTCCAGCCTACCCGCCTGTATCACACACACATCCTCAAAAACATGGCCCCTCTCCTTTGTGAACACTGAAGAAAAGTATTCACTCAATGCCCCTCCTATTTCTTCTGACTCCATGCACAAGTTCCCACTACTGTCCTTGACCGGCACTACCCTCACCCTGGTCATTCTTTTATTTCTCACATAAGAGTAAACGGCCTTGGGATTTTCCTTGATCCGACCCGCCAAGGACTTCACATGCCCCCTCCTAGCTCTCCTAAGCCCTTTTTGTTAGCTCATTCCTTGTAACTTGTAACCCTCAAGCGACCCAACTGAACCTTGTTTTCTCAACCTTATATACTCTTCCTTTTTCCTCTTGACAAGACATTCAACCTCTTTTGTGAACTATGGTTCCCTCACATGGCCATTTCCTCCCTGCCTGACAGGAACATGCCTATCATGGGCACGCGGTATTTGTTGAACAAGCTCCACTTTTCATTTGTGCCTCTCCTTGACAGTTTCTGTTCCCATCTTAGAACATAGAACAGTACAGCACAGAACAGGCCCTTCGGCCCTCGATGTTGTGCCGAGCAATGATCACCCTACTCAAACCCATGTATCCACCCTATACCCGTAACCCAACAACCCCCTAACCTTACTTTTTAGGACACTACGGGCAATTTAGCATGGCCAATCCCCCTAACCCGCACATCTTTGGACTGTGGGAGGAAACCAGAGCACCCGGAGGAAACCCACGCACACACGGGGAGGACGTGCAGACTCCGCACAGACAGTGACCCAGCCGGGAACCGAACCTGGGACCCTGGAGCTGTGAAGCATTTATGCTAACCACCATGCTACCGTGCTGCCCTAAATCTTATGCTCCCTAATTCTTGCCTAATCGCATCAGAATTACCCCTCCCCCAATTAGAAACCTTGCCCTGCCGTATGGCCCTATCCTTCTCCATTGCAATCGTGAAAGACACCGAATTGTGGTCACTATCTCCAAAGTGCTCTCCCACAAACAAATCTAACACTTGGCCTGGTTCGTTACCCAGTACCAAATCCAATTCCCCCCCCCCCCCCCCCCCCCCCCCCCACAAAAATTGCCCCATCCGAACTGTTCGACCTATCGAGGTTCCAATCAGTATTTGGAAAGTTAAAGTCACCCATGACAACTACCCTGAGACCTCCACACCTATCCATAATCTGTTTTACAATTTCTTCCTCCACATCTCTATTACTATTTGGGGGCCTATAGAAAACTCCTAACAATGTAACCGCTCTTTTCCTATTTCTAACTTCGGCCCATATTACCTCAGTAGGCAGATCCCCTTCGAACTGCCTTTCTGCAGCCGTTGAACTGTCCTTGATTAACAATGCTACTCCTCCACCTCTTTTACCACCTTCCCTACTCTTACTGAAACATCTATACCCCGGAACTTCCAACAACCATTCCTGTCCCTGTTCTAACCATGTCTCCGTAATGGCCACAACATCGTAGTCCCAAGTACCAATCCGCGCTCCCAAGTTCACCATCCTTATTCCAGATGCTCCTTGCTTTGAAGTAGACACACTTCAACCCACCTTCCTGTCTGCCGGTACACTTCCGCAACCTTGATACCCTCCTCAGTACCTCACTACTCTCAACACTGGCTTCTGGACTACTGCTCATTTTCGCATCCCCCTGACAAATTAGTTTAAACCATCATGTCTGTACAGGTCCCACCTTCCCCAGAATGTGCTCCAATTATTCACGTAACTGAAACCCTCCCTCCTACACCACCCCTGCAGCCACGTGTTTATCTGCACTCTCACCCTGTTCTGGCTCTTAGCTTCCAGCCTAGCTCCCTAAGTTCCTGTTTTAAATCCCTGTCCCTTCTCTTACCTAAGTCGTTTGTACCGATGTGTACCACGACTTGTGACTGTTCCCCCACCCGCTTAAGGATTCTGAAAACACGGTCTGAGATGTCACGGACCCTGGTACCCGGGAGGCAACATACCATCCATGAGTCTCTTTCGTTGCCACAGAACCGTCTATCTGTCCCTCTAACTATCGAGTCCCCAATAACTATTGCTCTCCTACTCTCCCTCCTTCCCTTCTGAGCCACAGGGACGGACTCACTGCTGGAGATCCGTTCACCGGGCTTCCCCCTGGTCGGTCGCCCCCCTCAACAGTATCCAAAGAGGTATACCTGTTACTGAGGGGAACGACCACAGAGTTTCCCTGCACTGACTGCTTCCTCCTAGCCCCTCTCACCGTCACCCATCTATCTTGATTCTTCGGAGTAACTACATCCCTGAAGCTACTATCTGTGACCACCTCTGCCTCCCGAATGATCCGAAGTTCATCCAACTCCGGCTCCAGTTTCCTAAAGCAGTTTCTGAGGAGCTGGAGATGGGATTGGCAGTGCTGGCAAATGGATTGGTTATGCTGATCAGGTCTTTCATGCATTGGTCCAGACCAATGGGCCGAAGGTCCTCTTCTGCACTGTATGATTCTGTGATTCTTGAAGAGAGCATTTGATGTTTGTAGGTTTGATGAATGTGTATTGTTTTACGAATAAATGTTGTTTCTTTTAGGAAACGCAATGGGCTATGTTCGGATGATTCGATCTGGTGGACTACATTGCTGTAGTAATGCAATAAGGTATGAAATATAAAAATGTTTACAACTGTTCAAACCTGACTCCAACATCAAGCTTACACTGACTCAATTCTGATTCAGATTTGTTCCAGACTTGGAGGATATTGTTAACTTTGAGGAGCTTGTGAAAGAAGAAGGACTTTCAGAGGAAACTCAAACAGCCGCCAGGTAATGTGAGCAATGGTTGGTTAGAGTTAAAGTCACACCTTAATCCTGGAGAAGTACTATCAAACCAAGTAACATCAGTATGGTGCAAGTTAATCAACAGCACACATTTCAGGAAGCGTAGAGGCGAACATTCCCCTATCTACATCATAAGAACATAAGAACTAGGAGCAGGAGTAGGCCATCTGGCCCCTCGACCCTGCTCCGCCATTCAATGAGATCATGGCTGATCTTTTATGGACTCAGCTCAACTTTCTGGCCTGAACACCATAACCCTTAATCCCTTTATTCTTCAAAAAACTATCTATCTTTATCTTAAAAACATTTAATGAAGGAGCCTCTACTGCTTCACTGGGCAAGGAATTTCATAGATTCACAACCCTTTGGGTGAAGAAGTTCCTCCTAAACTCAGTCCTAAATCTACTTCCCTTTATTTTGAGGCTATGCCCCCTAGTTCTGCTTTCACCCGCCAGTGGAAACAACCTGCCCGCATCTATCCTATCTATTCCCTTCATAATTTTATATGTTTCTATAAGATCCCCCCTCATCCTTCTAAACTCCAATGAGTACAGTCCCAGTCTACTCAACCTCTCCTCGTAATCCACCCCTTCAGCCCTGGGATTAACCTTGTGAATCTCCTCTGCACACCCTCCAGTGCCAGTACTCAAATAAGGAGACCAAAACTGAACACAATACTCCAGGTGTGGCCTCACTAACACCCTATACAATTGTAGCATAACCTCCCTAGTCTTAAACTCCATCCCTCTAGCAATGAAGGACAAAATTCCATTTGCCTTAATCAGCTGTTGCACCTGTAAACCAACTTTGTGCGACTCATGCACTAGCACACCCAGATCTCTCTGCACAGCAGCATGCTTTAATATTTTATCATTTAAATAATAATCTTGTTTGCTGTTATTCCTACCAAAATGGATAACCTCACATTTGTCAACATTGTATTCCATCTGCCAGACCCTAGCCCATTCACTTAACCTATCCAAATCCCTCTGCAGACTTCCAGTATCCTCTGCACTTTTCGCTTTACCACTCATCTTAGTGTCATCTGCAAACTCGATGATTCTCGACAGGAGCGAGAGTAACAGGGTAGTTGTTATGGGGGACTTTAACTTTCCAAATATTGACTGGAAATACTATAGTTCGAGTACTATAGATGGGTCAGTTTTTGTGCAGTGTGTACAGGAGGGTTTTCTGACACAATATGTAGACAGGCCAATAAGGGGCGAGGCCACATTGGATTTGGTACTGGGTAATGAACCCGGCCAGGTGTTAGATTTAGATGTAGGTGAGCACTTTGGTGATAGTGATCACAATTCGGTTATGTTTACTTTAGCAATGGGCAGGGATAGGTATATACCGCAAGGCAAGAATTATAGCTGGGGGAAAGGCAATTATGATGCTATTCGGCAAGATTTAGGATGTATAGGATGGGGAAAGAAACTGCAGGGGATGGGTACAATCGAAATGTGGAGCTTTTTCAAGGAACAGCTACTGCGTGTCCTTGATAAGTATGTACCCGTCGGGCAGGGAGGAAGTTGTCGAGCAAGGGAACCGTGGTTTACTAAGGAAGTTGAAGCACTTGTCAAGAGGAAGAAGAAGGCTTATGTTAGGATGAGACATGAAGGCTCAGTTAGGGCACTTGAGAGTTACAAGTTAGCCAGGAAGGACCTAAAGGGAGAGTTAAGAAGAGCGAGGAGAGGACACGAAAAGTCATTGGCGGATAGGATCAAGGAAAACCCTAAGGCTTTCTATAGGTATATCAGGAACAAAAGAATGACTAGAGTAAGATTAGGGCCAATCAAGGATAGTAGTGGAAAGTTGTGTGTGGAATCAGAGGAGATAGGGGAAGCATTAAATGGATATTTATCGTCAGTGTTTACACTGGAGAAAGACAATGTTGTCGAGGAGAACACTCAGGTTCAGTCGACCAGGTTAGATGGAATTGAGGTTCAAAAGGAGGAGGTGTTAGCAATTTTGGAAAATGTCAAAATAGATAAGTCCCCTGGGCCAGATGGGATTTATCTAGGATTCTCTGGGAAGCCAGGGAGGAGATTGCAGAGCCTTTGTCCTTGATCTTTATGTCGTCTTTGTCGACAGGAATAGTGCCGGAAGACTGGAGGATAGCAAATGTTGTCCCCTTGTTCAAGAAGGGGAGTAGAGACAACCCTGGTAATTATAGACCTGTGAGCCTTACTTCGGTTGTGGGTAAAATGTTGGAAAAGGTTATAAGAGATAGGGTTTATAATCATTTTGAAAAGAACAAGTTGATTAGCGATAGTCAACACGGTTTTGTGAAGGGTAGGTCATGCCTCACAAACCTTATTGAGTTTTTTGAGAAGGTGACCAAACAGCTGGATCAGGGTAAAGCTGTTGATGTGGTGTATATGGATTTCAGTAAGGCGTTTGATAAAGTTCCCCACGGTAGGCTATTGCAGAAAATAAGGAAGTATGGAATTGAAGGTGATTTAGTGGTTTGGATCAGTAATTGGCTAGCTGAAAGAAGACAGAGGGTGGTGGTTGATGGCAAATGTTCATCCTGGAGTTCAGTTACTAGTGGTGTACCGCAAGGATCTGTTTTGGGGCCACTGCTGTTTGTCATTTTTATAAATGACCTGGAAGAGGGTGTAGAAGGATGGGTTAGTAAATTTGCAGATGACACGAAGGTCGGTGAGTTGTGGATAGTGCTGAAGGATGTTATAGGATACAGAGGGACATAGATAAGCTGCAGAGCTGGGCTGAGAGGTGGCAGATGGAGTTTAATGCGGAAAAGTGTGAGGTGGTTCACTTTGGAAGGAGTAACAGGAATGCAGAGTACTGGGCTAATGGCAAGATTCTTGGTAGTGTAGATGAACAGAGAGATCTCGGCATCCAGATACATAAATCCCTGAAAGTTGCCACCCAGGTTAATAGGGCTGTTAAGAAGGCATATGGTGTGCTAGCCTTTATAAGCAGGGGGATTGAGTTTCGGAACCACAAAATCATGCTGCAGCTGTACATAACTCTGGTGCGGCCGCACCTGGAGTATTGCGTGCAGTTCTGGTCACCACATTATAGGAAGGATGTGGAAGCTTTGGAAAGGGTTCAGAGGAGATTTACTAGGATGTTGCCTGGTATGGAGGGAAGGTCTTACGAGGAAAGGCTCAGGGAATTGAGGTTGTTTTTGTTAGAGAGGAGAAGGCTGAGAGGTGACTTAATAGAGACATATAAGATAGTCAGAGGGTTGGATAGGGTGGACAGTGAGAGTCTTTTTCCTCGGATGGTGATGACCAACACGAGGGGACATAGCTTTAAATTGAGGGGTGATAGATATAGGACAGATATCAGAGGCAGTTTCTTTACTCAGAGAGTAGTAGGGGTGTGGAACGCCCTGCCTGCAACAGTAGTAGACTCGCCAACTTTGAGGGCATTTAAGTGGTCACTGGATAGACATATGGATGAAAATGGAATAGTGTAGGTCAGATAGGCTTCAGATGGTTTCACAGGTCGGCGCAACATCGAGGGCCGAAGGGCCCGTACTGTGCTGTAGTGTTCTATGTTCTAAACTTGGACACATTGCCCTTGGTCCCCAACTCCAAATCATCTATGTAAGTTGTGAACAATTGTGGGCCCAACACGGATCCCTGAGGGACACCACAAGCTACTGATTGCCAACCAGAGAAACACCCATTAATCCCCACTCTTTGCTTTCTATTAATTAACCAATCCTCTATCCATGCTACTACTTTACCCTTAATGCCATGCATCTTTATCTTATGCAGCAACCTTTTGTGTGGCACCTTGTCAAAGGCTTTCTTGAAATCCAGATATACCACATCCATTGGCTCCCCGTTATCTACTGCACTGGTAATGTCCTCAAAGAAATCCACTAACTTAGTTGGGCACGACCTGCCCTTTATGAACCCATGCTCCGTCTGCCCAATGGACAATTTCTATGCAGATGCCTCACTATTTCTTCCTTGATGATCGATTCCAGCATCTTCCCTCCTACCAAAGTTAAGCTCACTGGCCTATAATTACCCGCTTTCTGCCTACCCCCTTTTTTCAACAGTGGTGTAACATTTGCTAATTTCCAATCCACCGGGACCACTCTAGAGTCCAGTGAATTTTGGTAAATTATCACGAGTGCATTTACAATTTCCCTAGCCATCTCTTTTAGCCCTCTGGGATGAATTCCATCAGGCCGGGAGACTACTTTTAGCCCCATTAGCTTGCCCATCACTACCTCCTTAGTGATAACAATCCTCTCAAGGTCCTCACCTGTCATAGCCTCATTTCTATCAGTCACTGGCATGTTATTTGTGTCTTCCACTGTGAAGACCGACCCAAAAAACCTGTTCAGTTCCTCAGCCATTTCCTCATCTCCCATTATTAAATCTCCCTTCTCATCCTCTAAAGGACCAATATTTACCTTAGCCACTCTTTTTTGTTTTATATATTTGTAGAAACTTTTCCTGTCTGTTTTTGTATTCTGAGCATTCCAAAAGTGGCTGAACCAAAGTCTTATACAACTGTAACATGACCTGTCAACTCTTGTACTCAATACCCCTTCCGATGAAGGAAAGCATGCCGTATGCCTGCTTGACCACTCTTATTGACCTGCGCAGCCACCTTCAGGGTACAATGGACCTGGACTCCTAGATCTCTCTGTACATCAATTTTCCCCAGGGCTTTTTCATTTACCGTATAATTCGCTCTTGAATTGGATCTTCCAAAATACATCACCTCGCATTTGCCCGGATTGAACTCCATCTGCCATTTCTCCGCCCAACTCTCCAATCTATCTATATTCTGCTGTATTCTCTGACAGTCCCCTTAACTATCTGCTACTCCACCAATCTTAGTGTCATTTGCAAACTTGCTAATCAGACCACCTATACCTTCTCCAGATTATTTATGTATATCACAAACAAGGAATTTTGGCATGTCAGCTATGACTCTCACGAACTTCTACAGATGCACCATTGAAAGCATTCTTTCTGGTTGTGTCACAGCTTGGTATGGAGCCTGCTCTGCCCAAGATCTCAGGAAACTACGAAAGGTCATGAATGTTCCCCAGTCCATCACGCAAACCAGCCTCCCATCCATTGACTCTGTCTAAAATTCCCACTGCCTCGGAAAGGCAACCAGCATAATTAAGGACCCCACGCACCCCAGACGTACTCTCTTTCACCTTCTTCCGTCAGGAAAAAGATACAAAAGTTTGAGGTCACGTACCAGCCGACTCGAGAACACCCTGCTGCCATCAGACTCTTGAATGAACCTACCTCGTATTAAGTTGATCTTTTCTCCACATCCTAGCTATGACTGTAACATTACATTCTGTAGTCTCTCTTTCCTTCCCTATGTCTGTATAGCCTGCAAGAAACAACACTTTTCACTGTATCCTAATACATGTGACAATCATAAATCAAATCAAAAAAAGTGAACAGAAGAGATTTATGAGAATAATTCTGGGATAAGAGGTTACATTTCGCTGGATGGGCGAGAGAAGCTGTAGTAGTTCCTCCTGAGAGCAGATGAGGCTAAGCGGAGCTTTGAAAGAGGTATTTAAAATCATGGAGGGTTTAGATGGAGAAGCAATTTTCAATGGTAGAGGGGTCATTAACCAGAGGAGATCATTAAAGGTGATGAACAAGAGGTGACATGAACATTTTTAGAACTGGACCAAAAAAATCAGAACCACTTCCCTACCAGCTGTTTCTGAATTTGTGCTAACCTCCTCGCTCCTTCCTCATGAGTTGAGTTACACTGCCAACTATTTAATAGTTAAATAGATTTTGTTGTTTGTGAAATTTTATTTTAGCTTTCGGTTTTGTTTTAAATGTTAGACAATTGGATGCTGTTCTCAATGATCTCACTAGAAACTCTGCAGAGGGGACTGAATATTTTAAGATGCTTGTGGATGTATTTTCTCCTGAATTCCGCAACTCTAAAAATATGCACCTTCGTAACTTCTACATCATTGTGCCACCGTTGGTAAGTAGACCTTTCTGTTTTATGTTACCCTAATATTTTCTGATATAATAGTTGATGTCACTGACATGAGAAATCATGACCAAATAAATTTAAGGTGAAACATGTTTAACAATTGGGGTTCAACAAGCATGCATTTCATTTTAAAAGAAAACAAGAGCTCAGCCAGCAAGATCCACCCCTGGCTTGCCAGGGATTAGATTAAAAATGAATTTTATGCTTGGGGATTGGAAATGCTGTTAAAGGATAGCCAAAATATTAATAAGGAAAAAAATAGGTTATGTGAATAAACTAGCCAAGAATATAAGAACAGATGGTAAGAGCTTTTTCAATATATATAAAAGGAAGAGAGTAGCTAAAATATATATTGATTCTATAGAGGCAGAGACAGGAGAAATTATCATGGGGGATGAGGAAATGGTAGAAACATTAAACAAACATTTTATACCTGCTGGTAGAAGCTAGAAATTATGTATCAGAAATATAGGGTACCAAGGGACTAATACAAGTAAGGAAATTAAGGTAATGAATGAACAGGTTCTTCCCGGAGGTGGAGGATAGATGTGAACGGTGCCAAGGAGGCCCGGCCAACCACGCCCACGTGTTCTGGTCTTTCCTAGACTTGCTGGGTACTAGACAGCCTTCTTCGAGGCAATGTCCAAAGTGGCGGTTTGCGGGGTATCAGACCAGCCAGATCTCTTCATGGGGAGGAGGGCGGACGCCCTTGCCCTTGCTTCCCTTATCACCCGCCGTAGAATCCTGCTCGGCTGGCGGTCAGCAGCACCACCTAAAGCTGCAGACTGGCTGTCCGACCCATCGGAATTCCTCCAAATGGAAAAAACTTTATTCGCCATCCATGGGTCGGAAGAGGGCTTCCACAAAACATGGGAGCCATTCACCCGACTGTTCCGAGACCTGTTTGTGGCCAACTCATAAATAAATAAGTAGCCAGTAACCAGAGAGAAATAGCCAGGACAAGACAGACAGCTGTGTGCGTGCAGAGTCATTGTGTATATTTAAGGCTGAGATACGTTTTTGATCAGTAAGGGGATCGAGGTTTGCGGGGAAAGGGCAGGAACGTGGACGTGAGGAATGTTGGATCTGCCATGTTCCTAATGAATGATGGAGCAGGCTCGAGGGGCTGAACAGCCTCCTCCTGTTCCTATTTCTACACAAGAACATAAGAACTAGGAGTAGGAGTGGGCAATCTGGCCCCTCGAGCATGCTCCGTCAATCAATGAGATCATGGCTGATCTTTTGTGGACTCAGCTCCACTTTCCGGCCTGAACACCATAACCCTTAATTCCATTATTCTTCAAAAAACTATCTATCTTTATCTTAAAAACATTTAATGAAGGAGACTCTACTGCTTCACTGGGCAAGAAATTCCATAGATTCACAACCCTTTGGGTGAAGAAGTTCCTCCTAAACTCAGTCCTAAATCTACTTCCCTTTATTTTGAGGCTATGCCCCCTAGTTCTGCTTTCACCCGCCAGTGGAAACAACCTGCCCGCATCTATCCTATCTATTCCCTTCATAATTTTATATGTTTCTATAAGATCCCCCCTCATCCTTCTAAATTCCAATGAGTACAGTCCCAGTCTACTCAACCTCTCCTTGTAATCCAACCCCTTCAACTCTGGGATTAACCTTGTGAATCTCCTCTGCACACCCTCCAGCGCCAGTATGTCCTTTCTCAGGTAAGGAGACCAAAACTGAACACACTACTCCAGGTGTGGCCTCACTAACACCTTATACAATTGCAACATAACCTCCCTAGTCTTAAACTGTATCCCTCGAGCAATGAAAGACAGAATTCCATTTGCCTTCTTATTCAGCTGTTGCACCTATAAACCAACTTTTTGCGACTCATGCACTAGCGCACCCAGGTCTCTCTGCACAGCAGCATGTTTTAATATTTTATCATTTAAATAATAATCCATTTTGCTGTGATTCCTACCAAAATGGATAACCTCACATTTGTCAACATTGTATTCCATCTGCCAGACCCTAGCCCATTCACTTAACCTATCCAAATCCCTCTGCAGACTTCCGGTATCCTCTGCACTTTTTGCTTTACCACTCATCTTAGTGTCGTCTGCAACTTGGACACATTCCCCTTGGTCCCCAACTCCAAATCATCTATGTAAGTTGTGAACAATTGTGGGCCCAACACTGATCCCTGAGGGATACCACTCGCTACTGATTGCCAACCAGAGAAACACCCATTAATCCCCACTCTTTGATTTCTATTGATCAACAAATCCTCCATCCATGCTATTACTTTACCCTCATGCAGCAACCTCCTGTGTGGCACCTTGCCAAAGGCTTTCAGGAAATCCAGAGATACCACATCCATTGGCTCCCTGTTATCTACCGCACTGGCAATGTCCTCAAAAAAATCCACTAAATTAGTTAGGCGCGACCTGCCCTTTATGAACCCATGCTGCGCCTGCCCAATGGGCCAATTTCCATCCAGATGCCTTGCTATTTCTTCCTAGATGATAGGTTCCAGCATCTTCCCCACTACCGAAGTTACGCTCACTGGTCTATAATTACCCGCTTTCTGCCTACCCCCTTTTTTCAACAGTGGTGTAACATTTGCTAATTTCCAATCCACCGGGACCACTCCAGAGTCCAGTGAATTTTGGTAAATTATCACGAGTGCATTTACAATTTCCCTAGCCATCTCTTTTAGCCCTCTGGGATGAATTCCATCAGGCCGGGAGACTACTTTTAGCCCCATTAGCTTGCCCATCACTACCTCCTTAGTGATAACAATCCTCTCAAGGTCCTCACCTGTCATAGCCTCATTTCTATCAGTCACTGGTATGTTATTTGTGTCTTCCACTGTGAAGACCGACCCAAAAAACCTGTTCAGTTCCTCAGCCATTTCCTCATCTCCCATTATTAAATCTCCCTTCTCATCCTCTAAAGGACCAATATTTACCTTAGCCACTCTTTTTTGTTTTATATATTTATAGCGAGAGCCTTCTCCCGCGGATGGAGGTGGCTAGCACGAGGGGACATAGCCTTAAATTGAGGGGTAATAGATATAGGACAGAGGTCAGAGGTGGGTTTTTTACGCAAAGAGTGGTGAGGCCGTGGAATGCCCTACCTGCAACAGTAGTGAACTCGCCAACATTGAGGGCATTTAAAAATTTATTGGATAAGCATATGGATGACAAGGGCATAGTGTAGGTTAGATGGCCTTTAGTTTTTTTTCCATGTCGGTGCAACATTGAGGGCCGAAGGGCCTGTACTGCGCTGTATCGTTCTATGTTCTATGTTCTATAGAAACTTTTCCTATCTGTTTTTCTATTCTGAGCAAGTTTACTCTCATAATCAATATTACTCTTCTTTATAACTTTTTTAGTAGCTTTCTGTTGTCCCCTAAAGATTTCCCAGTCCTCTAGTCTCCCACTAATATTTGCCACTTTGTCTGCTTTTTCCTTCAATTTGATACTCTCCCTTATTTCCTATCCACAGTCGATTTTCCCTCTTTCTACCGTCCTTCCTTGTTGTCGATATAAACCTTTGCTGAGCACTGTGAAAAATCACTTGGAAGGTTCTCCACTGTTCCTCAACTGTTCCACCATTGCTCCCAGTCTACCTTAGCTAGCTCTTCTCTCACCCCATTCTAATCTCCTTTGTTTAAGCACAAAACACTAGTGTTTGATTTTACCTTCTCACTCTCCATCTGTATTTTAAATTCCACTATATTGTGATCGCTCCTTCCGAAAGGATCCCTAACTGTGAGATCATTGATCAATCCTGTCTCATTACACAGGACCAGATCTAGGACCGCTTGTTCCCTCGTAGGTTCCATTGCATACTCTTCTAGGAAACTATCGTGGATACATTCCATAAACCCCTCCTCAAGGCTGCCTTAACCGACCTGGTTAAACCAATCGACATGTAGATTAAAATCCCCCATGATAACTATTGTACCATTTCTACATGCATGAGTTATTTCTTTGTTTACTGCCTGCCCCACCATAATGCTACTATATGGTGGCCTATAGACTACTACTATCAGGGACTTTTTCACCTTACTATTCCTTATTTCCACCCAAATGATTCAACCGTATCCTCCAAAACACCGATGTCATCCCTTACTATTGCCCGGATGTCATCCTTAAATAACAGAGCTACACCACCTCCCTTACCATCCACTCTGTCCTTCCAAATAGTTTGATACCCTCGGATATTTAACTCCCAGTCTTGACCATCCTTTAACCTGTTTCTGTAATGGCCACTTAATCATAGTCATTCACGACGATTTGCGCCATCAACTCATTTACCTTATTCCGAATACTAGGAGCATTTTGGTAAAGTACACTTATTTTGGCTTTTATACCTCTTTTTTGAATCTTAACACCTCAATCAGTAACCTTTCCTAAGTTCCTCTTAACTTTTCTCCTAATTTTCCTTGTCGTTGAACCCATATCTTCATGTAACAATCTGCCGCGTTGCTTACCATTAATGTTTTTACTTCCCCTTTTAGTCTTTTTAGTATTACTGGGCCTATTCCCTGAGCTCCCCTCAGTCACTGTACCATGTACTGTTGCCCTTTTTGATTTTTGACTATGGCTTCACTGCCTTACACTTTCCCCCTTACTGCCTTTTGTTTTTGTCCCTGTTTCACTACCTTCCGACTTCCTGCATTGGTTCCCATCCCCCTTATTAGTTTAAACCCTCCCCAACAGCTGTAGCAAACCCCCCCCCCCCCCCCCCCCCCCCCCCCCCCCCCCCCCGGACATTGGTTCCAGTCCTGCCCAGGGGCAGACCGTCTGGTTTGTACTGATCCCACCACCCCCAGATCTGGTTCCAATGTCCCAGGAATTTGAATCCCTCCCTCTTGCACCATATCTCGAGCCACGCATTCATCCCATCTATCCTGATATTCCTACGAAGACTAGTTCGTGGCACTGGTTGCAATCCTGAGATTTGAGGTCCTACTTTTTAGTTTAACTCCTAACTCCCTGAATTCAGCTTGTTGGACCTCATCACGCTTTTTACCTATATCGTTGGTGCCTATGTGCACCACGACAGCTGGCTGTTCACCCTCCCCCCTGATCTTTTTGAGGACCTTTATGGTCGTCTAGTCTTATTTAGGACTTAGATTAGATATTTTCTTCAACGGGTTGTAAATCTGTGAAATTCTCTCCCCCAGAGAGTTGTGTTTGAATATATTTAAGGCAGAAACAGATAGATATTTGAGCTCTCAGGGAATCAAAGGATATGGGAGTTGGTGGAAAATTAAATGAATGCTAAAAATTCTTTATTGGCCTTTGTTGCAAGAGGATTTGAGTACAGCCGTAAGGTCTCTTTTTGCAGTTGTAAAGAGCCACGGTGAAACCACACTTGGAGCATTGTGTACAGTTTTGATCATCTTTCCTCAGGAAGGATATACTTGATGTGGAGGGAATGCAGTGAAGATTAACAAAACTAATCCCTGGGATATGAATTCTCTTATGAGGAGAGATTGAGGAGACTGGGACTGTATTCAGTAGAGTTTAGAAGAATGAGAGGTGATCTCAATGAAGCATTGAAATTCTTACAGAGCTCGACAAGGTAGATGCAGAAAGGATGTTTTCCACTGGCTGGTGGGTCTGGAACCATAGGACACAATCTCAGAATAAGGGACAGGCCATTTAGGACTGAGATGAAGAATTCCTTCATTCAGAGAGTGGTGAATCTTTGGAATTCTTTATTCCAAGAGGGTTGTGGAGACTTAGTCGTTGAGTATATTCAAGACAGAGATAGATTAGCTTTCTGGATATTAAAGGTACCGAGGATACATGGATGATGCAAAGAAATGACACTGAGGTCGACCATTAACCATGATCTAGTTGAATGACAGAGCAGGCCCTATTTCCTATTTTTCCTACTTTCCTATGTAAGATCAGCCATGATCATATTAAATGATGGAGCAGGCTCAAGGGGCCATATGGTCTACCCCTCCTCTTTTTCATGTTCTTCGAATTAGAACAGGTTTTGGAAGCTTATCTCTATTTGCAATCACATATTCTGCCCTTTGTTTTCCATTGTTTTATTTTATATTATTTATAGTTATAGTAAAAGGTCAAAGGTGAGTGAAGGAGTTGGTTGATGAGTCGGAGTTTCTCTAGTACAAAGATATGCGAAGCTGAGGTATCATTGTCACCATTGACAAACCGCTGTATTTACAGTGTGAAGTACATAGAACATTGAGTGCAGAAGGAGACCACCTAGCTCATTGAGTCTGCACCGATCCACTTCCACCCCATCCCCGCAACCCAACACCCCTCCCAACCCTTTTGGACACTAAGGGCAATTCAGTGTGGCCAATCCACCTAACCTGCACGTTTTTGGACTGTGGGAGGAAACCGGAGCACCAGGAGGAAACACACGCAGACACTGGGAGAATGTGCAGACCCAGACAGTGACGCAGCGGGGAATCAAACCTGGGACCTGGTGCTGTGAAGCCACAGTGCTATCCACTTGTGCTACTGTGCTGCCCCCTGTCTTTACATAGTCACCATTGTAAATGTGGACCTAGGAATTTATAATGAGGATTGCTGACAGGAAATATTTGCAACTAAATTGCATAAATAAATGGTATTGAACCTCTACTTTCATTTGGGTTATTTGTAGCTTTATCTGTGTCAAGTCCAAGCCAAGCTCTGCTTTGTCTAATTGTAGGCAATATATGAAGGCTGTAAGAGTACATTAATTTCAAATGTGTTTTTTTCTTCACATGATTAATGGTTGTAGATGGTTCCTTTCAGACACTGAACTTTGTTGATCATTCGATAAGCTGTAAGGAGAAGTTGAATAAGAAGAATAAAGTTGGAGCTGCTTTTACTGATGATGGATTTGCAATGGGTTAGTGGAAATATATTCTGTGATTTTCCAGGGACTTTCTGTAATAATAATTGAAATATTGTGCCAGGAGCTAACAAAAAATGCGAACAAATGAGAACAAGTCAGAGGCCAGGAGATCGGTGTGAAGCCTGTCAGCTGTCGATATACATTCTAGTGTCTCCGACATCATTGTCGATAAGAGCTGAGTTGGTGGACAGATAGCTTTTTCATAGAATTTACAGTGCGGAAGGAGGCCATTCGGTCCATCGAGTGTGCACTGGCTCTTGGAAAGATCACCCTACCCAAGGTCAACACCTCCACCCTATCCCATAACCCAATAACCCCACCCAACAGTAAGGGCAATTTTGAACACTAAGGGCAATTTATCATGGCCAATCCACCTAACCTGCACATCTTTGGACTGTGGGAGAAAACCGGAGCACCCGGAGGAAACCCACGCACACACTGGGAGGATGTGCAGACAGTGACCCAGCGGGGAATTGAACCTGGGACCCTGGTGCTGTGAAGCAATTGTGCTATCCACAATGCTACCGCGCTGCCCTACAATGCTATCGTGCTGCCCTTGGAAAATTAACTTCCTCTTTAAATGTTGGAAATTTGGAGTTTTCCAAACAAAATGCTACCTTGATATTTATTCTAAATTGAATAGCTCGACTACTATAATGCTGCCATGGCTAGTCCTCAATCTGATGGTGCACATTAATGTACTGGCACTGATTACAATTCCTGGGATTTGAATAGGACCTAACTTCGAGTAGGATGCTTCAATACAGTAAAAATCCAGTTTAATAAAGATTAATACCCCCCCCCCCCCCCCCCCCCCCAAATACACTCACAAGAGGAAGCAAATCCAAAATGAATCTCGTTTTACACCAGATGAAATGAATCTGACAGTGGTTCTGGCTGGGTTTACTCCTTCCAGTCAAAGCATCAGGTAGAAGTTTTTTTTAAATTTAGAGTGCCCAATTCATTTTTTCCAATTAAGGGGCAATTTAGCATGGCCAATACACCTATCTTTGGGTTGTGGGGGCGAAACGCAAACACGGGGAGAATGTGCAAACCCCACACGGACAGTGATCCAGAGCCGGGAGCAAACCTGGGACCTCGGTGCCGTGATGCAGCATTGCTAACCACTGCATGCATCAGGTAGAAATTGGCTGAAATAGGATTGTGGTAAACTGTTGTATTTCAGACTGGCGGAATTCATATAGTGGGGTTCTCCGGAGGTCAGTATTCGAATCACTGCTTTTCATGATCCATGAGACTTGGTTGTGCAGGACACAATTCAAAGTTCGTGGGTGACAGAAAGTATTGGAAGTATTGTGATCTCTGAAGAACATAGTGATCAACTTCAAGATGACAGGCTGGTGGAATGGGTGCGGAGAAGTATGAAATGCTAAATTTTGTTAGAACAAATGAGAAGAGGCAAAATCAAATGAGAGTACAATTCTAACATGGGGGTGCATGTGAACAAATTACTGAAGGTGACAGGGCAAGATGTGAAAGTGGTTAAAATTGAATCCTGGGCTTTATTAATAGAGGCAGAGTTTGAAAGCAAGGAAGGGGAATGGAATACAAAAGTAGGGAGGTTATACGTCAGTTGTATAGGGCACCAGTGAGATCACATTTGGAGTACTGTGTACAGTATTGGTCCCCTCATTTAAGCAAGGATATAAATGCGTTGGAAGCAAAGAACATTTACTGGACTAATACCTGGAATGGGTGGGGTTTCTTATGAGGAAAGGTTGGGCAGGCTGGGCTTGTCTGCTGGAGTTGGAAGAGTAAGAGGCGACTTGATTGAAACATATTATATCCTGAGGGGTCTTGACGGGGTGAATTTTGAGAGGATGTTTCCTCTTACTGGAAAATCTAGAATTAGGGAGCATTGTTTAAAAAATAAGGGGCCACCCATTTAAAACTTGAGATAGAACATAGAACAGTACAGCACAGAACAGGCCCTTCGGCCCTCGATGTTGTGCCGAACAATGATCACCCTACTTAAACCCACGTAACCCGTATACCCATAACCCAACAATCCCCCCATTAACCTTACACTACGGGCAATTTAGCATGGCTAATCCACCTAACCCGCACATCTTTGGACTGTGGGAGGAAACCGGAGCACCCGGAGGAAACCCACGCACACACGGGGAGGACGTGCAGACTCCACACAGACAGTGACCCAGCCGAGAATCGAACCTGGGACCCTGGAGCTGTGAAGCATTGATGCTAACCACCATGCTACCGTGAGGCCCCAGATGAGGTGACATTTTTTCAGTCGGGAAGTTGAGTCTCTGGAACTCTCTTCCTGAAAAGGCGGTGGAAGCAGAGTCTTTGAATATTTATAAGGCAGAGTTGAATAGATTCTTGATAAATAAGGGGGTGAAAGATTATTGAGGGGAGACAGGATGCAGATTTCAGATTATCATCCGTGATCTGGTGGAGCAGGTTTGAGGGACTGAATGTGCTTTTGAGTCTATATTGCTTCTCCCCATTCCTTCTGCCAAAATACATCATCTCACATTCTCTATATTGATTAATTAATTGATTTGATTTATTGTTACATGTACTGAAGTACAGTATATTAAATTCCATTTGCATGTGTTTGCCCATTTTGCACGCCTGTCAGTCATGGTGTAGACAATTTGTTTCACCCTCACTGTTTGCAACTCAAAGTTTGGTCTCATCAGCAAATTTTGAAGTTTTAGTTTGGTATTCCAAGACTCAAGTAATACATCCATAACTGAAAACAACAGTCCTAGCACAGACCCTTGGGTAAAACCACTGTCTACTGCCATCCGGTCTGAAAAATAATGATTTACAATGACTCTGATTTCTGTCCTTAAGCTAATTTATGCAGTTGGTCACACATCCTTCTACTCCATGTGCCTGAGTTTAGTTAACTGGCTGTTTATGTGGTACCTTATCGAGGGTTTTCTGAAAATCTATACAGACAACATCCATTGCATTTCCTTTATCAATCTTCTCTGTTATTTCATCAAAACAAATTAGTCAAGCACAATTTTCCTTTTACAAATCAATCCTGGCTCTCTTTAATTAATTCAAACTTCTCCCAAGTTTGATTTCCCTCCCCACCCCCGTTTATTGTTCCCAAAATCTCATTGATGCTGAACCAACTGAATAACGGTGTCACATTTCCCACTCTCCAATCCTCTGACACCTTCCTCGTATCTAGGGAGGATTAAAGAATATATCAAGCCCTTCTGTCTCCACTCACACATCCTTTAGTAAAATGAAATGCAAGCTTTGGGCCAGGTGACCTATCCACCCCAGATTAAACTAGCCTCTCCAGCACCACCTTCCTCTCAATTTTCATCCTGTGTATTGCTTCTACTATCACCACCTCTGCTTATAATTTTGTTTTGTAAATATTTTTATTGAAGTATTTGTAAAATTTTATAACAAAAACAGAAAAACAATAAACGTTTAGTCTTAACATAGTGCAAAAATAGATATTTCCCCGAATGGTTCTGTCTTCACAGGCCACCTAAAATCTAAAATAACACAAGAAAAAAAAATAAACTGCCGACATTTTGAATTAAATTTCCCCAAGAAAGTCGACGAACGGCTGCCACCTCCGGGAGAACCCTAATATTGACCCTTTTAGGGCAAATTTTATTTTCTCGAGGCTGAGAAACCCAGCCATGTCCTTGACCCAGGTCTCAACACCCGGGGCTTTTCTGTCCCTCCACATTAGCAGGATCCGTCTCCGGGCTACCAGGGAGGCCAAGGCCAGAACGTCGGCCTCTTTCACTCCCTGAATTCCCGGGTCTTCTGACACCCCAAAGATCGCCACCTCTGGACTCGGCACCTTGGACATTGCCCTGGCAAACCCCTGCCAGAACCCCTCAAGCTTCGGACATGCCCAAAACATATGGACATGGTTTGCTGGGCTCCCCGCGCACCTCGCACATCTGTCTTCTACCCGGAAAAACTTGCTCATCCTCGCTGCCGTCATATGTGCCAGGTGGACCACAAACTGGATTAAACTAAGCCGAGTGCATGAGGAGGAGGAATTGAGCCTACTTAGGGCTTCCACCCATAGACCCGGCTCTAATTACCCTCCCTATTTGCCTTTAAGCTCCTCCACCGGGGTTTCCTCCACCTCCGACAGCTCCTGGTAGTTATCCGACACCTTCCCCTCCCCACCCAGGTACCGGAAACTACTCTATCCTGTATTCCTCGTGGCGGCAGCAGCGGGAAGGCCACCACCTTTTCCTTGGGAAGGTCCACACTTGTAGATACCTAAAGCCGTTCCCTGGCGGCAGTTTAAATTTGTCCTCCAGCGCCTGCAGGCTGGGAAAGCTTCCATCTATAAACAGGTCCCCCATCCTTTTGATGCCTGCCCTGTGCCAGCTCTGGAACCCACCGTCCATCCTTCCCGGCAGGAACCTGTGGTTATTACATATCGGGGTCCTTCCCGCTCCTTCCACCCTCTTGTGTCTCCTCCACTGCTCCCAGATCTTCAGTGCCGCCACCACCACCGGACTTGTGGAGTAGCGGGCCGGCAAGAACGGCAGAGGTGCCGTTGCCAGTGCTCCCAAACAGGTGACTTTGCATGACGCCACCTCCAACCGCTCCCATGCCGACCCCTCCCCGAATACCCACTTCCTGATCATGGCAATGTTGGCCGCCCAGTAGTAGTTGCAAAAGTTCGGCAGCACCAGCCCACCCTCCCCCCCCCCCCCCCCCCCCCCCCCCCCCGACTGCGTTCCAGCAGCACTGTCTTCACTCGCGGAGTCTTGTTCGCCCACACAAATCCCGAGATGATCTTATTAACCCGCTTGAAAAAGGCCTTAGGGATGAAGATGGGAAGGCACTGGGATACAAACAGAAACCTGGGGAGGACCGTCATTTTCACAGTCTGTACCCTCCCCGGACAGCGGGAGCATGTCCCATCTTTTAAAGTCCCCTTTCATTTGTTCCACCAGCCAAGTAACGAAAGCACCCCCCCCCCCCCCCCCCCCCCGAACCAGGCCCTCTCAGCGCTATGGCCAGCAGCTCGATGGCTAGAGCAAATAATAACGGGGAAAGGGGACACCCTTGCCTTGTCCCCGGTGCAATTTAAAATACCTTGACCTAAGCCGGTTCGTGCGCACGCTTGCCACAGGTGCCTGGTACAGCAATCACACCCACTGGATACAGCCCTCGCCAACCCAAACCTATCCAGCGCCTCCCACAGGTACTCCCACTCCACCCGATTGAAAGCTTTCTCTGCATCCATCACTGCTACAATCTCAACTTCCTCTCTTTCCAAGAGCATCATCACAATATTTAAAAGCCTCTGCGCATTAGCATTAAGTTGCCTGCCCGTAACAAATCCAGACTGGTCCTCCCCATCACCCCCGGGACACAATCCTCTATCCTCGTGGCCAAGATCTTAGCCAGTAGCTTGTCATCCATGTTTAGCAATGAGATTGGCCTGTCAGACCCACACTGTTCAGGGTCCTTCTCCCTTTTCAAAATGAGTGAGATTGAGGCCTGTGACATTATAGTGGGGAGGATTCCCTTCTCTCTCGCCTCATTAAAGGTCCTCATCAGCAGTGGGCTCAACACCTCCGGAAATCTTTTTAAAAATTCCACCGGAAAGCCATTCGGCCCCGGAGCTTTGCCCGACTACATGCCCTCGAGCCGCTTAATAATTTCTTCTATTTCGATCGGTGGCCCCAGCCGTCCACCACACCCTCCTCCACCCTCTGGAACCTCAACTGGCCCAGAAATTACCTCATCCGTTCCGCACCCGCTGCGGATTCCGACTCATATAGTTTGCTGTAGAATTCCTTAAAAACTTAATTCACCCCCTCCGGGTCTGAGACCAAGTTACTCTCCTTAGCTACTCCCCCAATCTCCCTGGCTGTCTCTTTCTTCCTAAGCTGGTGCGCTAGCATCCTGCTCACCTTCTCCCCACACTCATACACCGCCCCCCCCCCCCCCCCCCTAGCCTTCCTCAGCTGTTCTACCGCTTTCCCTGTTGGCAACAATTCAAACTCTGCATCCGGAGCCTCCGCATACTTCCTATCCATCGGGAGTATCTCCTCCACCAATCTCTCCCTCTCCTCCCTTTCCCTCTTTTCTCAATGGGACCGGATCGATACAAGTTCCTCTCTAATAACTGCCTTCAGGGCTTCCCAGACTGTCGCAAGCGATACTTCTCCCTTGTCGTTTGATTCCAAATAGTTCTGGATACTCTTATTTAACTGCCCGCAAACCACCTCGTCCGCTAACAGCCCCACGTCCAGTCTCCACCGCAGACGCTGCCCTCTCTCCTCCCCAAGCCGCAAACCTACCCAGTGCGGGGCATGGTCCGAGACTGTATTCGCCGAGTATTCCGTCCCCGTCACCTTTGAGATCAAAACCCTGCCCAGAACAAAAAAGTCAATACGGGAATAGACTTCGTGGACGTGGGAGAAAAAGGAAGACTCCTTTACCCTCGGCCGTGTAAACCTCCAGGGGTCTACCCCCCCCCCCCCCCCCCCCCCCCCATCTGTTTCATAAAGCCCTACAGCTTCCTTGCCGCCGCCGGCCTCTTCCCTGTCCTGGATTTTGAGTGATCCAATTCAGGTTCAATGACTGGATGAAAGTCCCCTCCCATGACTAAGTTGTGTGACTCGAGGGGCAAAATTCTCCCCTACCCGGCGGGGCGGGGGTCCCGGCGTAACGGAGTGGCACCCGCTCCGCCGATGGCGCCAACAGCCTTTGGCACCACGGCGATTGGCGTCGGGGCTGGCCGAAAGGCCTTCGCCGCTCGGCGTGAGTCCGCGCATGCGCCGGGCCGTCCGCAGCCGCTGTCGTCACCACCGGCACATGCGCGGTGGAGGGGGTCTCTTCCGCCTCCGCCATGGTGGAGGCCGTGGCGGCAGCGGAAGAAAAAGAGTGCCCCCACGGCACTGGCCTGCCCGCCGATCGCGGGCCAAGCTACCGTGGGGGCACCCCCCCCGGGGTCCGATCGCCCCGTGCCCCCCCAGGACCCCGGGGGGGCTGCTCGAGCCGCCAATCCTACTGGCACAGAGGTGGTTTCAACCACGTCGGCGGGAGAGGCTTGACAGTGGCGGGACTTCGGCCCCTTGCGGGCTGGAGAATCGCCGTGGGGGGCACGCCGATCGGCGGGGCCCGATTCCCGCTCCCGCCGATTCCTGGGTGGCGGACAATTCCGGCCACGGCGGGGGCGGGATTCACGCCGGCCACGGGCGAATCCCCGACCCTGTGGGGGGTCGGAGAATTCCACCCAAGGTCCGTGATTTTGCTCAACACGCACCTCATAAAACCCACGTCGTCCCAATTTGGGGCGCAGACATTCACGATTACCACTCTGACCCCCTCTAGCTTCCCACTCACCACGATATACCTACCCCCTTTATCAGCCACTATTCTCCCTGCCTCAAATGCCACTCGCTCGCTGATCAAAATTGCTACCCCCTTGGTCTTCGAGTCCATCCCAGCCCTGAGTGGAACACGTGACTCACCCAACCCTTCCATAATCTAATCTGGTCTGTGACCTTCAGATGTGTCTCCTGGAACATTGCCACGTCTGCCTTTAGTCCCTTTAAATGCGCGAACACGCGTGCTCGCTTCACTGGCCCATTCAGACCCCTCATGTTCCAAGTAATCAGCTTGGATGGGGGTGCCACCCCCCCCCCCCTGCCGACTAGCCATCACCCTTTCTAGGCCAGCCCCGAGCCTGCCCCCCCCCCCCCCCCCCCCCCCCCCGGCACCCCATTAAGCAGCAGCCGTCCCCAACCTCCCTTTTATTCCCTGAAGAAAATTTCTTCCTTGCCCGCAGAGCAGCCATCGGTGGGGATCAGAAACCTAATCTCCCAAATCAAACACCAACTCAACACTAAGTCACCCCCCACCACGCTTCCGAGAGTCAGCTGATCCATGCTGACCTGGATAGCCCTCGCCCTTGGTGTCGGTCATACTATCGCCTTATTGTTCGGACCCTGCTCCCGCATAGAAAAAAACCTATTTACAAAATCACATTCCCCAGTAAGTAAACATCTACTCTCCAAAAGCCATTAGCATAACCATAAAGCCAAACGTGGGGCAGCACGGTAGCATTGTGGATTGCTCAATGGCTTCACAGCTCCAGGGTCCCAGGTTCGATTCCGGCTTGGGTCACTGTCTGTGCGGAGTCTGCACATCCTCCCCGTGACTGCGTGGGTTTCCTCTGGGTGCTCCGGTTTCCTCCCACAGTCCAAAGATGTGCAGGTTAGGTGGATTGGCCATGATAAATTGCCCTTAGTGTCCAAAATTGCCCTTAGTGTTGGGTGGGGTTACTGGGTTATTGGGATAGGGTGGAGGTAGTTGACCTTGGGTAGGGTGCTCTTTCCAAGAGCCGGTGCAGACTCGATGGACCGAATGGCCTCCTTCTGCACTGTAAATTCTATGATCTATGATCAGACACACTCACCTAAAACAGAACCTGGTCTCCCGAAGGGTAATGTGAGCTTCAGTTCCCCCCCTGTATCAACCACCTTCAAAACAAAGCGCCCTCCAACTGCCCCTCCAACCTGCTCTCTCGCCCACGACTAACCACAATCTTGTTTAAAACAGAACACAAGTACATATTGCTGCCACCTCTCATCTTCAAAGCATTAAGTGTCTCTTAACTCGAGTCCAACTTCTCTTTAATAAATGTCCAGACATCATCTGGCGACTCGGAATAATAGTGTCGTCCTCATGCGTTACCCACAGTCTCGCTGGGTATAACACCCCAAACTTCATTCCCTTCTTCAAGAGAGTGGCCTTTGCCCGGTTGAACCCCGCACGTCTCTTGGCCAGCTCCGCACCCAGGTCCTGATAGATGCGCACCTCACTATTCTCCCACTTGCTGCTCCGTTCCTTCTTGGCCCAAAACAGGATAGGGTGTCTGAAAAACGGTGAAAGCAGACCACCATGGCCCTTGGCGGGTCGTTCGCCTTGGGTTTCCTTGCGAGGGCTCTGTGCACTCCATCCAGCTCCAGGGGCCGAGGGAAAGCCCCCGCTCCCATCAACAACTCCAACATACCCGCCACATACGCTCCCGCATCTGGTCCTTCAATACCTTCAGGAAGGCCAACGATTCTTAAATTCTGACCCCTGGTTCTGCTCTCCAGCTGCTCCTGCATCTGCTTGTGGCGGTTCTCTAGAACCTCCACCTTGTGCTCCAGCACAATTATCTCATCCTCTTCAGCGGCGTGCAGAGGTCTGGTGATGCCCGGGGCAAATCTTGATTATATGCCCCCAAAGACTCAAGTATAAGGCCTAATATACTGAGAAATATTATGAGAAAGGAAAACATTTTGAATATATAAACACAGATGAAACATGAAATAAACGCTTTAAACATAGAACAGTACAGCACAGAACAGGCCCTTCGGCCCTCAATGTTGTGCTGAGCCATGATCACCCTACTCAAACCCACGTATCCACCCTATACCCGTAACCCAACAACCCCCCCCCTTAACCTTACTTTTATTAGGACACTACGGGCAATTTAGCATGGCCAATCCACCTAACCCGCACATCTTTGGACTGTGGGAGGAAACCGGAGCACCCGGAGGAAACCCACGCACACAGGGGGAGGACGTGCAGACTCCACACAGACAGTGACCCAGCCGGGAATCGAACCTGGGACCCTGGAGCTGTGAAGCATTTATGCTAACCACCATGCTACCCTGATTTATTCGATTTTAATATTAATCAATCAAATTTATTAAGTTCTTTTCCCCAAATGATACCTCCTGTCACAAAACACCTGAACTACTTCATTTTTTACATCAGCTGTGAGAAATTCTTTTTCAATGCTTATTAAAGCCAGGTTGGTCAGTCGCTCCTGTGACATAGAAGACCTCAGATATGTTTTTATTAATTTCAGTTTTGAAAATGACCTTTCACAGCTTGCGACTGAAAATGCAATTGTAAGCAGTAATCTGTATGAAACACACAGCGTCGGAAAGACATCCCTCCCATACTGCAGTAAAGACTCCAGAGCATCTTTAGGATCAGGGGGAACTCTAGTCCCTCCAGCTCGAAGGAGCATCACAAAATCAATAATTTCGTCATATAACTGAATTGCAACCACATCATTGTCATAATAATTTGCAAAGTCTGAACATTCCTTTTTTAATTTCTCTCTTTCTTGTTCATCTCCACTGATAATTTTGTGCAATTTATATCATAGACTTGCAAATTAGTGGTATCTGTATTCAAATATTAGCATGTTAAGGAATAAATGTCTCCTATGCCGAGATTAAATGCCATAGCAGTCCTCTGATCATCCAGGCTTCACTCTTACTACATCCCACGTAAATATTTCATTAAATATCACCAAAAAACCTATAAAAAACGTAGTTGCACCCGTTCTAGAGCTATTCACTGACCTCTTTATCTTTGCCATCTCTAAGGTATAGGACGGCTGCCTGAGGTTAAATTGCGCTGTAAGTTAGTCAATTTCCCCTTAGCGCTGGAATTCTAGGGATATTGTTCTCTTCTTCAGTCATTTTGCTTTGCAACACGGTAGCATAGTGGTTAGCATCAATGCTTCACAGCTCCAGGGTCCCAGGTTTGGTTCCCAGCTGGGTCACTGTCTGTGCGGAGTCTGCACGTCCTCCTCGTGTGTGCGTGGGTTTCCTCCGGGTGCTCCGGTTTCCTCCCACAGTCCAAAGATGTGCGGGTTAGGTGGATTGGCCATACTAAATTGCCCGTAGTGTCCTAAAAAGTAAGGTTAAGGGGGAGTTGTTGGGTTACGGGTATAGGGTGGATACGTGAGTTTGAGTAGGGTGATCATTGCTCGGCACAACATCGAGGGCCGAAGGGCCTGCTCTGTGCTGTACTGTTCTAAATCTAAATCAATGGGTGAGATGTTATGTCTCAAAAGTTGCGCCTCCCTCCTCTGCAACCCCCATGGAGAAGGATATGAGCAGAACGTCATGGAAATACTGTTATGACCCTTGTGGAAACAACTACAAACAACCCAACTAAGACCAATATACAAGACTTCACTTTTATATTAGCAATCACACCAAAATCAACGTAAATTAAACATGAATTAACAGGAAAATTGCAATAATATGACCGATAAATTACACATAGCAGATACAAAGACATATCTCACACATTTCGGTCAGCTCATTCAGCACGTATCGCTTTCATTTCAGCCACAATATCCTTCAAAACGTTGAACTTCTTCAAATCAAATTCCATCTTCATTTCTCTAAAGCTTTAGCACCAAGTCTCATCAAACTACTTCACCCAATTTCCACAAATATAATTTTCACAGTCAACACATTTCCAGATCCCTTCTTCTTCACAAAACCCTGGTCATGTGGGGCCTGTTTGTGCACTATGCCAGTGCATAAAGGGTCCCCAAATCCAGATATAAAAGCTCTGTTCAAGATCCGAGCTCCAGCAGCTTGCAGTCAAGTCTCTGAGAATCTCCCCTGCACCCTGCTGACCCTGGGCTTTAAGTATAAAGGGTAAGAGGGCAAAAGTTAAGAGGCCATGATGAATTTTTATAAAATACTGGTTCTGTCCCAAATGGGTGCCCCTGGCCCAAATGTCAAATTCTGGGCACGACAGTTTAAAAGTTGACAGCTACAGAGAGGGTGCAGAGAAGAGTTTTAAAATAGATCAAATAAATAAAATAAATAAATGAATAAATAAAACTCACCCATGGTGGCAATGCCGTCCATTCTGGAAAATTCGCGCCCTTTCTGCTCCCTCTCCAGCCTCTGCAGTGCGCAGGCGCGCTCGGAGCCGACCGCGGTGCGCAGGCGCGCTAGGGCCGACCGCGGACCGCGGTGCGCAGGCGCGCTCGGGCCGACCGCGGTGCGCAGGCGCGCTCGGGCCGACTGCGGCGACCGCGGTGCGCAGGCGCGCTCGGGCCGACCGCGGTGCGCAGGCGCGCTCGGGCCGACCGCGGTGCGCAGGCGCGCTCGGGCCGACCGCGGTGCGCAGGCGCGCTCGGGCCGACCGCGGCGACCGCGGTGCGCAGGCGCGCTCGGGCCGACCGCGGTGCTGCCCCCATCCAGTCGCTGCCCGGGGCCAGCGCCCCGTCGGCCCCCCCCTCTGCACGCCGCTGATCCTCTTGGTTGGAGAGTTTTAATTCGATCTCCTGAATCGCTATCCCCTGGGCTGCATGAGTCGCGACCATTTGGTCGATCGATACTCTCATCGGGTCAAGCGTATCCCTTTTTAGCTCAGCAAAGCAACTCTTGAAAAACTCCATCTGTTGCTCCTTCGGCCAGTGAGCCGCCGCTCCCTGGTCCTTGCCATCTGCAATGCTTCGCCGCACTGCCTGCTTCCCTCTGTCGGGACTAATTTGCTTCACATGGCCACTTCTGGTTCAGCTATCCATGCATCGGTGGTGGGGGGGGGGGGGGGGGGGGGGGGGGGGGGGGGCATCCTCCTTACTATTGCCAACTCCACCGATTTATTTCATAAAGTCCACAAAAATCCGGGAAAAAAGGTCCGAAAGTCCGTTTCAGGCGGGAGTTATCGAATGTGCGACCTACTCCTCCATGGCCCCCACCGGAAGTCTGCTTATAATTTTTCATATGCCTCCTACTTATTGCTCTAAACTATTCTGCATTACTAAGCATGTTTCAGCTCCTTATTCCCTAATAATGCCCACTTCACTTCTTATCACCCATATCATATCCACATGTAGGTTGAAGATTTTTTTCATGTCTTTTACGTTAACTGCCATTCTATTCTCTCCTACCAGTTTTCTTTTCTTCTTCACCTCCCTTCTCAATCTATTGTATTTTGACCAGATCCTCACCTAAAGAATTTACCTGCCATGCATCACGCAACTTTTTTCGTTTCCATCATATTCTCTGTCTCCCTCAGCATCTTTTTGTTCCCACAACGTTTTCCACTGTTGAAATGCAAGCTTGTGCCTGAGACATCTCTTAATCGTCCATTGTTCTGTTACAGTTCTTCCTCTCAGTCATCGGCTCCATTTTGTGTGTCTTACTGATTGATGGTTCCTCAATGATTGCAGGCGTTGCCTACATTCTGAAACTGTTGGATCAGTATCAGGAATTTGACTCGTTACAATGGTTTCAGTCGGTGAGAGAAAAATATCTGAGAGAAAAGAATGCAGTCGTCAAACAGCAAAATGTCCAGTCAACTAATCAGGATGAAAAGCTCATGCAAACAATGAACCTAACCCAGAAAAGGTTGGATATCTATTTACAGGTAAGTAAATAGTCTGATTTCTGTCCTACTATCTCACTCTTGACAGTGCAGCAACAAACACTGAGGTGAAAATGCAATTTTACCATGAAATTGAAACACTGTGTTTAATTGAGATACTGGGTGGCAAATAAAACTGCATGTCTGGAATATTTACAACCAAAAGCAAAAGCTGAATATTTTGTTGAATGCAATCTGCCAGCATGCTTCCAGTTAGAATTACTAAAAGGAGTATTTAAAAAGATGAAGCCACACACAGCATTTTTAGAAATGAGCTATTAAATAAAGTTTATTAAGGCAGCACGGTGGCGCAGTGGGTTAACCCTGCTGTCTCATGGTGCCAAGGTCCCAGGTTCGATCCCGGCTCTGGGTCACACTCCGTGTGGAGTTTGCACATTCTCCTCGTGTTTGCTGAGTTTCGCCCCCACAACCCAAAGGTGTGCAGGGTAGGTGGATTGGCGACTCTAAATTGTCAATTAATTGGAAAAACTGAATTGGACACTATATTTATTTATTTTTAAAATAAAGTTTATTATCGCTCCAAATCCTCAGGACATTCCAACATGAATTCATTGAAGTGTTTTGTTAGGGTGGCATGGTGGCGCACTGCTGCCACATGGCACCGACGACCCGGGTCATTGCAGGGTAGGTGGATTGGCCGCCCTAAATTGCCCTTAATTGGGGAAAAAGAGAATTGGACACTTTAAATTATTTTTTAAATTGAGGTGTATGTTACGCACTGAATTATGTTTACATTTGCATTTGTATCTTTTGTTGTTATAAAACCATAAATGCCTTGATAAAATGTTTGTTAAAAAAATATATTTTTGGAAGAAATTTAAGTGTTAAGTTTATCTGCCATTGCAAGGCCCTCAGTGAATGACAGACAAGTTAGTCTGCTCGTTGAGGGTAGTATGATTATGGAGAAAAGCGTCTGCACTCTTATGTGGTGCCATGGAGCCCTTTATATGCAACTGGGCAGCCAGATAGGGCCTTGGCTTAATGTCTCACCCACAACTTTGCACTTATGCCAATTTAGCACGGCCTTAGTGGTGTTCTGAAATGTCAGCCGAAGTTTTGTGTTTGCAAATCTGGTCCAGACAGGAGCTTTCAATCCCCTGACTCCTGCAAGAGTGTGACTAACTAAACCAAAGTTATCACAGTAGCAGAACAACTCAGCTAACTAAAACTGGCTCATGGGTTAATTAAAAATCACTTACAGGAATTTAGAATTTGAACTAGTTGACCTTCCTGCATTCCATTAGCTGCTTGTTTTTTATTGAATGGAGAAATTCTTTTACTTGTATCTTCTAAACACTTCCCAAAGACACAGGCTCCAAAGAAAGTCTTGCTATTTGTGATTCTGTTAAGACCATTAAATCTTTGCTATTTGGGTGAGGAAAATATGACTGTTTATTGTGATGATTGATTGTGGGTTAAATATAGTTGGAAGAGAAGCTGTTCATGAATGTACCTTGCTATAGTAGCAGAGTTACGTGAGCAATTACTCGGGCTGGAGAATATTCTGTTGGTTTGTGTGACATTGTGTACTTTGTCTTTCCATTCAGGAGTTTGAGCTTCTCTATTTCTCACTGAGCAGTGCCAGGATTTTCTTCAGAGGAGATCAATCTGCAGCTGAAGAAAGTCAGGATCGAAAGGAGAAGGAAGGCAAGTATTCAGTGGATTTATAGACACTGACCCATTAGAAACCAGATATATGTTGTGTTGATTTGTAACTGCTGCATTCTTCCAGCTGGGCACAGTAAGAAATCTTAGAACACCAGGTTAAAGTCTTAACAGGTTAATTTGGGATCCCTAGCTTTCGGAGCGCAGCTTCTTCAGAGTCCCTCGGGTGGGTGCCACCCTAACATCCGCCTCCGAGCTAACAGAGAGGCAAAGGCCAACTCATCAGCCTCTCCTCCCACCTTCACACCCGGATCCTCCCACACCCCGAATACTGCCACCCACGGGCCTGGGGCCAACTTCACCCCCATAATCTCTGACATAACCCTGAAAAAGCCTCCCAAAACCCCTCCAAATTCAGGCAAGACCAGAACATGAGTGTGGTTTGCCGGCCCCCTTGAACACCGCCCACATTTATCCTCCACCTCCGGGGAAAAAAAACAGCTCATCCATGATACTGTCATGTGCGCTTTATGCACTACTTTGAATTGATTTAGGCTCAATCTTGCACAAGAGGAGATTGCATCTATCCTCCGCAGGGCCGTGCTCCATATCCCCGCTTCAGATACCCCCCAGCTCCTCCTCCCCCTTCCATTTTACCACCTCCTCCGAGGTCCTCTCCCTCTGCATCAACTTTTCATGCAGCAACGGGGGTGGCAACCTTGGCAAGTGGCCAGCTCTGTCTTCGCAAAGTCCCTGAATTGCAAATACAGAAACCCAGAAATACCTTCCCATACTGTGTGTTCCTATCCCTCTCCATGACTATGGTAAAGGTCAAGGAGTTGTGGTCACTGTCACTGAAATGCTCTCCCACTGAGACATCTGACACCTGGCCTGGTTCGTTGCCGAGCACCAAGTCCAATATGGCCTCCCCCCTTGTCAGCCTATCAACATACTGAGTCAGGACTCCTTCCTGTACACACCTGACAAAATCTGCTCTATCCAAACCATTTGCACTGAGGTGGTTCCAGTCAGTATTAGGGAAGTACAGTACTGTACTTTTTGCCACTTTTCTTAATATCAAGGATTGTTTTCTCTTGAAAACTTCCATAGTTAATGTAATAAGGATCTTGTGTGACTAAAATGCCCAAAAATGTCAGGGGAAAGAACGTTGAGTGCAGAGGTTCGCCGACTGAGTCTGAGGCCTCTCAGTTCATCGGCAGGTAAAATGGCGGAGTCAGTCTTTCGTGCTCCGGCCACGGCACTAACGGCCGAGGTGCTTTCTGGTACCTTAGCCAAGGAATTCAAAAAGCACTGGCAAATTGTGTTGGAGGACCTCAGGAAATCATTTGAAGATGCCTTTGCCCGCTCTTCGAGCAGCTCTGGGGAAAACGAATGAAACCATGAAAGCCAACCTAATCGTGTATGCCACAACCGTCACAGACTTCATCAACAAGTGTGAAGAAGATTGCGTGTCAAAGTAGGTAGTATGTATGTTCCCCAACCTAAATCATGCTTTAATTGGGAGATTCACTCCCTATTGAAGGCCAGGTCTGAGGCGATCAAGCCAGCCGATCCTGACCTATACAAGAAATCGAGGTACAATCTCCACAAAGCCAGGAGACAATACCAGGCTCAGCTAGAGTCACAGACTAATGACACGGACTCTTGTTGGTTGTGGTAAGACTGAAAAACGTAACGGGCTACAAAGCAAAGCCGAGTAGAATCTCCAGCGGCAGCGCACTCCTCCCTAATAAACTCAATGTACTCTATGCTTGTTTCAAGCAGGAAACCATTAAACCAATATCAACTGCCCCAGCAGCCCCGGACACATCCATACTCACCATCACAGCTTCCAAAGTCAGATTGGCCTTCTTGAAAGTGAACCCTCGGAAAGCAACGTGACTTGACGGCGTTCCTAGTGCACTCAGATCCTGCATGGACCGACTGGCGGCTGTGTTCACGGACATCTTCAACCTCTCTCTACTCTGTTCCAAGGTTCCCACCTGCTTCAAGAAGACCATCATCATACATGTGCCAAAGAAGAACCAGGCAACATGCCTCAATGTTCATTGACTACAGCTCTGTCTTCAACAACATAATCCCAGCCAAGCTCGTATCAATACTCCAAAACCTAGGACTTGGTTCCTCCCTCTGCAACTTGACTTCCTGATCCATAGACCGCAAATAACAGCACCTCCTCAACTCCGGGGCCCTGCGAGGCTGCATACTTATCCCCTACTATACTCTCAAAATTTGGCTCCAACTCCATCTACAAGTTTGCTGATGACATGACTGTAGTGGGTCGGAGGGAGATAGAGAACCTAGTGGCGTGGTGTATCGACCTCAACATCAGCAAAACTAAGGAGCTGGTCATTGACAGACTTCAGGAAACGAAGTATCGTACACGCCCCTGTCGGCATCAGTGTTGGCGAGGTGGATCTGGCGTGGAGACAACCACTGAGTTCGAAGAATATTTCACTGGGGCAAACAGCAGAGATGCTGTCACCAGTGCCTCCAAACACAACCCCTGACTCATCCACACCTAAGTAATATCCTGGTCCCCAAACTAACCCAACACCTCCACATTGGCTGCCCAAAAATAAAACATCAAATTCGACATCGCCAATGCCCCCAACTGCCTCTTTCCTCTTAGGACCGCCCTTTGCATCTGAGGAGTTCTCCCTGCCATATGAAACCTGTTATGAGTCACCCCAACCTCCAACATAACACCATAGGTAGAACAATTGGGAGACATTGAAACAAAAACATGAATCGCTGCAAGATATTCATCTTCATAGGTTGAATCCGACCAGCCAGCTGCAGTGGAAGGCTGTACCACCTCTGTAGATCTGCCTTAACCCTAATCATCAGGCTAGTGTAATTCTGTTTACACTAGCCCAATCATGAGCCACCTGAAGCCCCAGATGGTGGAAACTTGTTCCAGCCAGACGGAACAGCAGCCCTCCTCCCACCAACCCAGTTCCTCCCCTTGAAGGGCGCACCTCAAAATGCTCGCTCTTCCCAACGTTTAGTTTATGCCTCGTAAAGGAGCCAAACCTCTTCAATATCCCCATAATGTCTCCTATCACTGGCCCTGGATCCCTTACATAAGGCAATAGATCATTTGCGTGCAAAAGCACCCTGAGCTCCACTCCTAACAATCGCCCTCTACTAGTATATGAAGACAAACTAGGGAAGGGGCCGTACCAACCTGGTATTGGGGAATGAGCCCGGCCAGGTGGTTGAAAGTTTGAGTAAAGGAGCATTTCGGGAACGGTCACCATAATTCTCTAAGTTGTAAGGTACTCGTGGATAAGTAAGAGTAGTCCTCGGGTGAAGGTACTAAATGGGGAAAGACTAATTACAACAATATTAAGCAGGAATTGAAGAATTTAGATTGTGGTGGCTTTTCGAGGGTAAATCTGACATGTGGGAGTCTTTCAAATATCAGTTGTGGGCGGCACGATAACATAGTCGCTTAACAACTCCAGAGTCCCAAGTTCGATTCCCAGCTTGGGTCACTGTCTGTGCGGAGTCTGCACGTTCTCCCCGTGTCTGCCTGGGGTTCCTCTGGATGCTCCAGTTTCCTCCCACAGTCCAAAGATGTGCCGGTTAGGTGGATTGGCCATGCTAAATTGCCCTTAGTGTCCAAAAAGGTTTGGGTGTGATTACTGGGTTACAGGGATAGGATGGAGATGTGGGCTTCAGTGGGGTGGTCTTTCCAACGGCTGGTGCAGGCTCGATGTGCCGAGTGCCCTCCTTTTGAACTGTAGATTCTATGATTCTACGATTAGAATTCAGGACTGGCATTTTCCTGTGCGGTTGAAGGATAAGTATGGAAATTTTTGAAATCTTGGATAATAAGGGATATTGTGAGCATAGTCAAAAAGAAAAAGGAAGCATTTGTAAAGTCTAGAAGGCTGGGGACAGATGAAGCCTGTGAGGTATATAAACAAAGTAGGAAGGAACTTAATCAAAGAGTCAGGAGAGCTAAAAGATGTCAGGAAAAGTCCTTGGCAAACAGGATTGAGGAGAATTCCAAGACATTTAATACATATATAAAGAGCAAGAGGGTAGCCAGTGAAAGGGTTGGCCCACTCAAGGGGAGAGGAGGGATTCTATGCGTGCAGCCAGAGGAAATGGGCGCGATATTAAATGAGTACTTTGCATCAGTGTTCACCTTAGAGAAGGACTTGATGGATGAAGAGTCTAGGGAAGGGTGAATAGATGATCTGTTGATATCAAAAAGGAGGTTCGGCGTCTTAAAAAGCATTACGGTAGATAGGTCCCTAGGGCCTGATGGGATCTACCCCAGAATGTGGAGGGAGGCAAGGGAGTAAATTGCTGGAGCCTTCACCGAAATCTTTGTATTCTCAATGGCTACAGGTGAGGTCCCAGAGGGCTAAGAGTAGGGAGTGCTGTTCATTTGTTTCAGAAGGGTATTTGGGATAATCAAGGAAATTATAGGCCGGTGAGCCTTAGGTCACTGGTAGGGAAATTATTGGAAAAGAGTCTGAGGGACAGGATTTACTCACATTTGGATCAAATGGACTTGCACACGATAGGTAGCATGGTTTTGTGAAGGGGGTGTCTCACTAGCTTGATTGAGTTTTTTGAGGAAGTGACTAAGATGATTAATGAAGGGAGGGCAGTGCATGGACTTTGGTAAAGCCTAAACCCTCATGGCCGACTGGTATAAAAGGTGAAGCCACATGGGATCAGAGGTGAGCTGGAAATATGGACACAGAATTGGCTTGGTCATAGAAGACAGAGAGTAGCAGTGGAAGGGTGCTTTACTGAACTGAATGGAAGGCTGTGACTGGTGGTGTTCCGCAGGGATCAATGCTGGGACATTTGCTGTTTGTAGTTTATATAAGTGATAAAGAGGAAAATGTAACTGATCTGATTAGTAAGTTTGCGGATGACTCAAAGGTTGGTGGAATTGTGGATAGCAATGGGGACTGTCAGAGGATCCAGCAGGATATAGATCGGTTGGAGACTTCAGCGGAGAGATAGCAGATGGAGTTTAATCCAGACAAATGTGAGGTAATGCATTTTGGAAGGTCCAAATCGAGTGGGAATTATAGAGCAAATGGCAGACGCCTTCGGAGTATTGACAGGCAGAGGGATCTGGGTGTACAGGTACACAGATCACTGAAAGTGGCAACGTGGGCGCATAACGTAGTCCAGAAGGTATACATGCTTGCTTTCATCGGTCGGGGCACTGAGTATAAAAATTGGCAAGTCATGCTGCAGCTTTACACAACCTTAGTTAGGTCACAATTGGAAGATTGCGTATAATTCAAGTCACCACAAAGTAGAAGGATGTGGATGCTTGGAGAGGATACAGAAAATGTTGCCTGGTCTGGAGCTATGAGGAGAGGTTAGATAAACTCAGATTGTTTTCACTGGAACGACGGAGGTTGCGGGGTGGCCTGATAGAGGTTTACAAAATTAGGAGTGGCATGAATAGAGTGGATAGTCAAATGCTTTTCCCAGGGTGGAAAAGTCAATTACTAGGAAACATAGTTTTAAGGTGCGGTGGAACGTTTATAGTAGATGTGCTAGGCAAGGTTTTTACACAGAGTGGTGAGTGCCTGGAACGTACTGCCGGGAAATGGTGGAAGCAGATTCGATAACGGCGTTTAAGAGGCATCTTGACAAATACATGATTAGGATGGGAATAGAGGGATACGGACCCTGGAAGTGCAGAAGCTTTTAGTTTAGACAGGCATCATGATCGGTGCAGACTTGGAAGGCCGAAGGGCCTGTTCCTGTGCAGTACTGTTCTTTGTCCGAGGCCTTCAATGTCTTGATTGCCAACGCAGTCTTCCAAATGTGGCCTAACTAATGTTGTGTAAAGCTACAGCAGGACAGCTCTGCCTCGTCTCCCTGTACAGCCTAGACAACCCCGAACACTTGGTGTTCTTTCGCACACTGGCATGATGCACATCGTATAACAGCCACACCCACGATACAAACCCAGGGCCTATCCCAAACTTCTCCATAATCGCGAACAGGTAGCTCCATTCAACCCTATTATAGCCTTTTCTGCTTTGAGACACTATTATCACCGGTTCCAGCCCCACTTGAACTACTTTAAGTAACAGCCTTATGTTGGACAACCATTTTCTGCCCTTAACAAAGCCTGTCTGATCTTCCCCCACAACATCCGGGAGACGGGGCTTTAACTTCAACAGTAAGACCTTGGCTAAAAGCTTTGCATCCACATAGAACAGAGAAATAGTTTGGAACGACCCACACTTTTTGGGTCCTTATCCTCCTTCAAAAGGAGGGAGATAGACGCGTGCCCCATCGTCTTCGAGAGGGAATCCCACGCTAATGAATCATTAAACATCCCCAGTACTAACGGGGCCAGCTGATCCATAAGCTTCTTATAATATTCTATCTGTCACTGTCCACGTGGAGTTTGCACATTCTCCCCGTGTCTGCGTGGGTCTCACCCCCACAACCCAAAGATGTGCAGGGTAGGTGGATTGGCAACGCTAAATTGCCCCTTAATTGGAAAAAAGAATTGGGTACTCTACATTTATTTTTTAAAAATAAATAAAATTCCATCTGGTCCCAGCACCTTCATGTTTCAGTATGTTAACAGTGACTTAATGAAAGCTCTTGTTTTCCCCACTTTTCCAGTCTCTTCTGCTCAGCTGAGGTTACAACTATTGCGAAACATGAAGAGAGCAAACTGGGGCAGTGTAAAGAAGGGTGGAGTCTCGTCTCGTTCTGTCTAGTGTGAGGTGCAAGTAATTTTAATGTCACGGTCACAATACTGGCTTGGAGTGATTGTGTTTTTCCTGATCCTGTAACTACTTCTTCCTCTAGATGAAGTGGCCAAATCGAACAATGATGACTCATGAAGCAGTTGGCCATCAGACTCGAATGTGGAAAGATGTTTTGAAAGCCATTTTCAAAGAAACTTGCTGATGTATTTCTCCCTGCACCTTCTCTTCCTTCTCTCACTCCCTTCTCTCTTGCACTGTTTACTCTGGCTGTTTTTGTAGCTCATTTATACTTTTATGTGGCTTGTTTTTTGTGCTTGAACTTTGTGTTATTGTGCATTTTGCAGAGTTGGACATTCTGTCACAACATGATTCTGCTCACTAATGTCCTGACTATTTCTGGTGCCTGGTTTCTGAAGTATGAAGAGCTCCAATCAGAGTGGAGAGAAGCCAGCAGTACCCACATTACATTCAGAAAGCCCGACACCTGCTGCTGATCCTTTTCCATTTTGGTGTTTCCTTTTGACAAGTCTAATTTATTCACCTTCATTTGAGCTTTGTCGTAGGCAGCAGAAAACCAGGGTCCAAATTTAACTGAATAAAATTGTGCCCAAGTAGTGTAACAAAGTTCTAATTGGCGTTAGGGAGTGCACTTTGCATAACTGGAAGTACATGCTCCAAATTATAATGTGATTTGGGCCAGCAAGTAGAACCATTGTAATTATTGCAGTTCTTAATCCAGTTGGGACGATGGATCAAGGCTACAAGGTAATAAGCTTTTTGGGTTTTATATTCATTTCTGAGGTTTTGTTTCAACTGTGCTGCCCAGTGTTTCAGTCTTAACTCCCAGGCACCTAACCATTTTGCATCAAGCTGCAGTTCTCAGGGTGTAACAGCCTTCAATACAAAAGTAAATTGTTCCTGTAAATGGACCAAATTCTACAAAACAATATAAAATTTAATATTTTAGAAATCTATTTAACTTGCTAAAAAGGAGTTCTCATTTGAATAAATCATAGTACAAAGAACAGAAATGTTTGATTAAGGTTTCTCTTTAAGTTGCACTTGGTATTTGATAAAACCTGCTGTATGTTGATTTTTAATTGCGAACTATCTGGTATAAAATATAACTGATGTCTGCCAGTTTATAAACACCAAGTTTGTCATACTCAGGAATATTGGACCCAACAAAACAGTTTGTTCATTATCAAGTATGTTTTGTTTCAAAATAATTAAAGAGCATTAAGATGTGAAACTAATTTTAATTGTGCACATTTTTCAACATATACAACTTCTTTTCTGTGACCCATCACTGTAAGACGTGCTGGTATAAAGCAGGTGCCATCTTCAGATTTAAGGCTGTCCTAGAGCATTCGAGTACACTGGAAGTGATGAGTGATGATCCAATGGAAATATAAAAAAGTTTTCCTTGTTCGGGGAGTCCAGAACTCGAGGTCAGCTATTTAGGGTTGAGATGAGAATAAATCTCTGCCCTCGAAGATTGTGAATCTTTTGAATTCTCTACCCTCGAGAGGTTCAGTCATCAAGTATATTCAAAATATTGGAATAAAATGGACATTCCGATTCGCTCCAGAATCTGCTGCTATTATCAATTTTTTAAATTGATTTTTGACTTGTGCATAAGATTGGGAAAAAATAGATTTCCAACATGCAAGTTTGGTTTACTGGGCTCAATATCAAGAAGACTTTTCTGCTCTGGACTTTACCAATACAGGGTTTATACAAGCTCTTCTTTCAACTGCAACTATTTAATTAGACAACTGGCTTAAACAGATTTTCAGAGGCTAGATTCCGAGAATAAAAGCAGACCATTTCACAGTGTTGACTTTGCACTGGAGTTTGGTGACTGAGGGAGTGTGGTGAATGGGGAGCGAGGTGCTCCTTTCCAACTTTCCTCAGGAAGACAAATGGCGGTCTTAATAAGTTGGACCTGGAAGCTGTGGAGCTGATTGGGTGAGTACAGTCGAGTATTTCCTACTTCTATCACTTAAAATGTTTGAAGTGTTATTTTGTGGTTCATCGTTTATAACGGCTGTATTCTGTAACAACGAGGAGCAGGAAAGGAGGGCTCTACAGTAATTGATATTATTTGATACCCAAAAGATTTAATTTAATTTAAAGGGATAAGTCATGATAGGAGAGCTCAAAACTGTGGTGTGCTCTTCCTGCTGCATGTGGGAAGCCGGGAACATTTCCAGTGCCAGGGACCAGCATGTGTGCAAGAAGTGTCTCCAGCTGCAGCTCCTGGAAGCCCAGGTTTTGGAGTAGTGGCTGGGAGCACTGTGGAGCATCTGCGCGGTTGAGAGTATCATGGATAGCATATATCGGGAGGTGGTCACACAGCAGGCTAAGATTCCACAGGTAGGAAGGGAATGATCACCAGGCAGAGCAGTTCAGGAATCTCCTGTGGCTATTCCCTGCTAAACAGAGATACCACTTTGGATAGGGTTGGGGGAATGGCCTCTCCGCGGAAAGCAGCAACAGCCAAATTCATTGCACTACAATTGGCTTTGCTGCACAGGGAGGAGTAAAGAGTGGGAATAGAACAAAGAACAATACAGCACAGGAACAGGCTCTTTGACCCTCCAAGCCTGTACCGGTCATGATAACACCCTTGCCCAAATCCCTCCACTTCCCAGTGCCATATCCATCCGATCCATGTATTTGTCTAGATGCCTTTTGAACGTTGTTAATGTATCTGCTTCCACAACCTCCCCTGGCAATGCATTGCAGGCACTCACCACCCTCTCTGGGGAAAAAAACCTGCCTTGCACGTACAGTGCAGAAGTAGGCCATTCGGCCCATCGAGTCTGCACCGATCCACTTAAGCCCTCACTTCCACCCTATCCCAGGTTCAATTCCCGGCTTGGGTCACTGCGGAGTTTGCACATTCTCCCTGTGTCTGTGTGGGTTTCCTCCGGGTGATCTGGTTTCCTCCCATGGTCCAGAAAGACGTGCTGTTATGTGAATTGGACATTCTGAATTCTCCCTCTGTACCCGAACAGGCGCCAGAATGTGGCGACTAGGGGATTTTCACAGTAACTTCATTGCAGTGTTAATGTAAGCCTACGTGTGACAATAATAAAGATTATTGCTATTACCATTATTATCCCCATAACCCAATAACTCCTAACCTTTTTGGACACGAAGGACAATTTAGCATGGCCAATCGACCTAACCTGCACATCTTTGGACTGTTGGGAGGAAACCGGAGCACCCGGAAGAAACCCACGCAGACATGGAGAGAACGTGCAGACTCCGCACAGACAGTGACCCAGTGGGGAATCGAACCTGGGACCCTGGCGCTGTGAAGCCACAGTGTTAGCCACTTGTGCTGCCCTCTCTAAACTTTGCCCCCCAGACCTTAAACCTATGCCCCCTGGTGACTGACCCTTCAACCTTGGGAAAGACTGCTTGTCCATCCACTCTATCCATGCCCTTCATAATCTTGTAGACCTCTTATCAGGTCACCTCTCAACCTCTGTCATTCCAATGAAAACAATCAAAGTCTATTCAGCCTCTCCGCATAGCTACCACCTTCCAGTCAAGGCAACATCCTGGTAAACCTCCTCTTCACCCTCTCCAAAGCCTCCACATCCTTCTGGTAATGTGGCAACCAGAATTGTGTGCAATATTCCAAGGTTCGAGACAGCTGTAGCATAACTTGCCAGTTCTTATACTCTATGCCCCATTCCAAGGAAGATAAGCATTCCGTACGAGAGGGAAGAACTGAGGGAGATCAATATTAGTAGAGAAATGGTGCTGGGACAATTGATGGGATTGAAGGCAGATAAATCCCCAGGGCCTGAGAATCTGCATCCCAGAGTGCTTAAGTAGGTGGCTCTCGAAATAGTGGATGCATTGGTGGTCATCTTCTGGGATTCTACAGACTCTGGAACTGTCCCTGCAGATTGGAGGGTAGCTCACGTCACTCCAATATTCAAAAAGGGAGGTAGAGAGAAAGCAGGGAATTATAGACCAGTACGCCTAACATCGGTTTAATCTATTATCAAGGACATTACAGCGGAGCTTTTAGAAAGCAGTGGCAGCATCAGTCAGAGTTGGCATGGATTTATGAAGGGGAAATCATGCTTGACAAATCTGTTGGAATTCTTTGAAGATGTAACCAGTACAGTTGACCAGGGGGAGCCAGTCGATGTGGTATATTTGGACTTTCAGAAGGCGTTTGACGAAGTCCCACGTAAGATTTTATTGTTCAAACTTAAAGCGTATGGGACTGAGGGAAATGTATTGAGTTGGCTAGAAAACTGGTCGGGATTAATGGGTTCTTTTCAAATTGGCAGGCAGTAACTAGTGGGGTACCACAGGGATCGGTGCTGAGACCCCAGCTATTTGGATGAGAGACCAAAATGTAACATCTCAAAGTTTGCAGATGATACCAAGTTAGGTAGGAGGGTGAATTGTGACGAGGATGCGGGGATTCTACAGCATGATCTGCACAAGTTGGATGAGTGGGCAAACCAATGGCATATGCAGTATAATTTGGGTAAGTGTAAGGTTATTCACTTTGGAAGAAAAAACAGGAAGGCAGATTACTACCTGAATGGTTGTAAATTGGGAGAGGGGAGTGTACAGCGAGGCCTGGCTGTCCTTTTGCACCAGTCGCTGGAGGTAAGCATGCAGTGCAGCAGACGGTAAAGAAGGCTAATGGTATGATGGCCTTCATTGCAAGAGGTTTTGAGTATAGAATCAGGGATGAGTTGCTGCAATTATACAGGGCCTTAGTGAAGCCACACCTGGAGTATTGTTTGCGGTTTTGGTCTCCTCTGAGGAAGGATGTTCTTGCTCTCGAAGGAGTGCAGCGATGGTTTACCAGACTGATGCCAGGGATGGCGGGACTCATATGAGGAGAGATCGACCAGGTTGGGATTGTTCTCGCTGGAGTTCAGAAGAATGAGGGGGGATCTCATAGAGACTTATAAAATTTTAACAGGACCAGACAGGGTAGATGCAGGGAAGATGTTACCAATGATGAGTGTGTCCAGAACCAGGGGTCACAGTCTGAGAGTTCAGGTTAAACCATTTCGGACAGATACATAGACGATAGGAGCAGGAGGAGGCCTTTTGGCCCTTCGAGCCTGATGGGATATGAGGAGACATTTCTTCACACAAAGAGTGGGATTCCACAGGAAGTACTTGATGCTAAAATATTGAATATATTCAAGAGGCGGCTGGATACAGCACTTGGGGAGAATGGGATCAAAGGCAATGGGGAGAAAGCAGGATTAGGCTATTGAGTTGGATGATCAGCCATGATCGTGATGAATGGCGGAGCAGGCTCGAAGGGTCAAAAGGCCGCCTTCTACTCTTTTCTTCTACATATCTATGTATGCTTTCTTGACTACTTTCAAAGATCTGTGGACCTGACGCCCAGATCTTTCTGACTTTCTCTACTCCTAAAAGTTTTGCTATTTCCCCTCTATATTAGACCTCCCAAAATGCATTACCTCACATTTGTCCGGATTAAACTCTATTTGCCATTTCTCTACCCAAGTCTCCACCCTATCTATGTCCTGTTGTATCCTCTGACAATCCTCAACACTATCTGCCACTCCACCAACCGACGAATCAGACCAGCTGCATTTTCCTCCAAATCGTTCATGTACACTACAAACAAGAGGCCCCAGCAGAGATCCCTGTGGAACACCACTAATCACAACCTTCCATTCAGAAAAGCACCTTTCCGCCGCTACCCTTTGCCTTTTGTGACCAAGCCAGTTCTGTATCCATCTTGCCACCTCACCTCTGATCCTGTGTGACTTCACCCCTTTATATCAGTGTGCCATGAGGTGCCTTGTCTAAGGCTTTACTGAAGTCCATGTAAACAATATCCACCGCCCTCTCATCAGTCATCTTGGTCAAAAAACTCAATCAAATTAGTGAGGCACGACCTTCCCTTCACAAAACCATGTTGTCTATTGCTAATGAGTCCGTTTGTTTCCAAATGGGTATAAATCCTCAGTATTCCCATCCGGCCCATGAGAGTTACCTACCTTTTAAAAAATATATTTTTATTAAGGTATTTGAAAGTTTTTATAATAGTAACAATGGCATAAACAAGATATAATAAACATTTCCACCCCATCTCAATCTTCACAAACCCCAACCATAAAACAACAATCCCCCCCGCCCTACCTGGAATACTGCATCTGCTGACATTTTAATTTTCCCTGAGAAAGTCGACAAACGGCTGCCACCACGGTTCAAGGGTGAACCCAACCATTGACCCTCTTAAGGCAAACTTTATTTTCTTGAGACTTAGAAACCCAGCCATGTCACTAACCCAGGTATCCACACTCGGGGGGGGCTTCGAGTCCCTTGACATTAACAAAATCCGTCTCTGGGCTACCAGGGAGGTAAAGGCCAAGACGTCGGCCTCTTTCGCACCCTGACCTCGCGGCTCTTCTGACACTCCAAAGATCGCTACCTCCGGACTCGGCACCACCTGTGTTTTTAGTACCGTGGACATTGCCTTAGAAAAATCCCGCCAAAGTTTCAGGCATGCTCAAAACATGTGGACATGATTTGCTGGGCTTCCGGCGCACCTTGCACACCTGTCCTCTACCCTGAGAAACTTGCTCATCCCAGCCACTGTCGTGTGCGTCCAGTGGACTACCTTAAATTGTATCAGGCTAAGCTTGGCACATGATGAGGATGTATTAACCCTGCTTCGGACATCTGCCCACAGAACCGCCTCCATCTCTCCTCCTAGCTCATCCTCCCACTTGCCCTTGAGCTCGTCCACCGGAGTTTCCTCCGCCTCCGAAAGCTCCTGGTAAATATCCAATACCTTCCCCTCTCCCACCCAGGTACTGGAGACTACTCTGTCCTGTATCCCCCGTGATGACAGCAGCGGAAAGGCCGGAGTCTGCTTTCTCGCACCTGCAATACCTAAACCCATTCCCTGCTGGCAATTCAAATTTATCCTCCAAGGCTTTCAAGCTGGGGAAACTCCCGTCTGTAAATAGATCCCCCATCCTTCTAATTCCTGCCCTTTGCCATCTCCGGAACCCACCATCCAGCCTACCCGGTACAAACCGATGATTATTATAAATTGGGGTCCAAACCAATGCTTCCTCCACTCTCATATCTCCTCCATTACCCTCAGATTCTCAGAGCCGCCACCACCACCGGACTTGTGGAGTATCGGGCCAGCGAGAACTGAAGAGGTGCCGTTATCAGTGCTCCCAAACTTGTGACTTTGCATGACGCCACCTCCATCCGCCCCACACCGTGACCCCCCCACTACCCACTTCCTAATATTAGCCGCCCAGTAGTAATTGCAGAAGTTTGGCAGTGCCAACCCACCTTCACCCCAACTGCGCTCCAGCAACACTTTCTTCACTCGAAATAACCTTATTCACCTGCTTGAAAAGGCCTTTGGGATGAAGATGGGGAGGCACTGAAAGACAAACCGAAATCTGGGGGGACCGTAATTTTCATGGTCTGTATCCTCCCGCCAGTGATAGTGGGAGCATGTCCCATCTCTTAAAGTCCCCTTTCATTTGTTCTACCAGGCGGGATAGGTTTAACTTGTTTAGTGCCTCTCATTCCCGGGCCACCTGGATTCCCAGATACCAAAAGCTCTTCCCTACCATTCTAAGCAGCAGCTCTCCCAGTCTCTTCTCCTGTCCTCTTGCCTGGATTGCGAATATCTCACTTTTTCCCATGTTCCATTTATACCCCGAAAAATATCCAAATTCCCCAGGATTCGCATTTCTTCCCCCATCCCCTCCAACGGGTCTGAAATATACAAGAGCAGGTCATCTGCGTAAAGTGAGACCCATTGCTCCACCAGCCCCCCCCCCCCCCCCCCCACCCCGAACCAGCCGTTTCCAGTTCCCAGAGGCTCTTAATGCCATGGCCGATTGCTCTATGGCCAGAGCAAACAGTAACGGAGAGAGTAGTTTAAAATATCCTGCCCTCAGCCGGTTCGTACGCACACTTGCTACTCAAATTAAATGAAATGAAAATCGTTTATTGTCACAAGTAGGCTTCAAATGAAGTTACTGTGAAAAGCCCCTATTCGCCACATTCCGGCACTTGTTCGGGGAGGCTGGCACAGGAATTGAACCGTGCTGTTGGCCTGCCTTGGTCTGCTTTAAAAGCCAGCTCTTTAGCCCTGTGCTAAACTACAACCGCAACCAGTCAATAAAGCCCTCAGCTAACCCAAACCTTCCCAGCACCTCCCACAGGTAATTTCACTCCACCCGATCAAAAGTCTTCTCCGCATCCATCGCTACCACCACTTCCACCTCCTCTCCTTCTGAAGGCATCATAACAACATTTAAAAGCCTTCGAACATTGGCTTTGAGGTGCCTGCCCTTTACAAATCCTGTCTGGTCTTCCCCATCACCCCCGGAACACAATCCTCTATCCTTGTAGCCAATATCTTAGCCAGCAGTTTGGCATCCACATTCAGGAGAGAAGTTGGCCTGTATAACCTGCATTGCTCTGGATCCTTCTCCCATTTCAGGATCAATGAAATTGAGCGCTGCAACATTGTTGGGGGGAGGGCTCCCTTCTTTCTTCATTAAATGTCCTCACCAGCAGTGGGCTCAATATCTCTGAAAACGTCTTACAGAATTCCACCGGATAGCCGTGAGGCCCCGGGGCCTAGCCTGACTGCATGCCCCCAAGCCCCTCGATTATTTCCTCAATCTCAATTGGGGCTCCCATCCCTTCCACCAGATCCTCATCTACCCTTGGAAACCTCAACTGATCCAAAAACTGCCTCATCCCCTCCACCCCAGCCGGGGGTTCCGACTCATATAATTTACTATAAAAGTCCTTAAACATCTCATTCACCCCCACTGGGCCCAGGACAGTATTACCGTCTCTACTCTTTACTTTCCCTATCTCCCTGGCCACCTCCCTTTTCCTGAGCTGGTGCGTTAACATTCTGCTTGCCTTTTTCCCGTACTCAAATCGCCCCCCTTGCCTTCCTCAACTGTTCCACCGCTTTCCCTGTAGTCAACAGCCCAAACTCCGCCTGTAACCTCCGCTGCCCCCTCAGTAGCCCCGTGTCCGGAGCCTCCGAGTATCTCCTGTCCACGTGGAGTACCTCCTCCACTAACCTATCCCTCTCAGCCTGTTCTGCCTTTTCTCTGTGGGCCCATATCGTGATTAATTCCCCTCCGACCACTGCCTTCAAAGCTTCCCAAGCCATCGCTGCACAGACCTCCCCCGTATCATTTGTTTCCAGGTAATTCTGGATGGACTTGTTAACCCACCCACAGATCGATTCGTCCGCGAGCAACCCCACATCCAGTCTCTATAGCGTGGGTTGCCCTCTCTCCACACTAACCCGTAGATCCACCCAATGTGGGGCATGATCCGACACTGCGATTGCCGAGTACTCAGTATCTACCACCCCCGGTATTAGCGCCCTCCTCAGAAGAAAAATGTTGATGCGAGAGTATACCTTGTTGACATGCGAGAAAAAAGAAAACTCCTTCGTCCTTGGCCGTGCAAACCTCCACGGTCTACTCTTCCCCCCCCTCCCCATCTGTTCCATAAACCCCTTCAATTCCTTTGCCGCGGCCGGCCCCCTCCATGTCCTGGATTTTGACCAGTCCGATTCCGGATCAATGACTGTGCTAAAATCTCCCACTCTAAGTCTAGGATCATACCTAACACCCGCCTCATAAATTTCACATCGTCCCAATTCGGAGCATATATGTTCACAAGTACCACCCGCACCCCCTCCAGATTTCCACTCACCATTATGTACCTACCCCCCTTGTCTGACACGATTCTCCCTGTCTCGAATGCCAGTCGTTTATTGATCAAGATCGCTACCCCCCTGGTCTTTGAATCCAGCCCTGAGTGGAATCTTTGACCAACCTACCCCTTTCTCAATCTCGGCTGGTCTGTAACCTTTAGGTGTGTCTCTTGTAGCATTGCCACGTCCGACTTCAGCCCCCTCAAATGTGCAAACACGCAAGCCCTCTTGACCGGCTCATTCAACACTCTGACGGTCCATGTAATCAGACTGGTCGGGGAGCTTCCCGCAACTCCCACCCCCCCCGTCAACTAACCATCACCCTTTTTAGGCCAGCCTCTAGCTCGCGCCCTCCGCCTCCTTGCCCCCCCCCCCCCCTCCCCTCGGGCATTCACCGTTCCCGACTTCCCACTTGCCCCCTAGTAACAGTTCCTCCCCTGTCAGCAAAGTAACTCCCCCCTCCCTCCCCCGTAGCAACAGCACTAGGAACCCAACCCCCCAAGTCAAGCTCCAGCTTAACACCTGCTCGCCCCACCACTGTGCTTCCGTGAGTCAGCTGACCCATGCTGACTTGATAGCGCCCGCCCATGGTACCAAGCAGTCTGTTACCTTACTGTCTTTTAAAACACCCAATACTTCTTCCCTTTTGATGTCAACATGACCCAAACTGTCCACACACCCTACCCAAAGTTCTTTTCTTTGGTGAACACTGATGCAAAGTATTCATTTAGTACCGTGCCCATTTCCTCAGGCTCAATACATGGATTCCCCCAAATCCATTCCCTGGCCACCCTCTTGCTTTTTACATATAAATAAAAAGCTTTGTGATTCACCTTAATCCTACTTGGCAAGAATTTTTCATGACCCCTCCTAGCCCTCCTAATTTCCCGCTTCAGTACCTTCCTGCTTTCTTTATACTCCTCAATGTTTTTGTGTATCCTCACCCATCATCGTAACAGATGTTAATCAATTTTAAGGGGAATAGATGGGCGTTTCTGTGGCCGCAAACGAGTCTCCAGGGCGGCATGTTGCCTCCCGGTGGTACCAGGGGATTGGAGTGTGGCGAATGTCATGCCCCTGTTCAAAAAAAGGAATAGGGATAACCCTGGGAATTACAGGCCAGTTAGTCTTACTTCGGTGGTAGGCAAAGTAATGGAAAGGGTACTGAGGGATAGGATTTCTGAGCATCTGTAAAGACACTGCTTGATTAGGGATAGTCAGCACGGATTTGTGAGGGGTAGGTCTTGCCTTACAAGTCTTATTGACTTCTTTGAGGAGGTGACCAAGCATGTGGATAAAGGTAAAGCAGTGGATGTAGTATACATGGATTTTAGTAAGGCATTTGATAAGGCTCCCCATGGTAGGCTTATGCACAAAGTAAGGAGGCATGGGATAGTGGGAAATTTGGGCAGTTGGATAACGAACTGGCTAACCGATAGAAGTCAGAGAGTGGCGGTGGATGGCAAATATTCAGCCTGGAGCCCAGTTACCAGTGGCGTAGCGCAGGGATCAGTTCTGGGTCCTCTGCTGTTTGTGATTTTCATTAATGACTTGGATGAGGGAGTTGTAGGGTGGGTCAGTAAATTTGCAGATGATACGAAGATTGGTGGAGTTGTGGACAGTGAGGAGGGCTGTTGTTGGCTGCAAAGAGACATAGATAGGATGCAGAGCTGGGCTGAGAAGTGGCAGATGGAGTTTAACCCTGACAAGTGTGAGGTTGTCCATTTTGGAAGGACAAATATGAATGCGGTAGGGTTAACGATAGGGTTATTGGCAATGTAGAGGAGCAGAGAGATCTTGGGGTCTATGTTCATAGATCTTTGATCTATGGTGTGCTAGCGTTCATTAGCAGAGGGATTGAATTTAAGAGCCGTGAGACAGCTGTACAAAACCTTGCTAAGGCCACATTTGGAGTACTGTGTGCAGTTCTGGTCACCTCATTTTAGGAAGGATGTGGAAGCTTTGGAAAAGGTGCAAAGGAGATTTACCAGGATTTACCCAGAGAGTAGTGGGGGCATGGAATGCACTGCCTGTGGAAGTAGTTGAGTCGGAAACGTTAGGGACCTTCAAACGGCTATTGGATAGGTACATGGATTATGGTAGAATAATGGAGTGTAGATTAGTTTGTTCTTAAGGGTAGCATGGTAGCATTGTGGATAGCACAATTGCTTCACAGCTCCAGGGACCCAGGTTCGATTCCGGCTTGGGTCACTGTCTGTGTGGAGTCTGCACATCCTCCCCGTGTGTGCGTGGGTTTCCTCCGGGTGCTCCGGTTTCCTCCAACAGTTCAGAGATGTGCAGGTTGGGTGGATTGGCCATGCTAAATTGCCCTGAGTGTCCAAAATTCTATGATCTATGATTAACCTAGGACAAAAGTTCAGCACCACATTGTGGGCCGAAGGGCCTGTCCTGTGCTGTATTTCTCCATGACTCTGACTCGGAAGTATGGGATTGAAGGTGGTTTAGCGGTTTGGATCAGTAATTGGCTAGCTGAAAGAAGACAGAGGGTGGTGGTTGATGGCAAATTTTCATCCTGGAGTTCAGTTACTAGTGGTGTACCGCAAGGATCTGTTTTGGGGCCACTGCTGTTTGTCATTTTTATAAATGACCTGGAAGAGGGTGTAGAAGGATGGGTTAGTAAATTTGCAGATGACACGAAGGTCGGTGGAGTTGTGGATAGTGCTGAAGGATGTTATAGGATACCGAGGGACATAGATAAGCTGCAGAGCTGGGCTGAGAGGTGGCAGATGGAGTTTAATGCGGAAAAGTGTGAGGTGGTTCATTTGAAAGGAGTAACAGGAATGCAGAGTACTGGGCTAATGGCAAGATTATTGGTAGTGTAGATGAACAGAGAGATCTCGGCATCCAGGTACATAAATCCCTGAAAGTTGCCACCCAGGTTAATAGGGCTGTTAAGAAGGCACATGGTGTGCTAGCCTTTATCAGTAGGTGGATTGAGTTTCGGAACCACGAGGCCATGCTGCAGCTGTACAAAACTCTGGTGCGGCCGCACCTGGAGTACTGCGTGCAGTTCTGGTCACCACATTATAGGAATGATGTGGAAGCTTTGGAAAGGGTTCAGAGGAGATTTACTAGGATGTTGCCTGGTATGGAGGGAAGGTCTTATGAGGGGCAGCACGGTAGCATTGTGGATAGCACAATCGCTTCACAGCTCCAGGGTCCCAGGTTCGATTCCGGCTTGGGTCACTGTCTGTGCGGAGTCTGCACATCCTCCCAGTGTGTGCGTGGGTTGCCTCCGGGTGCTCAGGTTTCCTCCCACAGTCCAAAGATGTGCAGGTTAGGTGGATTGGCCATGATAAATTGCCCTTAGTGTCCAAAATTGCCCTTAGTGTTGGGTGGCGTTACTGGGTTAAGGGGATAGGGTGGAATTGTTGACCTTGGGTAGGGTGCTCTTTCCAAGAGCCGGTGCAGACTCGATGGGCTGAATGGCCTCCTTCTGCACTGTAAATTCTATGAATTCTCTGAAAGGCTCAGGGACTTGAGGTTGTTTTCGTTAGAGAGGAGAAGGCTGAGAGGTGACTTAATAGAGACATATAAGATAGTCAGAGGGTTAGATAGGGTGGACAGTGAGTGTCTTTTTCCTCGGATGGTGATGACCAACACGAAGGGACATAGCTTTAAATTGAGGGGTGGTAGATATAGGACAGATATCAGAGGCAGTTTCTTTACTCAGAGAGTAGTAGGGGTGTGGAACGCCCTGCCTGCAACAGTAGTGGACTCGCCAAAGTTAAGGGCATTTAAGTGGTCACTGGATAGACATTTGGATGAAAATGGAATAGTGTAGGTCAGATAGGCTTCAGATGGTTTCACAGGTCAGCACAACATCGAGGGCCGAAGGGCCCGTACTGCGCTGTAATGTTCTATGTTCTATGTCTTAGAATGGCTACAGGCCGTTCTGGAGGGATGAATAACCAGTGGTCGTGGTACACATTGGTACAAACGACATGGGTAAAAAAATGGATACGGTCCTAAAAGCAGAATATAAGGAGTTGGGAAGTAAGTTTAAAAAGTAGGACCGCAAAGGTAGTGATCTTTGGATTACTACCAGTGTCGCGTGCTAGTCAGCATAGAAATAGCAGGATAGACAAATGAATCTGTGGCTGAAGATATGGTTTGAAGGGGAGCGTTTCAGATTCCTGGGTCATTGGGACCGGTTCTGGGGGAGGTTTAACCAGTACAAACTGGACAGGTTATGCCTGGGCAGGTCCAGGACTGATGTCCTATTTACTAATGGTTGGGGAGGGTTTAAACTACAGTAGCAGTGTGATTGGAACCAATACAGGGAGTCAGAGGAGGTGGACCCTAGGACAAGAACAAAAGTTAGAAAGGGAATTAGAAAAGTGATGGGCAAAAGAATTAAGGGCCAGAATCAAACAGAGGCTCAGTGAAAATCAATGGGACAAGAAATGTTAAAAAGACAAGGCTTTGTGCCTTAACGTGAGAAGCATTCACAATAATGTAAATTAATTAATTGGAAAAATAAATGTGAACTGGTATGATCTAGTCGGGATTACAGTGGCATGGCTGCAGGGTGACCAGGATTGGGAACTGAACATCCAGGGGTATTCAGTATTTAGGAAGGACAAGCAAAAAGAAAAAGACGATTGAGTTGCATTGCTGGTTAAAGAGGAGGTCAACACAATAGGGAGGAAGGATATTTTCTCCAACAACATGGAATCTGTATGGGTAGAGATGAGAAACACTAAAGACAAAAACCTTTGTGGGGGTTGTATATAGACACCCCCCCCCCCCCCAACTGTAATGGTGATGTTGGAAATGGCATTACAGGAAATTAGAGATGTATGCAATAAAGGAACATCCGCAATTATGGGTAACTTTAATATGCATATAGAATGGGCAGCATGGTGGAACAGGGGTTAGCATTGTTGCCTCATAATGCCAGGGACCCAGATTATATTCTGACCTCGGCTGACTGTGGAGTTTGCACATTTGCCCCATGTCTGCGTGGGTTTCCTCCAGGTACTCTGGTTTCCTCCCGCTGTCAGATTAGGAGAAATTAAGTGTCTAAAGGTTAAGTTGGGTTATGGGCATAGGGCGCAATTGGACCTAGGTAGGGTGCTCTTTTGGAGGGTCAGTGCAGACTCAATGGGTTGAATGGCCTCCTTCTGCGCTGTAGGGAGTCTATGATTCTTAATCAAATTAGCAACAATACCTTAGAGAAGGAATTCCTGGCGTGTAAATGGGATGATTTTCTAGGCCGATACGTTGGGTATTACATAATGACAAAGGAATAATTAGCAATCTGGTTGTGCAATGCTCTTTGCAGATGAACAAACATAATGTGATAGAATTCTTCATCAACATGGTGAATGATGTAGTTTTCCCGGAGGCTAGGATCCTGAATCTTAAGAAGGAAAATTATGATAGTATGAGGCGTGAGTTGGTTGTGATCGATTGGGAAACCCTGCTTTAAGAGATGATGGTGGATCGGCAATGGCAAACACATGGGTGAATTGCAACAATTATTTATTCCTGTCTGGTGCATAATTAAGTTGGGAAAGGTGGCCACACCATGACTTACAAGGGAAATTACAGATGGTATTAGATCCAAGGCAGAAGCATACAAATTGGCCAGAAAAAGCACAGGCAACAAAGCTCCTCAAGGACTGGTAGAATTCGGCAAAGAAGGACCAAGGGTTTGATTAAGAAGGGGAAGATAGAATGCGAGAGTAAGGTTGCAGTGAACATAGAAACATTTATAATGAGTTTTTAATGCGAAGAGAAAAGGACCAATGAAGATAAATGTAGGTCCCTTACTGTCAGAAACGGGGGAATTTATAATGGGGTACAAAGATGGTTGAGCAACTAAATACATACTTTGATTCTGTCTTCACAAAGATTTGGATTTTGTTTATTGGCACGTGTACCAAGGTACAGTGAAAAGTATTTTTCTGCGAGCAGCTCAACAGACGTTAAGTACATGAAAGTAAGAAAAAAATAAAAGAAATACATAATAGGGCAACACAAGGTACACAATGTAACTACACAACCACAGGCATTGGGTGAAGCATGCAGGGGTGTAGTGTTAATGAGGTCAATCCATGAGAGGGTCGTTTAGGAGTCTGTTTGTGCGTGTTCTCAGTCTTTTGTATCTCCTGCTCAATGGAAGAAGTTGGAAGAGTGAGTTAGCCGGGTGGGAGGGGTATTTAGAACATAAGAACTAGGAGCAGGAGTAGGCCATCTGGCCCCTCGAGCCTGCTCTGCCACTCAATGAGATCATGGCTGATCTTTTGTGGACTCAGCCCCACTTTCCGGCCTGAACACCATAACCCTTAATCCCTTTATTCTTCAAAACTATCTTAAAAAAATTTAATGAAGGAGCCTCAACTGCTTCACTGGGCAAGGAATTCCATAGATTCACAACCCTTTGGCTGAAGAAGTTCCTCCTAAACTCAGTCCTAAATCTACTTCCCCTTGTTTTGAGGCTATGCCCCCTAGTTCTGCTTTCACCCGCCAGTGGAAACAACCTGCCCGCATCTATCCTATCTATTCCCTTCATAATTTTATATGTTTCTAACATCCCCCTCATCCTTCTAAATTCCAACGAGTACAGTTTGAGTCTACTCAATCTCTCCTCATAATCCAACCCCTTCAGATCTGGGATTAACCTAGTGAATCTCCTCTGCACACCCTTCAGCGCCAGTACGTCCTTTCTCGGGTAAGGAGACCAAAGCTGAACACAATACTCCAGGTGTGGCCTCACTAACACCTTATACAATTGCAGCATAACCTCCCTAGTCTTAAACTCCATCCCTCTAGCAATGAAGGACAAAATTCCATTTGCCTTCTTAATCACCTGTTGCACCTGTAAACAAACTTTTTGCGACTCATGCACTAGCACACCCAGGTCTCTGCACAGCAGCATGTTTTAATATTTTATCATTTAAATAATAATCCCTTTTGCTGTTATTCCTACCAAAATGAATGACCTCACAATTGTCAACATTGTATTCCATCTGCCAGACCCTAGCCCATTCACTTAACCTATCCAAATCCCTCTGCAGACGTCCGGTATCCTCTGCACTTTTTGCTTTACCACTCATCTTAGTGTCGTCCGAAAACTTGGACACATTGCACTTGGTCCCCAACTCCAGATCATCTATGTCAATTGTGGGCCCAACACTGATCCCTGAGGGACTCCACTAGCTACTGATAGCCAACCAGAGAAACACCCATTAATCCCCACTCCTTGCTTTCTATTAATCAACCAATCCTCTATCCATGCTACTACTTTACCCTTAATGCCATGCATCTTTATCTTATGCAGCAACCTTTTGTGTGGCACCTTGCAAAGACTTTCTGGAAATCCAGATAGACCACATCCATTGGCTCCCCATTATCTACCGCACTGGTAATGTCCTCAAAAAATTCCACTAAATTAGTTAGGCACGACCTGCCCTTTATGAACCCATGCTGCGTCTGCCCTATTTCTTCCTTGATGATAGATTCCAGCATCTTCCCTACTACTGAAGTTAAGCTCACTGGCCTATCATCACCCGCTTTCTGCCTACCTCCTTTTTTAAACAGTGGTGTCACGTTTGCCAATTTCCAATCCGCCGGGACACCCCAGAGTCTAGTGAATTTTGGTAAATTATCACTCGTGCATTCGCAATTTCCCTCGCCATCTCTTTTAGCAGTCTGGGATGCATTCCATCAGGGCCAGGAGACTTGTCTACCTTTAGCTCCATTAGCTTGCCCATCACTACCTCCTTAGTGATAACAATCATCTCGAGGTCCTCACCTGTCATAGCCTCATTTCCATCAGTCACTGGCATGTTATTTGTGTCTTCCACTGTGAAGACCGACCCAAAAAACCTGTTCAGTTCCTCAGCAATTTCCTCATCTCCCATTATTAAATCTCCCTTCTCATCCTCTAAAGGACCAATATTTACCGTAGCCACTCTTTTTTGTTTTATATATTTGTAGAAACTTTTACTATCTGTTTTTATATTCTGAGCAAGTTTACTCTCATAACCTATATTACTCTTCTTTATAGCTTTTTTAGTAGCTTTCTGTTGCCCCCTAAAGATTTCCCAGTCCTCTAGTCTCCCACTAATCTTTGCCACTTTGTATGCTTTTTCCGTCAATTTGATTCCCTTATTTCCTTAGATATCCACGGTCGATTTTCCCTCTTTCTACTGTCCGTCCTTGTTGGTATAAACCTTTGCTGAGAACTGTGAAAAATCGCTTGGAAGGTTCTCCACTGTTCCTCAACTGTTTCACAATAAAGTCTTTGCTCCCAGTCTACCTTAGCTAGCTCTTCTCTCATCCCATTCTAATCTCCTTTGTTTAAGCACAAAACACTAGTGTTTGATTTTACCTTCTCACTCTCCATCTGTATTTTAAATTCCACCATAATTGATTATCCTGCCCGCTTTCCCCAGGCAGCGGGAGGTGTAGATGGTGCCAATGGATGGGAGGCAGGTTCATGTGAAGTGTAGCCATCTAAAATGGCCACCTGCAAAGGACCATGGGAATTGTGGTTAACTTGGACACAGACAAGTACACAGCCTCTGTGTATTGTGCAAAGAAGCCAGACCTGACAGAAACTTGGACCCATTAGAAGTCAATCATCATTTCCCCCAGGACAATATAGAGTTCGAATCAAGGAACCATAGCAGTAGCAGACTAACCGGCGCCACTTCCCCTTATTTGGAAAGGCCCAAGTGCCTGGGACAATGACAGCTGGGACCTGCCCAGCCACCGAGGTTTCTGCCCCTTAATTGGTCAGGATGAATGAGGGTGATCGATCCATTGGATCTGGAGTTGGGACCACCCAAAAGGGTGCAAAAGAGAAGGATAAGAAGTACTGCACACTTGGGATCAGCCTCTTTTGGACCGGTCTGGGTGTGACCAATTGCAGCATATGAACTAGTCAAGTTCAAGGATCCGCGATCGCGACCTGAAGGACGAGCCCAGCGTTCACAAGGACATGCCACCATCAAAATCACCAACTCACCAACCCAACAAGAAAGACATTCGACCATGATAATTGTTATGTTTTGGACTCACACATATGATTTGGACTTATTGTTTAGTGATCACTGTTCTCATAACTTGTACAGAGCATCGCTTATCCTCCTGTTTTTTTGTTCAATTTTCTTTAATTGTGCAGAAAATATGTAACACAAAACAAGGGGGGGGGGGGAATGTGGTGATATGCATCACTGTAGATACACAACACTGCTTCCAATTCCAGTTCACCAGTTCCCAACCACCCTCCATCACGCCACTACCCCGCAACTCTTTTTTTGGCACCGTGACAATTCCTGCAGGCTGGTAAGACATGACGACTCGGACCAGCCGCACACCTACGCGACTAACGCCCGAAATCTGCAGACACAAGCCTGGCAACCAGGAGAAGAAAGCACTGAGCCCCTCTTCGGCAATGATTTAACGCAATTGATGCACCCAAATATCTGAGGTGTCCAGATAATAAGAAATGGACAGCAGCTAAGAATTAAGGTGTCCTGATTTCTGATGGAGCCTGCCCGTCTTCTTCTTTCTACCTTATCTTCCTTTTAAGTACATGGTGTGAATTGATGTTGGCCTGACACCCGATTTCTTTATATAGTCATAGTTACTCTTCTCACAGAGACATAAGACGCATTCTACTGACCAATGGCCATTAAATGTATGCTTGTTGCATCTCACATGACTACAAATTATTTCTGCTCATTTCGATCACCCAGGTAGGGAGTAACGGGACTAATCCCTGCCCTACCTGAGGGCAGTGGCGGACTGGCCAGGGTGTTAGCTTGCCCGATGGCAAGTGGGCCCCTGATGAAGTGGGCCCACTATATCAAATAAAAATGCAATAAAGAAACAAACACAGACAACTGTTTTAGTAATAAAAAGGAATAAGAAAAAAAGAGAACAGGACACAAATAAGCAGTGCATGAAAAGGAACAAAGCAGGGGAGGTAGTGGAAGAATGTGGAATAGTGGGACCCGGGTCGGGCATAATTAAGGAAATTTCATGTTTTCAGCAAGAGTGTGTGAATTTAAAGATAAAGTTACAATTCGTGATTTGAGATGGTCGGCAACTTCAAAGGATATCAAGCAGTAGTCTTGGTTCAGCCGGTACATCGGTCCGGGGCCCGGAGAGCCAAGAAGGGGCCCGTGAATCTCTGAAGGGCCCTTAAAAATTAATATTAATTAGATAAATAAATCTCCAACTTCTTTCCTGAGATTTGTATTCTAACTTAATAAAATATAATTGTTTTTAAAAAGAGCAATAGCAAATAAAAATGCAATAAAGAAACAAACAAATAATCACTCAGTGTATGAAGGAATGAAGCAGTGTTAAACGGATGTGAAAAGGAGTGGAGGGGGGTTCACCCGGGTCGGACGTAGTTGGAAATCCACGTTTTCAGCAAGAGTGTGTGAATTTAATGATAAAGTTACAGTTCGTGATTTGAGATGGTCGGCAACTTGAAAGGATATCAAGCAGTACATAGGGTCGTGAGGTCACCGAAAAGGAGAAGCGGTACCTTTGACCGTGAATCATGAAGTCAAAGGTATTGAAGTGATAAGCCATGATCGGTAAACTCAAAGGGTTGTGACTTGTAACACTACACTGGTAGCAAACTGGACATGTTAACTTTGGTCGTGGGACCATTCTTAATGTCTTACTATAGTCGGACCAAACTTCTAAGTTTCAACAGTTGACTTGTTGCTTGCTGGTGTGAACACTGGACAGTGGATTGTCTCCTCCTCTGAAGCTGCATAGGCCACAGTAGTATTAACTAATGAACATAGCCTATTGAAGTGTAAGTAAGTTATTTTATATTTTTTATCAAGTAGGGGTTTATCTGGCGTTCCTTCAAGTTATTCTTGCAATCATCAATATTCATTTTTCCCAATGTGGGCTATTTTTAATTATGTTTTTATTTCAGGAATATTACCCCGACTAGCATGGAAAAGAAAAAGCATAAATCTGGGTCACTAAAATGCAAAAAACAAAAAGAAGCAGAAAGGAAGGAATCAGCCAAGCGATGCAGGCCTATTACAGAGTTTATAATACCACAAGCACAATCCACATCAATATCCAGTTCTGCAACAAATAATCAAGAAGCAAGAAACAATGCTCATGGTGATGATGCAATGACATGCGAGTTACAAGAACAGAGAAGAGCTACTTTGAATGTAGAGACAAATATAAGTGTATCCATTACTAATCAACTCAGGCCCAATATTTCTTCTGGCTTCCTTGTTCCGGTATCTGTACTGCCTGTAGTTGCAACATCAGAACACATAGCTTCAACGAGTGTGGTTAATGATGGCACCTTAGATACATTTTTTGCACCATCACTAATTAAAAGGAAAGAAGAAGTATTGAAGCAGAGAAGTATTGTCATGAGGATTTTAGACATCATAAAGATGTTAAGCAAGCAAGCACTTCCTTTTCGAGGTCACAGAAATGAATCGGCCTACACTCTAGATAACGAGGTTCTGAATCATGGCAATTTTTTAGCTACAGTGCAGTTGATGGCAAAATATGACCCCATTATGGCAGCTCACGTTTCTGCAGTGCAAAACAAGTCTAAACAAAGAATCAAACGATTAGAGCAACAAGGAAAGGCTCAAAGTAAAGGCCGTGGTGGACTTGTTACATACCTGAGTAAAACAACTATAAACATGTTAATCAAAATTATGAAGAATATGATACAAGAAAGAATTAGTCATGAAGTTTCTCAAGCAAAATATTATTCTATTCAGGTTGATTCAACACAAGATAATTCAGTTTAGCATTATTATTCGGTATGTGCTTAAAGGTATTATCTGTCAGCGACTACTTTCAGTTGTGCCAAGTAATGATGGTACAGGACAGGGACTTTTTGATCTATTGATTGAAACATTACAGCATCTTAAAATTGACCCCCAAAAATGTTTATCTGATAGCACAGATGGTGCTGCAAGCTACCATGGCCAGTATAATGGTTTACAAAGTAAAATTGCTGATGTGGCTGATCAACATGTTCATATATGGTGCTATGCCCATGTCTTGAATTTGGTGATAACTGAAACAACAAAATGTTATATGCCTGCAGTTTCTTTTTTCAATTTGCTCCAGAATATAGCAACTTTTGTGAAAGCATCATACAAGATGGGGCCTCACGGTAGCATGGTGGTTAGCATCAATGCTTCACAGCTCCAGGGTCCCAGGTTCGATTCCCGGCTGGGTCACTGTCTGTGTGGAGTCTGCACGTCCTCCCCGTGTGTGCGTGGGTTTCCCCGGGTGCTCCGGTTTCCTCCCACAGTCCAAAGATGTGCGGGTTAGGTGGATTGGCCATGCTAAATTGCCCGTAGTGTAAGGTTAATGGGGGGATTGTTGGGTTACGGGTATACGGGTTACGTGGGTTTAAGTAGGGTGATAATTGCTCGGCACAACATCGAGGGCCGAAGGGCCTGTTCTGTGCTGTACTGTTCTATGTTCTATGTTCTATGTTCTAAGAGAATGGCTGTATGGATAGAAGTTGTTGGAAAACATCTAAGAAAGAAAAAAATGAAACGATTAAAGCTAATTGGTGAGACCAGATTGTCAGGAAAATCCAATGCAGCAACAACTATATTTGGACGTTTTGATGATGCCGCTGCCGGTACTTCCGTAAATCTATTGACATGCTTATCAATGATACAAGATTCAGAAAAGTTTGATGCAAAAACAAAACATGAAGCAAATGTTTTACTTCAAAGTCTTCTAAAGTTTGAAACCATATTGACAGCATTTACTTAGAACATAGAACATTACAGCGCAGTACAGGCCCTTCGGCCCACGATGTTGCGCCGTCCTGTGAAACCCCTCTAAAGTCCCTCTACACTATTCCCTTATCGTCCATTTGCCTATCCAATGACCATTTGAATGCGTTTAGTGTTGGCGAATCCACTACTGTTGCAGGCAGGGCATTCCATGCCCTTACTACTCTCTGAGTAAAGAACCTACCTCTGACATCTTTCCTATATCTATCTCCCCTCAATTTAAAACTATGTCCCCTCGTGCTGGACATCACCATCCGAGGAAAAAGGCTCTCACTGTCCACCCTATCTAATCCTCTGATCATCTTGTATGCCTCAATTAAGTCACCTCTTAACCGTCTTCTCTCTAACGAAAACAGCCTCAAGTCCTTCAGCCTTTCCTCATATGATCTTCCCTCCATACCAGGCAACATTTTTGTAAATCTCCTCTGTACCCTTTCCAATGCTTCCACATCCTTCCTATAATGTGGCGACCAGAACTGCACACAATACTCCAAATGCGGCCGCACCAGAGTTTTGTACAACTGCAACATGACCTCATGGCTCCGAAACTCAATTCCTCTACCAATAAAAGCTAACACACCGTACGCCTTCTCAACAACCCTCTCAACCTGGGTGGCAACTTTCAGGGATCTATGGACATGGACACCGAGATCTCTCTGCTCGTCCACACTACCAAGAATCTTACCATTAGCCCAGTACTCTGCCTTTCTGTTATTCCTTCCAAAATGAATCACCTCACACTTTTCTGCATTAAACTCCATTTGCCACCTGTCAGCCCAGCTCTGCAGCTTGTATATATTTGAAACTACAACCCCGTTATCAAGTTATCTACAGACAAGTGGTTTAGATATGTTTACTGCATGGAGTTTGGTAGATTCAGCTACAACAAAGTTGAAGGAACAGACAAGAACATTTGATAACGTTCACAGCAAGGCTTTGGAATTTGTAAATAAATGTAATGACACGGATTTCACAGATGAATATGGATGAAAATCAAACATTGGAAATTGATGCGTTGGAAACAGCATTGCCAGTTAAGAGGCAGAGAAGAGGAAGGGACTCTCAAACGAGCGCGAGAGGGAGAGCCAGCCGGGACTTTCAAAAGAGCGCGAGAGGGAGAGCCAGCCGGGACTTTCAAAAGAGAGGGAGAGCCAGCCAGGACGTTCAAACGAGCGCAAGAGGTAAGCCAGCGGGGACTTTAAAAAGGGCGCGAGAGGTGAGCCAGCCGGGACTTTCAAAAGAGCGCGAGAGGTGAGCCAGCCGGGACTTTAAAAAGAGCGCGAGAGGGAGAGCCAGCCGGTCCCGATCCTGTTTTTTTTTAATATAAGGCGGGAACCGGAAGTACGACCCGCAGACTTCTGGGAAGGTTTTTTTTCCTCCTAGCCAATAAATCCTGGTGGAGAGGAAACCCGAGACACTACACGTATAGTGTCTCCCACCCGGCCTCCTCCTCTAACCTAATAATAAGACCCATTGGTGTGAGCAGGTAAGTGCTATATTATATTATTATTTTTTATTTATTTTATATTTGTTAACCAGAACTTGGTTGGAACTTAGAGGGATGACAGGGAAGGCAGTGCAATGTTCCTCCTGCAGGATGTTTGAGGTGAGGGATGCCGTTAGTGTCCCTGCTGATTTTACCTGCAGGAAGTGCAGCCATCTCCAGCTCCTCCAAGACCGAGTTAGGGAACTGGAGCTGGAGTTGGATGAACTTCGGATCATTCGGGAGGCAGAGGGGGTCATAGATAGGAGCTTCAGGGAAGTAGTTACACCAAAGACTGGAGATAGATGGGTAACTGTAAGAGGGACTGGGAAGAAGCAGTCAGTGCAGGGACCCCCTGCGGTCGTTCCCCTGAGTAACAAGTATACCGTTTTGGATACTTGTGGGTGGGGGGGGGGACTTACCAGGGGTAAGCCATGGGGTACGGGCCTCTGGCACGGAGTCTGTCCCTGTTGCTCAGAAGGGAAGGGGGGAAGAGGAGCAGAGCATTAGTAATTGGGGACTCAATAGTCAGGGGCACAGATAGGAGATTTTGTGGGAGCGAGAGAGACTCACGTTTGGTATGTTGCCTCCCAGGTGCAAGGGTACGTGATGTCTCGGATCGTGTTTTCCGGGTCCTTAAGGGGGAGGGGGAGCATCCCCAAGTCGTAATCCACATTGGCACTAACAACATAGGTAGGAAAGGGGACAAGGATGTCAGGCAGGCCTTTAGGGAGCTAGGATGGAAGCTCAGAGCGAGAACAAACAAGAGTTGTTGTCTCTGGGTTGTTGCCTGTGCCACGTGATAGTGAGACGAGGAATAGGGAGAGAGAGCAATTAAACACGTGGCTACAGGGATGGTGCAGGCGGGAGGGATTCAGATTTCTGGATAACTGGGGCTCTTTCTGGGGAAGGTGGGACCTCTATAGACAGGATGGTCTACATCTGAACCTGAGGGGCACCAATATCCTGGGGGGGAGATTTGTTAGTGCTCTTTGGGGGGGTTTAAACTAATTCAGCAGGGGCATGGGAACCTGGATTGTAGTTTTGGGGTACGGGAGATTGAGAGTATAGAGGTCAGGAGCACAGATTTGACTTCGCAGGAGGGTGCCAGTGTTCAGGTAGGTGGTTTGAAGTGTGTCTACTTCAATGCCAGGAGTATACGAAATAAGGTAGGGGAACTGGCAGCATGGGTTGGTACCTGGGACTTCGATGTTGTGGCCATTTCAGAGACATGGATAGAGCAGGGACAGGAATGGTTGTTGCAGGTTCCGTGGTTTAGGTGATTTAGTAATCTCAGAGAAGGGGGCAAAAGAGGGGGAGGTGTGGCGCTGCTAGTCAAGGACAGTATTACGGTGGCGGAAAGGATGCTAGATGGGGACTCTTCTTCCGAGGTAGTATGGGCTGAGGTTAGAAACAGGAAAGGAGAGGTCACCCTGTTGGGAGATTTCTATAGGCCACCTAATAGTTCTAGGGATGTAGAGGAAAGGATGGCGAAGGTGATTCTGGAAAAGAGCGAAAGTAACAGGGTAGTTGTTATGGGAGACTTTAACTTTCCAAATATTGACTGGAAAAGATATAGTTCGAGTACATTAGATGGGTCGTTCTTTGTACAATGTGTGCAGGAGGGTTTCTGGACACAATATGTTGACAGGCCAACAAGAGGCGAGGCCACATTGGATTTGGTTTTGGGTAATGAACCAGGCCAGGTGTTAGATCTGGAGGTAGGTAAGCACTTTGGAGACAGTGACCACAATTCGGTGACCTTTACGTTAGTGATGGAAAGGGATAAGTATACCCCGCAGGGCAAGAGTTATAGCTGGGGGAAGGGCAATTATGATGCCATTAGACATGACTTAGGATGTGCAGGTTGGAGAAGTAGGCTGCAAGGGTTGGGCACACTGGATATGTGGAGCTTGTTCAAGGAACAGCTATTGCGTGTTCTTGATAAGTACGTACAAGTCAGGCAGGGAGGAAGGGGTCGAGCGAGGGAACCGTGGTTTACCAAAGAAGTGGAATCTCTTGTTAAGAGGAAGAAGGAGGACTATGTGAAGATGAGGCGTGAAGTTTCAGTTGGGGCGCTTGATAGTTACAAGGAAGCGAGGAAGGATCTAAAGAGAGAGCTAAGACGAGCAAGGAGGGTCCATGAGAAGTCTTTGGCAGGTAGGATCAAGGAAAACCCAAAAGCTTTCTATAGGTATGTCAGGAATAAAAGAATGACTAGGGTAAGAGTAGGGCCAGTCAAGGACAGTGGTGGGAAGTTGTGCGTGGAGGCTGAGGAGATAAGCGAGATACTAAATGTATACTTTTCGTCAGTATTCACTCAGGAAAAAGATAATGTTGTGGAGGAGAATGCTGAGACCCAGGCTATTAGAATAGATGACATTGAGGTGCGTAGGGAAGAAGTGTTGGCAATTCTGGACAAGGTGAAAATAAATAAGTTCCCGGGGCCTGATGGGATTTATCCTAGGATTCTCTGAGAAGCCAGGGAAAAGATTGCTGAGCCTTTGGCTTTGATTTTTATGTCATCATTGGCTACAGGAATAGTGCCAGAGAACTGGAGGATAGCAAATGTGGTCCCTTTGTTAAAGAAGGGGAGTCGAGATAACCCCGGTAACTATAGGCCGGTGAGCCTCAGGTCTGTTGTGGGTAAAGTCTTGGAGAGGATTATAAGAGATACGATATCTCTATTATTCTATTATTAGAGATATAATATCTCTATTATACGATATTCCTATCATCTAGATAGGAATAATATGATTAGGGATAGTCAGCATGGTTTTGTGAAGGGTAGGTCATGCCTCAGAAACCTTATCGAGTTCTTTGAGAAGGTGACTGAACAGGTAGACGAGGGTAGAGCAGTTGATGTGGTGTATATGGATTTCAGTAAAGCGTTTGATAAGGTTCCCCACGGTCGGCTACTGCAGAAAATACGGAGGCTGGGGATTGAGGGTGATTTAGAGTTGTGGATCAGAAATTGGCTAGTTGAAAGAAGACAGAGGGTGGTGGTTGATGGCAAATGTTCAGAATGGAGTTCAGTTACGAGTGGCGTACCACAAGGATCTGTTCTGGGGCCGTTGCTGTTTGTCATTTTTATAAATGACCTAGAGGAGGGCGCAGAAGGTTGGGTGAGTAAATTTGCAGACGACACTAAAGTCGGTGGAGTTGTAGACAGTGCGGAAGGATGTTGCAGGTTACAGAGGGACATAGATAAGCTGCAGAACTGGGCTGAGAGGTGGCAAATTGAGTTTAATGTAGAGAAGTGTGAGGTGATTCATTTTGGAAAGAATAACAGGAATGCGGAATATTTGGCTAATGGTAAAATTCTTGGTAGTGTGGATGAGCAGAGGGATCTCGGTGTCCATGTTCATAGATCCCTGAAAGTTGCCATCCAGGTTGATAGGGTTGTGAAGAAGGCCTATGGTGTGTTGGCCTTTATTGGTAGAGGGATTGAGTTCCGGAGCCATGAGGTCATGTTGCAGCTGTACAAAACTCTGGTACGGCCGCATTTGGAGTACTGCGTACAGTTCTGGTCGCCTCATTATAGGAAGGACGTGGAAGCTTTGGAACGGGTGCAGAGGAGATTTACCAGGATGTTGCCTGGTAGGGAGGGAAAATCTTATGAGGAAAGGCTGATGGACTTGAGGTTGTTTTCGTTAGAGAGAAGGAGGTTAAGAGGTGACTTAATAAAGGCATACAAAATGATCAGAGGGTTAGATAGGGTGGACAGTGAGAGCCTTCTCCCGCGGATGGAGGTGGCTAGCACGGGGGGACATAGCCTTAAATTGAGGGGTAATAGATGGACAGAGGTCAGAGGTAGGTTTTTTATGCAAAGAGGGGTGAGGCCGTGGAATGCCCTACCTGCAACAGTAGTGAACTCGCCAACATTGAGGGCATTTAAAAGTTTATTGGATAAGCATATGGATGATAATGGCATAGTGTAGGTTAGATGGCCTTTAGTTTTTGACTTCCCATGTCGGTGCAACATCGTGGGCCGAAGGGCCTGTACTGCGCTGTATCGTTCTATGTTCTATGTTCTAAAAGAATGGCAGATGAGCTTATTGATGATGAAAGAAATTCCTCAGATTCTCTAGCTGATTTTTGAGTAAATGTGTTTAACCTAATAATGGATTGCATTGTCCAGTCACCAGAATCACGCTTTGTACAACACAAACAGTTGTATAAAGATTTGTCCTGCTTGGACCCAGCAAAGTTTAAAACTATTGCAGAGAAGGGCCTTGAAGATGAAGCATTGGACGGTATTATTAAGCTGTTTCCACAAATCTGCAATGATCAAGTAATATTGAAATTGTTTTCTTTTGCTGCAAACTTTGATTTCTGCACCGGTTCTTGGAAAGAGCACCCTACCCAAGGTCAACACCTCCACACTGTCCCCATAACCCAGTAACCCCACCCAACACTAAGGGCAATTTTGGACACTAAGGGCAATTTATCATGGCCAATCCACCTATCCTGCACATCTTTGGACTGTGGGAGGAAACCGGAGCACCCGGAGGAAACCCACGGACACACGGGGAGGATGTGCAGACTCCACACAGACAGTGACCCAAGCCGGAATCGAACCTGGGACCCTGGAGCTGTGAAGCAATTGTGCTAACCACCATGTTACCGTGCTGCCCCATGTATCGAAAGCCCAACGGGACCACATCTGAATGCTGCATCAGCACAACCGGGAAAGGAGATTTGTGGGAACTTACTAATGAAGAGTATCCCAAAATTGGATGTTTAAAGAGAAGTACAGGGAACACATCCGGAATCAGACAAAATTGCCCCAGGACACCCACGAAAGGTAACTTGGTGTTACACATAATTAGAGTAAGACGTAAGCCAGTCCCAATCGCCACCACACAACAGACCACCGCCAGTCAGGATATCACCCAGCAACTGTTAGAGATCGAGACTGAAACCCCCGCCTGGTGGGAACATATTGCACAATGGAACCCATTCTCATACACGGTAGAGGCCCTCCTCCTGATTTTGATAATACACAGTCATCCTCACACTCCGACTCCATAAATGGATGGCAAAAGCCTCCCGATCCATATACACAGTTCAAGCTCCCTTCTTTGGACTTCAATAAAGCTATCATAAGAATATATTACCTACAATCAACGGTAATAACTGCTGCTAAAATGTGCCATTTGTGCCTCTGTACTGATGAAATAGGATAAGAAGGAATAGAACATAGCAAAATACAGCACAGAACAGGCCCTACGGCCCACAATGTTGTGCCAAACTTTTGTCCTAGATTAAGAACAAATTAATCTACATCCCATCATTCTACCGTAATTCATGTACCTATCCAATAGCCGCTTGAAGGTCCCTAATGTTTCTGACTCAACTACTTCCACAGGCAGTGCATTCCATGCCCCCACTACTCTCTGGGTAAAGAACCTACCTCAGACCCCCCCCCCCCCCCTTATCTTCCACCATTCACCTTAAGTTTATGTCCCCTTGTCATGGTTTGTTCTACCCGGGGAAAAAGTCTCTGACTGTCTACTCTATCTATTCCCCTGATCATCTTGTAAACCTCCATCAAGTCGCCTCTCATCCTTCTCTGTTCTGATGAGAAAAGCCCGAGCACCCTCAACTTTTCCTCGTAAGACCTACTCTCCATTCCAGGCAACATCCTGGTGCTGCAGTTTTAAAAATTTATGTTGTAAATAAGTTTGTTATGCAGAAGCAGCAGCATGAGTGTGTGGTGATTGTAGATCTGACTAGATGCAATACAACTGAGCAAGCACTAAATGGAGCACGGGAGAGCTAAATACACAGGGACAGGAAGTGACGACACACTTCACGGAAGGCAGAACGGAAAGCAGGACACAGACACAGGCAGGCAGCATTTGAGGTAGCCGTAAGTTAAGCTCTGAAGAGAGAACTAATTCACAATAAAGCATCTTCTCCACCTTTGAGACTAGGAGCTTTATTAAGACACGAGGAACAACACATGGTACCAGGTTGGGCTTCAGACGCTTACTACAGGACAACTCAGCTGCAGATACAGAAAGAACAAAATGGCATGGAAATCTCCTACTGGACATTGGACTTGGGAAGACATCGCTGATTCGAGGATGTGGCTTGGATACCCACCTCAGCTGGACACGACTGGCAATGTAAGAAATGTCTGGAAAATGTTTAAACAAATGTTCGATTTTTATATCATAGCTAATGATGTAGCAGCAGCCTCAGACGAAATTAAAATAGCAATGCTCATCGCAGGACATGAAGTATATAATGGATTTAAATACTCCAAAGATGAAGACAGCAACAGCTTACAAACAATACTAAACAAATTTGAAGAGTACTGTAAGGAATTTGAACAGCACGGTATGCTCAGAGGCCAAACTGCACAGAGTCTGAGTGATGCAAAACTTAAACAATCACTAAAAGAACAAGAAATCGCGAGTGAAAAGTACAGATCGAAAAGAAGAAATAACTTGAATTTTTCACACAGCCAAAATGCTGAAATCCAGTCCAGATCGAAAGGAAAAGGTAACTTACAACTTTCAGAAAGAAAGAATGCTGAAATTCGCGATAAAATGGCATCCGACCACATTTTACAGTCTCTGGGGCACAAAGAACTACAAACTGCATCTGCGCATGCGCAGGAAACGGAAGCCGCGCATGCGCAGTTACAATCAACCATCTATCGTTCTGCGCATGCGCCAGCCACGCATGCGCAGTTTAAAAAAGTTCGAGTTACTGATCGTTATGTGCATGGGCAAGCTGCGTATGCGCAGTCTCAAAATGTTTCGGTCGCGGATCGTTACGCGCATGTGCAAGCCACGCATGCGCAGTGGACAAAAAACCGCACAGTAAAGGAAGGCCGATTTGCGCATGCGCAATTGATTCCTACGCATGACGTCATGACATCTGAACATCCGGACCATGCCTACTTAAAGGGAAATGCCCGAAAATTGAAAACAAGATACTTAAAGCGGTAAAACCAAACTTTCTTGCCTCAGAAGACAAAAAAACGCCTGAACTTAAACCAGCAGTTAAAAACAACTCGCACAACACCCTGGAAAAAGCAGTCTGCACCACCCAAAGTGAAGAGAACAAAAAGAAATCAAAAACAACAAAAGATGATTTGTTTTTCGAAGATTACTACTCAGACATAGCTGAGTTATTCGGATATGCTGATCACAGCATCAGCGACACGGTCGCAAAGCTCAACACGAATCTACTCGTGGTAAATGAATCCAACCAAGGTGATTTGGTTTTCGAAGAATACTACTCAGACATGGCTGAGTTATTCGGATATGCTGATCACAGCATCAGCGACACGGTCGCAAAGCTCAACACGAATCTGCTCGTGGTAGATGAATCCAACACCATGGTGCCATGGCAGATTGTCGATACATTGGATGACAGCAATACCCAAGACGAAGACGATGCCACACAGAGAGCACAGAAAGACTCCACAGAGAGAGCGATGACAGGCTCCACAGTGAGAGTGATGAAAGACTCCGAAAAGGAAGCAAGCAAACACTCCCTGGCGAACACCATGCATGAACAAGACCATGAAGGTCAACCCGCTGTATCTGAGCAACCGCAAGCAGACTATGAAAGTCTACCAAGCTCACATAATCAAAAAGAAGACAATATACATCTACCCACTGCATGCGAAAACAGTGACAAGGTGATCACACTCGACATACAGGAGGTACAGGATCACAGCGAGACTGACAGTTCTCAGCTTGTCTGTACAGAAGCACAGAGTAGGGCCAACCAAGAGTCCAGTGAGACCACGCCAATAGAAACCATGCAGAATTTGACTCCAGAAGAGGAGCACCAAGAGTCTAGTGGGACAACATCAACAGAAACCATGAAGATTTTGACTCCAGAAGAGGAGCGCCAAGAGATCCAGAGAGACCACGTCAATTGAAATCATGAAGGTTTTGACTCCGGAAGAGGAGCACCAAGAATCCAGGGAGACTGCGTCAAATGAAATCGCGAAGAATTTGACTCCAGAAGAGGAGCACCAAGAAAGCAAAGATGAGGAATCAAATCCTCCACAAATGACTGATGTCACCAGCATCGATGCAACATCAGATCATTCTCACCATTCTCGAGACGAAACATTCAATGACTCAAATACCTCGGGATGACACATTGGTTACTTAAAATATCAAGAACACCGACAACATTCACCACGTCAACAACAACAAAAGAAAAAACTCAGTGAACAAATTCATCAAGTATTGGACTCATAAATGTTTTTATTAAGATTGGACTCATGAATATAAATTGGCTTTGTAAAATATGCAATAGCACCATCTCTTGTATAGATACACATACCGTAAGTAATCTAACTGTTTTGTACAATTTTCTTTAACGATGTACAGAAAATATGTAAAGAAAAAAGGGGGGATGTGGTGATTGTAGATCTGACTAGATGCAATACAACTGAGCAAGCACTAGAGGGAGCACGGGAGAGCTATATATACACAGGGACAGGAAGTGATGACACACTTCACGGAAGGCAGAACTGAAAGCAGGACACAGACACAGGCAGGCAGCATTTGAGGTAGCCGTAAGTTAAGCTCTGAAGAGAGAACTAATTCACAATAAAGCATCTTCTCCACCTTTGAGACTACGAGCTTTATTAAGACATGAGGAACAACACAGAGTGTATTGTAGAAAGTTTAATTAGAAACCAACTGTTTTGCATGAATTTAAGTTAAAATATTTTATATGAATCTAATTTTAGCAATTAAATAGCTATTAGTAGTGAATTGATTGAATGAATGTATGTAATAATGAATTTGGTAAGATTGTGCAATGACTTTAGGACAAAGCAGAGTAGGACCTTTACTGACCTAAAGGGTGACCAAACCAACAAAATAGGTATGGGATCAATACTGTGATCCACCACGCTTCGTGTTCAGGATCAAGAGGACGGAATGTAGCCATCTAAAATGGCCACCTGCAAAGGACCATGGGAATTGTGGTCAACTTGGACACAGACAAGTACACAGGCTCTGTGTATTGTGCGGAGAAGCCAGACCTGACCGAAACTTGCACCCATTAAAAGTCAATCACCATTTCCCCAGGACAATATAGTTTGAATCCAGGAACTACAATAGTAGCAGACTAACCGGTGCCACTTCCCCTTATTTGGACAGGCCTATGTGCCTGGGACAATGACAGCTAGGACCGTCCAGCCACCGAGGTATCCACCCCTTAATTGGCCAGGATCAATGAGGGCGATTGAAACCCTATCGATCCATTGGATCTGGGGTTAAGACCGCCCAAAAGGGCGTGAAAGAGGAGACGGATAAGAAGCCCTGCGTACTAGGGATCACCCTCTTTTGGACCGGCCTGTGTGCGACCAATTGCAGCATATCAACCAGCCAAGTTCAAGGACCCGCGATCGCTACCTGAAGGACGAGCCCAGCCGAGACGAACCTGAAGGCTTCCAACCGATCCACATGGACACAGATAAAGGCCTTATCTCCCACACAGAGACGGTCACTCCAAAGGAAATAAAATAAATAAAAATAAAGTCCCAGGTGGCCATAGGCTGCTTTCCCCTTTGAGGATCACCACACCTCAGGCACAGGGCAATGTTGAGAAGGCAGCACCTTCATGAATAACATCAGCCAGTACAGGAATTGTACTCATGCTGTTGACCTCATTCGCATCACATGCCAACTGCCCAATCAAATGAGCTAACAGAGTATTTGGGAAACGGTGGCAGGATCGGGCACAGTGAGCATGGATTTGCGAAAGGGAAATTATGCTTAATCAATCTACTGGAATACTTTGAGAATTTAATTAGTAGAGTTGATCAGGGAGAGCCAGTGGATGTGGTTTATTTGGACTTTCAGAAGTCTATCGACAAGATCCCACGTAAGAGAGTTATTGGAGAGTTAAGCAATTCCCAGCGAACACAGTGTACTTATTGTGGTGGTATGACTAACATAGCTGCCTGCCATTGGTGCAGAACACCGGCTTACCATTGGCCCTGGTTGGTCATGTGCCTCTCGACCGATTGGTTGAGACCAGTCATGTGACGGCTCCCCGATTGGTCGAGAGGCTGAGTTAACCCCACCTCCAGGGCGGGGTATAAATGCCCAGTACTCCCGGCGGTCGTCCATTTACTGTAGTCGACCGCAGGGCTAACATCCAGCTGATTAAAGCCATACTTTTGTACAGCAACTGTCTCGCGTTCAATTGATGGTACATCACTTACTCTTGGGGAATGATTTGGCATCGAGTAAGGTTGTAGTTTCACCCATGATTACAGAGTCCGAGAGAAGTACTGCAGCTAGCATATGAGATGCCAATGGTAGAGCTCATTGGGCAATGACTCAAAGAAGGAAATGTTGATAGATCTTGATCACAGATCAAATGACAGTGGTAGTGAACCAGATATTGAGAATTCTAAGACCAAAGGTGACAATAACAACGAGGAATCCTAGGCAAATTTGCAAAGTTAGAGGACCTGGAGGATGAGCTGCCCAGAGGGAATGGTTTGAGGTATCTGCAGGTTTGGGGCTTTGTAAGGAGAGGGGTGCTGTCTTTTCCTGGCTGATGCCCCTGTGGTTGCAGGACAGGGTGTTGTCGAAGGACAAAATAAGGGAGGGGAAGGTGTCAGATGCATGTAAGGAGTTGGAGTGGGAGGGAGCCTTGGTGGGGGACATTAAGCATAGGTGAGAGGAGGAGCTGGGAGGGGTTGTGGAAGCTGAGATGTGGGTGGAGGTCCTGCAGAGCGTGAATGCATCCTCGTCATGTGAGAGGTTAAGCCTCATTCAGCTCAAAGTGGCACATAGGGCTCATATGACAGTGGTGAGGATGAATAGGTTCTTTGAGAGCTTGGAGAATAGGTGTAGGTGTGTGCGGGATGGCCTGCAAATCACGTCCAAATGTTCTGGACGTGTCCGAGATCGAGGGGGTTCTGGCAGGGGTTATTGAACGTGACGTCCGAGGTGCTGGGTGTGGAGGTGGTCTTGAGTCCAGAGGTGGCAATATTTGGGGTGTTGGAATACCCACTCAGGTGGGAGAATTCCTGAGGTTGAGAGGTCGGTGGATAGGTTCACCTGGAGGTGGAAGCTGTTTATTGATTTATTTAAGGAGGTTTGAGAGGTCAGTGAGGGGGTTAAAATCAGGAAGGCGGGATGCGAGGAGGAGTTGGCATCAGGGAAGAATGGGGATACGTGGGTGTTGGTTGTTTATTGACCTGTTTGGTTATTCTTCTGATTCTGTTTGTATATATGAAAATGCCTTGAATAAAAATGTTTTAAAAAAACAGGAGTCCCAATTTTTTTTTGAAAATAATTTTATTGAAGGCATTTTAAATATATACATCATAAAAATATAAAAGTCAACCGCGCAAACAGAGACCAAAACCTCCCCCCCCCCCCCCTCTGCCGATGACTCAATACTCCGTAAAGAAGTTAAACAGCTTTCACCTCAAGGCGATCCCCTCCACACCTCGAATGGCTAACTTACATTTTTCCAAATGCAGGCACTCACTCGACCACACCTCCGCTTTTGGCAGTTCCGAGTCCCACCAGAGCAATAAAATCCATCTCCGTGCTATCAGTGAGGCAAAAGCAAAGACACTGGCCTCTCGCCCCACCTGTACTCCCGAATCCTCCAACACTCCAAGTGAGCTCCGGACTTGGAGCTACCTCTACTTCCAAAATCTTTGACATATGGGCAAAACGGTAGCACAAATGGATAGCACTGTCTTTGCAGCACCAAGGTCCCAGGTTCAATTCACTGCTGGGTCATTGTCCGTGTGGAGTCTGCACATTTTCCCCGTGTCTGCGTGGGTTTCCTCCGGGTGCTCCGGTTTCCTCCCAAAGTGCAAAGACATGCAGGTTAGGTGGATTGGCCATGATAAAATTGCCCTTAGTGTCCAAAAAGGTTAGGAGGGGTTATTGGGTTACAGGGGTAGGGTGGAAGTGAGGGCTTAAGTGGGTCGGTGCAGACTCGATGGGCAGAATGGCCTCCGTCTGCACTGTATGTTCTATGTCTATGTTAATTACATCCGAAAACCCTTCCAAAACTCCCAAACCATATGTGCACAATTCGTCAGCCCCGCCTACATCTATCCTCCACCTTCAAAGAACCGACTCGTCATGTGGGCTCTATGTACCACCCTAAATTGGATAAGATTTAGCCTAGCACATGATGGGGGATGCATTCACCCTTCCTCGAGCTTCCCTCCGTACACTGGCCCCAGCACCCCATCCAACACCTCTTCCCGCTTGCGCCTGACCTCCTCCACGGATCACACTCCATATTGTTCAGCTCCCCATACATGTCCACAATCCTTCCCTCCCTAGTTCCATCTCGGACAGAAGTTTATCCTGCAGCATCGGGATCAGGAAGGACGGCATCTCCTTCCTAATAAAGTCCCTAACCTGCAGATACCTGAACCTATTCCCCTTTGGTAACTGATATGTCTCCTCGAGCTCTTCCAGGTCTTCAAACTTTTGTCCCACGAGCAAATCCCTAAAGTATTCTATCCCCACCTGCTGCCGCCCCTGGAACCTCGCATCCCCGCTGGCACAAACCGAGGATTGTCGCAATTCAGCACCTGCAGCGACATGTCTTCCAATCCAAACTGCTATCGACACTGGTTCCAAACCCTCAGTGCTGATACCACCACCGGACTCATGGAATACCGAACCGGCAAGAATGGAAGGGGCCCCAACAACAATGCCGTCAAACTGGTCCCCTGACACGAGGCTGCCTCCATCCACTCCCAAACTGACCTCCCCTCCACCACCCATTTCCTAGCCATTGCAATGTTTGCTGCCCAGTACGAGCTCGGCAATCCTAGAAAGGAAAGCCGACACACACCTCCAAAATCATCCCATTCACCTTCCGAAAAAAAGGATTGGGAACAAAAATCAGGAGGTTCTAAAATACAAACAAAAACTTCAGCAACACCGTCATCTTCACCGTCTACACCTGCTCCATCAAAGACAATGGCAGCACATCCCACCTCTTGAAAAATGAAAATCGCTTATTGTCACGAGTAGGCTTCAATGAAGTTACTGTGAAAAGCCCCTAGTCGCCACATTCCGGCGCCTGTCCGGGGAGGCTGGTACGGGAATCGAACCGTGCTGCTGGCCTGCTTGGTCTGCTTTAAAAGCCAGCGATTTAGCTCAGTGAGCTAAACCAGCCCCAGGACTCTTGAAGTCCTTCATTCCGTCCACCAAGCGCCCCAAGTTCAGCTTGTGCAACCGGGCCCAATTCCGCACCACCTATATCCCAAGATAGCGAAAGCTCCCAAAAAACAGTACAGAACAGGAACAGGCCCTTCAGCCATCCAAGCCTGCGCCAATCATGATGCCCGTCTAAACTAAAACCTTCTGCACGTCCAGGGTCCGCATCCCTCTATTCTCATCCTATTCATGTATTTGTCAAGATGCCTCTTAAATGATCCACTGCAATTCGCATACCGCCACAACTGGTCCACAGCAGACGCCATCTCCCTGGCCTTACTCATCCCTGGAGTACCTTGAAAGCAAGGACTCCTACATCAGACTTCTATTTATTGACTACAGCTCCGCTTCAACACCATAATCCCAGCCAAGCTCATATCTTTTTTTTCCTTCCTGCTTTCTCTTCACCTCCCCTATTAGGGTTCCTCCCACTCCATCAGGTCCTTAGAAATCTCTGAGACCTTCCCCTCTCATGTTCGTGACACCACCTTAACCTGCAGTCACCGGTGTGGAAGGTCGAAACCTGCCTCCCACAAAATCCCTCACTTGTAAGTACCGGAACCCATTCCCACCTGGCAACTCAAACGCCTCCTCCAAGCTCGGGAAACCTTCATCTACAAAGAGATCTCCAAATCATCTCAATCCCTGCCCGCTGCCACCTCCCTCAGGGCATGTGGAGTACCGAGCCGGCGAGAACGGTAGATGTGCCGTTTAACAATGTTCCCAAATGAGTGACGGCTCTGGAGGAGTAAGTTGCTCATTTGGTGGCTCCCGCTCTGGTCGGACTTTTGGACCTTTGCCCCGTTTTTCTACCGGACTTGAATTGTAAAACGGATGTTAGTGGCAATTTTTTCCATGTCGGTGCAACATCGAGGGCCGAAGGGCCTGTACTGCGCTGTATCGTTCTATGTTCTATGTTTACTGAATTCCCATTTCGGTGCATGGAGAGAAGGACTAGAAGTGTTTGTAAGGGCAGAAACAAAAAGATAAAGAAGGCTTGGGTTGTAGCTGCAACAGAAGACAGCATGGCGGAGGGTTGGACCTCTGGCTTGTCGATCCAGCAGTCTATGGAGCAGCTAATGCAAATCATTCAGGAAAACTTTGCTACGCAGAAATGGGACTGTTTGGACCCGATAAAAGAGTTGATTGAACGGTTGCATCATAGATTGGATGCCCAGGATCGGGCGATCCAGAAGGTGGAGAAGGCGCTGGCTGTGCAGGAGGAACATCAGACTGCGGTGGAGCTGGAGGTGCGGATGCTGAGGGACTAGAAGAAGCTCCTGGAAAAGCTGGAGGACCTAGAAAATAGGTCCTGCCGGCAGAACCTAAGTATCGTCGGGCTCCCGGAGGGGTCCAAAGGTACGGACGCTGGGACATACATCACAGGCATGTTTGAAAAGCTGCTGGTGGATGGGGCGTTCTCCTGGCCCTTGGAGGTGGACAGGGCTCACAGAGCACTCGTGAGGAATGGGAGACCCCCCCCCAACCCCCCCACCCACCACCCCCACCCCCACCCCACCCCCCCCAAGCCCCCCACCCACCACCCCCCCCACCCCCCCCACCAACCCCCCTCCCACCCCCCCCACCCCACCCCCCCCCACCCCCCCAACCCTTTCGTAAGCAGGTGTCAACCTTCCCGCTCCTGCCACTAAGGGGGATTCAGGACAGGGTAGTTTCCAGAGGGTGGGTAGGATAAGGGTGCGTCTCGGGCACTTATAAGGAGCTTATGGGGTCGGAGGAGATGCAGACCGAGGAGCTGAAACGCAAGTGGGAGGAAGAGCTAGGAGGTGAGACAGGTGTGCAAAATGTGCGGGAGGACCGGCGAACCATGTCCACATGTTTTGGATATGTCCAAAGCTTAGGGAATTTTGGCAGGGGTTTGCGGACATCATGTCCAAGGTTTTAAAAACAAGAGTGGCGCTGAGTCCAGAGGTGGCGTTTTTTGGGGTGTCGGAAGACCAGGGAATCCAGGAGAAAGAGGCAGACATTCTGGCCTTTGCTTCCCTGGTAGCCCGGAGATGGATACTATTAGCATGGAGGGATTCAAAGCCCCCGAAGTCGGAGACCTGGCTATCGGACATGGCTAGCTTTCTCTGTTTGGAGAAAATCATGTTCGCCTTGAGAGGGTCACTGTAAGGGTTCACCTGGAGGTGGAAACTGTTCGTCGCCTTCTTTGCGGGAAATTAATCATCAGCAGACAGGGGTGGGGGGAGGGGGGGTGGGTATTTAGATTAGAGTAGGGGGTTAATAAGGGTGGGATCTGTACGAGAGGCTTTTAATAATCACCTGCCATAATTATGTTTATGGTTTCATGTATCTTGTCTATTTTGTTGTTCATATACCAAAAATGCCTCAATAAAATGTTTATTAAAAAAAATGTCCCCAAACTCGTGTGCTTACATGAGGCTGCCTCCACCCACTGCCATACCGACTAACTCACTTTCACTCACTACCTAATGAGGAACCTGTGATTCCAAACAAACCTGATGGACTTTAACCTGGTTCTAAGAATTTTTACTAACTTACTTTCTGTCCTGGGTTGCTTGAGTTGATGATTCTGAAATCTTGTTTCACAGTGTTCCACTGTTCGTTGAGTGTCTTGATTGATCCCTGGCCCATAAACCGATTCGCTGGCCCGTCTCTTGCTCTTCTCAATCCCCAAGTGTCCTTCGTGAATCTGCACGAGGATCATGTGCCGTAATGATTGTGAAGTAACTACTTTCGCCCCAAAACCCAAATATGTGCAGGTTAGGTCGATTGTCCACGTTAAATTGCCCCTTAATTGGAAAAAAATGAATTGAGTACTCTAAATTATTATTTTTTTAAATCAGTCTCCAGGCCACGAGGGAAGCAAAGGCCAGGACGTCGGCCTCTCTCACCCCCTGGGCTCCCGGGTCTTCCGACACACCAAAGATCACCACCTCGGGACTTGGGAACCACTCTCACTTTTAAGACATCTGACACGACGTCCGCAAAACTCTGCCTGAAACCCCTCTGCCTCGGACATGCCCAAAACATATGGACATGGTTCACAGGTCCCCCCCCCCTCCGCACAGCACCCACACCTATCCTCCACCTCGTCAAAGAACCTGCTCCTCCGGACCACAGTCATGTGCCCTGTGGACCACCTTAAACTGTATTAGGCTGAGCCTGGTGCACGACGAGGATGCTCGTCACAATTTCATTAATTGACCTCCTCCAGGATCTTCGCCAGTAGTATGGCATCCATAGTTTTTCAGGTCCTTATCCCGTTTTAAGATGAGGGAGATCGCGCCTGCGACAACATTGGGGGGAGCACACCCAACTCCTTTGCTTCATTGAAGGCCCTTACCAACAGTGGTCCCAACACCCCCGAGAACTTCTTGTAAAATTCCACCGGGTACGCGTCTGGTCATAGATTTCACAGAATTTACAGTGCAGGAGACCATTCGGCCCATCGAGTCTGCACCGGCTCTTGGAAAGAGCACTCTACTTAAGTCCACATCTCCACTCTATCCCTGTAAACCAGCTACCCCTTCTAACCTAAGAGCAATTTAATATGGCCAATCCACCTAACCTGCACATCTTTGGACTGTGGGAGGAAACCGGAGCACCCGGAGGAAACCCACAGACATGGGGAGAACGTGCAAACTCTACACAGTGACCAAAGTGAGAATCGAACCTGGGTCCCTGGCGCTGTGAAGCCATAGTGCTAACCACTATGCTACTGTGGTGCCCGATTGATTGTTTATAGAACAGTATAAACAACATCGGCCCTCGATGTTGTGCAGAGCAATGATCACCCTACTTAAACCCACGTAACCTGTATACCCGTAACCCAACAATCCCCTCATTAACCTTACACTACGGGCAATTTAGCATGGCCAATCCACCTAACCCGCACATCTTTGGACTGTGGGAGGAAACCGGAGCACCCGGAGGAAACCCACGCACACACGGGGAGGGCGTGCAGACTCCACACAGACAGTGACCCAGCCGGGAATCGAACCTGGGACCCTGGAGCTGTGAAGCTAACCACCATGCTACCGTGAGGCCCCTTGCATTGCCTCCAGCCCCTCTGGTACTTATACAAGCCCAATTGGGGCCCCCAGGCCCTCCACCAGCTCCTCATCCACCTTCGGGAATTCCAACCCTCCTCATCCCTTCTTCTCCAGCTGGGGGTTCCATAAGACCATAAAACATAAGAGCAGAAATAGGCCACTAGGCCCATCATGTCTGCTCCGACAATCAATCATGGCTGATATTTTCTCATCCCCATTCTCCTGCTTTCTCCCAATAACCCCTGATCCCTTTATTAAATCAAGAAACTATCTATCTCTGTCTTAAAGACACTCAGTGTGCTTCTGATTTCCTAAGCATTTCCCCATTTAGAAAATAGTCTATGCCCAAATTCCTCCTTCCAAAGTGCATAACCTCACACTTTTCCACATTGTATTTCATTTGCCACTTCACTGCCCAATCTCCTAGCTTATCTAAGTCCTTCTGCAGCCCACTTGCTTCCTCAATACTACCTGTTCCTCGACAGATCTTTGTATCATCTGCAAACTTAGCAACAGTGCCTTCAGTACCTTCTTCCAGATCATTAATGGACATTGTAAGAAGTTGTCGTCCCAGTACAGACCCCTGAGGCACACCACTAGTCACGGCGGCCATCTTGAAAAAGACCCCTTTATCCCCAACTCTCTGCCTTCTGCCAGTCAGCCAATCCTCTTTCCATGCTTACCCTGAACACCATGAGCTCTTAACTTATTTAAAAGACTTCCTTTTGACTAATCCGTGCTGACTCAGTCCTATTTTACCATGCACTTCCAAATGCTGCACAATCTCATCTTTAATTACAGAATCTAAAATCTTACCAATGACCGAAGTCAAGCTAACTGGCCTACAATTTCCTGTCTTCTGCCTCCCTCCTTTCTTAAACAGTGGTGTTACATTAGCCACCTTCCAGTCCTCTGGGACCCTTCCTGCCTCCAGTGATTCCTAAAAGGTCATCACTAATGCCTCCACAATTTCCTCAGCTATCTCTTTTAGGACCCTGGGGTGTAGTCCATCCGGTGCAGGTGGCTTATCCACCTTCAGACCTTTCAGTTTCCCCAGAACTTAGTAATGGTCACTGCACTCACCTCTGCCCCCTGGTTCTCCTGGAGCTCTGGCATCCAACTGATGTCTTCCACCATGAAGACTGATGCAAAGTAACTATTCAATTCGTCTGCCATTTCTTTGTTTACTATTATTACTTCTCCAGCCACATTTTCCAGTGATCCAATGTCTACTTTTGCCTCTCTTCCCTTTTATATATTGAAAAAATATCTTCCTATCTTCCTGTATATTACTAGCTAGCTTGCACTCGTACTTCACCTTCTCCCCCCTTATTGCTTTTTTAGTTGTCCTCTGCTCGCTTTTAAAGGCTTCCCAATTCTCTGGTTTCCCACTAATTCTCGCCACTCTGTATGCTTTTTCTTTAGCCTTTCTGCTATCCTTGACATCCCTCGTCAGCCATGGATGCTTTGTCTTCCCCTTAGCTTGTTTCCTCCTCCTTGGGATGAATTTCTGTTGTGCCTCCCGTATAACCCCCAAAATCCCCTGCCATTGCTGTTCCACTGTCTTCCCTGCTAGGATCCTTTTCCAATCAACTCTGGCCAGCTCCGCCCTCATGTCTTTGTAGTTAACCTTATTTAATTGTAATACTGTTAAATCAGATTGCAGCTTCTCCCTCTCAAACTGCAGGGTAAATTCTATCATATTGTGGTCACTGCTCCCTAAGGGTTCCTTCACCTTAAGTTCCCTAATCAAGTCTGCCTCATTCCAATGACCGAAGTCAAGCTAACTGGCCTACAATTTCCTGTCTTCTGCCTCCCTCCTTTCTTAAACAGTGGTGTTACATTAGCCACCTTCGCTCAGGGCAGCACGGTAGCTTTGTGGATAGCACAATCGCTTCACAGCTCCAGGGTCCCAGGTTCGATTCCGGCTTGTGTCACTGTCTGTGCGGAGTCTGCACATCCTCCCCGTGTGTGCGTGGGTTTCCTCCGGGTGCTCCGGTTTCCTCCCACAGTCCAAAGATGTGCGGGTTAGGTGGATTGGCCATGATAAATTGCCCTTAGTGTCCAAAATTGCCGTTAGTGTTGGGTGGGGTTACTGAGTTATGGGGATAGGATGGAGGTGTTGACCTTGGGTGGAGGGAAGGGTGCTCTTTCCAAGAGCCGGTGCAGACTCGATGGGCCGAATGGCCTTCTTCTGCACTGTAAATTCTATCTATGATTCCACATCACCAAATCCAGAATTGCCTGTTCCCCAGTAGGCTCTGTCACAAGCTGCTCCAAAAAAAAACATCTCTTAGACATTCTACAAATTCCATTTCTTGGGATCCACTACCAACCTGATTTTCCCAGTCCACCTGCATATTGAAGTCCCCCATGATTATTATAATATTGCCTTTTTTACATGCATTTTCTATCTCTTGATTTATTTTCTGCCCCACATCCTGACTACTGCTAGGGGGCCTGTACATAACTCCCATCAGGGTCTTTTTACCTTTGCGATTCCTCAACTCTACCCACAGAGATTCTATGCCTTCTGATCCTATATCGCTCCTTGCTATCTATTTAACTTCATTCCTTACTAACAATGCAGCCCCGCCCCCTTTGCCCATCTGCCTGTCCTTTCGATAATCCTTGGATATTTAGATCCCAGCCCTGATCCTTTGCAGCCACATCTCTGTGAGGCCCACAACATCGTACCGGCCAATTTCAATGCGCGCAACAAGCTCATTTACCTTGTTTCGTATACTGCCCGCATTTAGGCACAACACCCTCAATCCTGCATTGGCCACCTCCCTTTTCACACTCTCCTCAGTCACCGTACCCTGTACTGTGGCCCTTTTGATTTTGACTATGGCTTCTCTGCCTTACACATTCCCCCTCACTGCTTTTTGCTTCTGGCCTCGTTTTACTTCCCTCCGACTTCCTGTTGCCATTCCTCTGCCACATTAGTTTTGACTCATACAATTTGCTATAAAACTCCTTAAATACCCCGTTCGCCCCCGCTGGGTCCAAGACAGTATTCCAACCCATGTCCTTCACTTTCCAAATCCCTCTTGCCGCCTTTTGTTTCCTCAACTGATGTGCTAACATCCTGCTCACTTTCTCCCCATGCTCATATACCGCCCCTCTCACCCTTTTCAGCTGCCCTACTGCCTTACCTGTGGATAACAGCCCAAATTCCATTTGCAACCTCTGGCATTCCTTTCGCAGCCCTTCCTCCGGAGCCTCTGCATATCTCCTGTCAACCTGTAGGATTTCTTCCACTTGCATTTCTATCTCCTCCTGCTTTGCCTCCTCCCTATGTAACCGAATCAAAATAAACTTCCCACTGACCACTATCTTCAGTACCTCCCAGACTGCACCTGCTAACATCTCCCCCGTATCATTAATCTCTACATACCCTGGGATGATCTTCCTCACCCACTCACACACCTCTTTTTAATTTAAGTGTCACAGTTTCTTTGCAAGAAGATGTTTAATGTTTTATGGTAACCACAAACAGCAAATAACAAGAATGTGTAGAACTTATCTCCCTCATTTTATAATATGCAACAACAGTTCAGGCCCCTTTAACCTCCCAGCAGATTACCAAGTAGATTTATAAAAATAAAGTATGCAGCATTATTTGGTAACCCTTCGCATCACTGGTAACATAAATTGTAAATAGAATATGCTATGTGTCTATATAACTACTTGGTTAACCATCAAATCGAGATGAACAAGAGCTACAAATTCTAGTTATAGTTTTTAATGCCATACAAGTTCAATTGTAGCGTCAGCTGGGGAGGGGTGGAGTTTGGAGCCTCTCCTCTGCCTTCAGTCCTACTTTATTTGTTGCTGCGAGAAATATTGATTTTTAAAAACAAATGACTTTGGAGGGATAACATTTACATAATAAAGAATGGCAAAAGTCTCAGGTGGCATAACCCAGAGATTTAATCAACTAAACTAGGTAACAAATAATTAAGGACATTGTGTTGCCTTCATGACAGACATGGAGTATGGTGGCTGAGGAGATTTTACAAACTATAATCGCAATCCTGGCCAAGAGGATAGAATTTGAATAGAAAATTAATATAACTAGACAATAGCAATTCTCCCACTCACTTGGGTGCCACATGTAGTAGAACCTTAAAAGTAGGTAGTAATGCTGATTAAATCTTTTTATAGATCTTGTGAACAAGCATTGATGGAAATGTTCGGGAAAATCTGTCCTTACCATAACAGTAGCATCTATGTGTGTATATTGTAACGTAAAGAATGAATTTAATATGTGTTTGGTACCTTTCATTGCATCAGAATGTCCAAAAGCACTTTACAGCCAATGAAGTGCAATTTTGAACTGTAGTCACTATTATAACAATGTGCCCAACAGGCCCTCACAAACAGCAATGTGATTCATTAATTACAACATGGTGAAGATCAAGACACCAGAATAAAAACTCTTATATATTTGAATAGTGTTACAGGGTCCATTACATCTACCTGAGTGATCTTTCTTCCCTCTATACATAAAATAGGAAGCAGAGATGTGTGAAAAACTCTCACCAATATCTCATTACCTTGAAGTCCAGACTAGGGTAATGGCAGGAATGCTGCAGTGCTTTAACACAGGACGGGGCAGTGAAGAAGTTCAGTATTACAACTTTCTTTATAACACCTTTTAAAGTGTCCATCACAGACTGAATTTGATACAGAGCCATAATGCGATTTTGGGACAGGTAAAAGATCACTTTTAGGGAGGGTATTGGAGGCACAGTCACCAATGGGGGGAGGGAATGAAATTGGGAATATTAGAACCCATGTTCTCAGAGGATTTTTGGACTGGTGGTAGAGCGATGACAGGTGGGGACAAGGCCATAGAGCAATTCAAGGACCAGGTAATTTAAAAATTGAGATAGATTGAAAATGAAATTTAATTAAAAAAATAATGGAACTAAAGGAATAAAAAAGTTACCAAAACCTGAAGGGATGCACCCCCAGGCAGAGGGCAATTGAGGAGAACACAATGGCATTAACCAAAAAGTCCCAATGGAATTTTGAATTGCACCAAAGGCTTTGGAAAAAACGGGGAGGGAGATGCCAGAAAAGCAAAGGATCTTTACTTGGGGGCAACCTTTAATTTCATCCTTTATTATGGGTTCAAAATGAACCCATGAAGTTCATGGGTAGTTTGTGTTTTACAGATTTTGGAAGAATAAAAGTTGATGTACAGATAGGTTTTCAGGGAATTAATTTGGTGCTGCATTAGGGACTTGTTAAAGATGTGGTATTAGAGGTTTGGATGGCTCAGGAACAGAAAGAGAATTGGATTTCTTTGGGAAAGGTGGAATGTGGGTAGTGGGAAGCCCCAAGGATCTTTGCTCAGATCTCTCGCAACCTTTCTACAAATGGCTTAGATGTAGGAAAAAAAGTTCTCTTTTTCTATTTTGAATTATAGTGAAATGGGTAGATGCAGTTCAATGCAGAACAAGAAAAAATATATAATAACAAAGATGGATATCTCGGTGAATTGGTGAGAACAGCAGAGGAAATTCAAGGAACTTTGTCTTGAGTTATTTTAAAAAGGAATATTGCCTAAAAAGGTGCACAATGGCAAGGACTGCAATATTTAAGATGGAATTGGCCAAGTATTGAATGGAAATGAGAAAGGCCTGGACTGCGCAATAAAAAGGACTAAAAGGGGTCATGAAATATCTTTGGCTAACAGGGTTAAGGAAAATCTAAAGCCTTTTATTCATATATAAGGAGCAAGAGGGTAACTAGAGAAAGGATTGGTCCACTCAAAGACAAAAGAGGGAATTTATGCATGGAGTCAGAGGAAATGGGTGAGATTCTTAATGAGTACTTTGCATCGGTATTCACCAAGGAGAGGGACATGACAGATGTTGAGGCTAGGGATGGATGTTTAAATACTCTAGGTCAAGTCGGCATAAGGAAGGGGGAAGTTTTGGGTATTCTAAAAGGCATTAAGGTGGACAAGTCCCCAGGTCCGGATGGAATCTATCCCAGGTTACTGAGGGAAGCGAGGGACAAAATAGCTGGGCCTTAACAGATATCTTTGCAGCATCGTTGAGCACGGGTGATGTCCCGGAGGACTGGATAATTGCTAATGTTGTCCCTTTGTTTAAGAAGGGTAGCAGGGATTATCCAAGGAATTATAGACCTGTGAGCTTGACGTCAGTGGTCGGCAAACTGTTGGAGAAGGTACTGAGGGATAGGATCTATTCACATTTGGACGAAAATAGACTTATCAGTGACAGGCAGCATGGTTTTGTGCAGAGAAGGTCATGTCTTACAAACCTAATAGAATTCTTTGAGGAAGTGACAAAGTTAATTGATGAGGGAAGGGCTGTAGATGTCATATACATGGACTTCAGTAAGGCGTTTGATAAAGTTTCCCATGGCAGGTTGATGGAAAAAGTGAAGTCGCATGGGGTTCAGGGCTAGATGAATAAATAACTGGCTGGGCAACAGAAGACAGAGAATAGTGGTGGAAGGGAGTGTCTCAAAATGGAGAAAGGTGACTAGTGGTGTTCCACATGGATCCGTGCTCAGACCACTGTTGTTTGTGATCTGGACGTAGGTATAGGTGGTCTCATTAGCAGGTTTGCAGATGATACTAAGATTGGTGGAGTTGCAGATAGTGAGGTCAGAGAATGCAGCAAAATATAGATAGATTGGAGAGTTGGGCAGAGAAATGGCAGATGGAGTTCAATCCAGGCAAATGCAAGGTGATGCATTTTGGAAGATCTAATTCAAGAGTGGACGATATGGTTAATGGAAGAGTCATGGGGAAAATTGATGTACAGAGAGATCTGGGAGTTCAGGTCCATTGTACCCTGAAGGTGGCAACGCAGGTCGATTGAGTGGTCAAGAAGTCATACAGCATGCTTGCCTTCATCGGACGGGGTATTGAGTACAAGAGTCGGCAGGTCATGTTACAGTTGTATAGGACTTTGGTTAGGCCACATTTGGAATACTGCATGCAGTTCTGGTCACCACATTACCAGAAGGATGTGGATGCTTTAGAGAGGGTGCAGAGGAGGTTCACCAGGATGTTGCCTGGTATGGAGGGTGCTAGCTATGAAGAAAGGTTGAGTAGATTAGGATTGTTTTCGTTGGAAAGACAGAGGTTGAGGGGGGACCTGATTGAGGTCTACAAAATTATCAGAGGTATGGACACGGTGGATAGCAACAAGCTTTTTCCAAGAGTGGGGGTGTCAGTTACAAGGGGTCACGATTTCAAGGTGAGAGGGGGAAAGTTTAAGGGAGATGTGCGTGGAAATTTTTTTTACGCAGAGGGTGGTGGGTGCCTGGAACGCTTTGCCAGCAGAGGTGGTAGAGGCGGGCACGATAGCATCATTTAAGATGCATCTGGACAGATATATGAACGGGCGGGGAACAGAAGGAAGTAGATCCTTGGAAAATAGGCGACAAGTTTAGATAAAGAATCTGGATCGGTGCAGGCTGGGGGGCCAAAGGGCCTGTTCCTGTGCTGTAATTTTCTTTGTTCTTCTTTGCTCAACGCACAGAAAAGGCATTGGTACAATGGGCTGAACTTTGTGCTGCAATTTCTGAGATTCTATGAACCTTGCTTTTGTCAATTTGGATGGAATGCCAAATTTTACTGCTTTGATTAATAACCAGTTCTGTCTAGCAAGATCAGCTCTACGGTCAAAAAACTTTGTGAATTTTCACTTCTGAAGAGCACAGGCTGCTTGATAATGATGGTAACTTTCCCTGCCATTGGAGGCTTGTTATTAAGCAATGGTATTTGGGAACTGATCAATGCCCACAGGAGCTAGAACCAGCAGTCAAATGTTGATATGCTAAACTGCAGATACCTAGTCTGGATTAACTGTCTTGCCGGATAATGACAGTATTCAATTTACAGCAGGCCTTACAGCCAAGAAGTTTCCTATTGTGGAATGAACTGCGATTAAGGAAGCAGCAACCTTCACACTGGTATTGCGTTCAGGCTTTCCTCTCAGATGTACTGCAGTCTTTACATCACATTCTAACTATTCACCCTGGGGTATCTCTATTTTTAAAATTTGTTCTTGGGATATGACACTACTGGCTAGACCAGCATTTATTGCCCATACCCAAATGCCCTTGAGAAAATGGTGGGAACCACCTTGGATTCCTGCAGTCTATCTGGTAAATTGTAGCTGGACGAAATCTATGTAACTGAGGCAGTAAGGACGAGAAACACTCAAAAGATTTTGGGTGGAAAATAATTCATGCCTTTCCATTGTTTCAGCAAAATAATGGGGAAATAGGAAATAGTGGGAGAGTGATGGTGTAGACTGGTTGCAAGAAGAGGAAGAAAGGAGGGAGATGCAAGAATAACTTCCCAAGAAAAGAGAACTTGCTATCATGTAAAATTCAGGAGGAATATGTCTAACAAATGATGTCCATGTGGGAATCCAAAAATATATTAGATTGGAAACTGAACATGTTAATACTACATGGCACTCTTCCAGCTTTACCAGGAACAAGCTTTGTCTGCACCACATCAGCACTCCTTCACACACTCAACTTCAATAAGGTGAAGTGCATCTTTGATAATATCGTGTGGTAATACTTAAAGGCAAAACTCAGCTCATTATACTACAACAGAAGTGACTTTATGTGCCTGTTGGTAACTTTGCAGTACATATACTTCTTTTTGTACATTGGCTGTAAAGCACTTTGACACCCTGAAGTCATGGAAGATGCCAATTGTCTTGCCAATACAAAAGTATTGTCTTGTGAAGAAGCTTTAAAAGTATAGGCACTTGGATCTTTTAAGTGAATGTCAGTTTAAAACAAAGTTATTAATACGTCAGTTTGAGTGATTGACAGGTTTTATACTCATTAATTTGATTGTGTAAACCAGCCCTAAATTACTAGTATAATAATGAATACTGATTCTTCATTCCCCGACAGAAAGACATCCTTCATCCAACACAAAATTCACCCATCTCTTCATTGGTCGAATATTCAACAAAGAAATTTACATATGAAAAGACTGAAGTGGAAATCAAGAAACTGTTGGAGACAGCAAATGGTTTTTGCTGTGACTGCCCCAACACTCGGTCTCTATGCTTCAGATTCTAAACACTCTTCAGCTTCCTCTTTGTCCATCTGTTGTCTTAGCAAAAGGAACTTTCCGTCAGCACTGAGTTTTATTGACTTCATGAGTGCGGCTAAAGCTTCTGGATCCTGAAACGTACAGAATTCCTTCGATAATTAAACAGATTCTTTTCAAATACTGTGATCCAGCTGCTTACAGCACTAGTCTATTCTGGGTGATGATTTAAACTGCACTGGTTGTTCAGCTTTCAGGACATCAGCCGGAAAGGTAATGTTATAGATAGAACAGTACAGCACAGAACAGGCCCTTCGGCCCTCGATGTTGTGCCGATGTTATTCCAACAGTTAAAACAGGAGATTAAACAAGTCCAAGAACTACAGATTAGTTAGCATCAGTGGTAGAACAGATAGAGCTTTTTACTCAAAGTTGTAAAAGTAAAACATCTAAATTCATAACAAGAGCAGTTAGGACAAATTCCAAAAGATAAGTCATCCTTGACCAACCTTACTGAATTCTTTGAAACAAAAACAGATAGACTGGATAGGATAATGTAGTAGATGTTACACCCTGAGATTTTCTAAAGTGCTTTGAAATCACCTAGTAAACACCCTGGAGGGGCACCAATACTGGGCACTTTGCCAGTGCTGTTAGGGAGGGTTTAAATGAGTGTGGTAGGGGGGTGGGAACCGGAATAACTGGCAAGTGTAGAGACTGGTGGAAAAAATGAGACTGAGATAAACATGGCGCAGAGTAAGAGGAGGCAGAGGAAAGCCACAGGGCTCAGTGGGACTGTAGGTCTGGAGTGAGTTTGCTTCAATGCAAGAAATAGAACAGGTAAAATAGACCGAGAGTCTGGATTACTGCATGGAACTGTGATGTAATTGCAATTACGGAGACATGGTTAAAGGAGGGACAGGACTGGCAGCTTAATGCTCAGGGATATTGTTGTTTTAGATGGGACAGAGGGGAAATAAAAGAGGTGGGGGAGTTGCATTGCTGATTAGGGAGTAGATCACAGCTGTGTTGAGGGAGGACACATTGGAAGGATCTTGTAGTGAGGCATTATGGGGGGAGCTCAGGAATAAGAAGGGTGAAATCACAATGTTTGGAATGTACAATAGACCTCCCAACAGCCCAGAGGAGCAGTTGTGTAGTCAGATACTGAAAAGATGTGAAAAAGCAGGGTAGTTGTGCTGGGTGACTTCTAACTTCTCCCATATTTACTGGGAATCCCTTTGCTCAGATGGAGAGCAATTTGTTAGATGTGTCCATGAGGGCTATTTGATACAGTATGTTGACAATCCAACCAGGGAGGGGGCCATACTAGGCTTGGTATTGGGGAATGAGCCAGGCCAGGTGATTGATGTTTCAGTGGGGGAGCATTTTGGGCTTAGTAACCATAATTCCACAAGATTTTGAGTAGTTATGGATAAGGACAAGAGTGGCCTGGGGTTAGGGTGCTTAATTGGGCGAGGGCCAATTACATCCAAATTAGACAGTAACTGGGGAATGTGGTTTGGGAGCGGCTATTTGAAGGCAAATCCACATCTGGGAGGCTTTTAAAGTCCAGTTGATTGAAGTGGAGGACAGGCATGTCCGTGCAAAAATGAAGGATAGAAATGGCAGGATTCGGGAACCATGGATGACAAGGAAAATTGTAAGCTGAGTCAAAAGGAAAAATACGATAGGTCTAAGCATCTTAAAAACTGACTTAGTCCTTGAGGTATACAGTGAAAGTAGGAAGGAATATGGAATTAGGAGGGCTAAAAGGGGCCAGGAAATGTCTTTCACAAACATGGTCAAGAAGAATTCCAAGGCTTTCTATGCATATATTAGGAGCAAGATAAGAGTAGGTCCACTCAAGGACAATGAAGGGAAGTTATGCGTGGAATGATAGGAAGTGGGGAAATCCTTAATGAATAGTTTGTCTCGGTATTCACGAAGGAGAAGGACATGACGGATGTTGAGGTCAGGGATAGGTGTCTGAACGTTCTTCAGAACGTCAATATATCAAAGGAGGAAGTATTGAGTATCCTAAATTGCATTAATGTAGACAAGAACCAGAGGCCGGCTCTGATCTATCCCAGGTTACCGTGGGAGGCAAGAGAGTAAATAGCTGCGGCCTTAACAGATATCTTCACATCCTCTTTGCCCACAGGTGAGGTTCCAGAGGACTGGAGAATAGCCAATGTTGTTCCCTTGTTTAAGAAAGGAAATAGGGATAATCCAGCAAATTATAGGCCGGTGAGCCTGACATTGGTGGTGGGCACGCTTTTGGAAAAAATACTGAGGGATAGGATATATGCATAATTGGAGGAAAATGGACTAGTTAGTGACATGCAGCATGGTTTTGTAGGGTGAAAGTCATGTCTCACCAACTTGATTGAGTTTTTTTGAAAAGGTGACAAAGAAATTTGATGAGGGAAGGGCTGGGATGTAGTTTATATGGACTTTAGAAAGGCGTTTGACAAAGTCCAACATGGCAGACTGGTACAAAAACTAAAATCACATGGGATTCGGGATGGGCTAACTAGATAGATACAGAACTGGCTTGGTTATAGACGACAGAGAGTAGCGCTGGAAGGGTGTTCTTCAAAATGGAGATCTGAAGCTAGTGGTTTTCCATAGAGATCAATGAACAAAGAACAAAGTACAGCACAGGAAGAGGCCTTCGGTCCTCCAAGCCTGCGCCGACCATGCTGTCCATCTAAACTAAAACCTTCTACACTTCCGGGGTCCATATCCCTCTATTCCCATCCTATTCACGTATTTGTCAAGATGCCCCTTAAACGTCACTATCGCCCCTGCTTCCACCACCTCCTCCTTCAGCGAGTTCCAGGCA